>NC_090646.1:49341600-49652158 GCF_040937935.1 Hyperolius riggenbachi
TGGCAATAGCATGTATGTGAGCTTTGGGGGCTTTGCTATTAATTGCTAAATTGGGCACAAAATTATGCGAAAATTATGAGCTGTTACAATTACAGATGAACTTAACCATTTCAGCCCACGGGGATTTTTCACCTTATGCATCAGAGTAATTTTCCCCTCCCATTCATTCGCTAATAACTTTATCACTATTTATCACAATTTATTGATCTATATCTTGTTTTTTCCGCCACTAATTAGGCTTTTTTGGGTGGCACATTTTGCTAAGAATTATTTTTTTATAAATGCATTTTAACAGGATTAATAAGAAAAAAATGGAAAAAAAATCAGTATTTCTCAGTTTTCGGCCATTATAGCTTTAAAATAATCCACGCTACCATAATTAAAACCTATGTATTTTATTTGCCCGTTTGTCTCGGTTATGACACCATTTAAATGTTGTCCCTATCACAATGTATGGCGCCAATATTTTATTTGGAAATAAAGGTGCATTTTTTCTGTTTTGCGTCCATCACTATTTACAAGCTTATAATTTAAAAAATGTTCGTAGTATACCCCCTTCAAATGCATATTTAAAAAGTTCAGACCCTTAGGTAACTATTTATGTCTTTTTTGGGGGCTTAATATTTTGGTGTGGGAAATAAACAGTTATTTTTTTATGTTATTATATGTGTAAATTGTAATGTAAAAAATATGTAGATGTAGTTTTACTATTTGGCCACAAGATGGCCACCTTGAGTTTTTTTTTCTCCTTGTGCTTCTCGCGAAGCAGAAGCACAAGGGGGATGCGGAAATTTTTACGTGCAGAAAGACTGAAGCCTCTAGTAAGAGTGCTTCGGTTTTTCTGCTGGGGACACGGATCGGTGATCGAGAACCATGTTCCCGTTCACTGATCCCAGGGCTACCAGGGGACAGTACGGGGGCACAGGGGTGCACCCGCGATTGCACACGGGAGCACCCCGAAGCGCGGCACCGCAGCAGAGCAGCCTCCCGGACGTGAGCTTCACTTCCGGGTGGCAGAAATGGTTACCGTATTTTCCGGACCATAATTGAACCGCACAAAACATGTGGAGCACCATCCACAAACAATTGATAAAGATGTACTCTATATTAATTTTTGAGTATTCTGAAATGTGCAGAATGGCCAATCAAAGTCAATATCACTCAAAAAAGAAACAGCTATGACCTCAAAAAAACCGCACCATATCAGCCAACTGATCTGTTGTGTTTTTTTTTTAGGTCATAGCTGTTTCTTTTTGAGTGATATTTTCTGAACCATATGACGCACTTATGAGGGGCTTCTGCTTCCATACGTCCCTAACAGACACTACCAGCCAATCAGGAGGGGGCCGATGGTCTTGAGGGTGGGAGCAAGCTCTGCCGTTCTGGACAATCACTGCACTCGCTGAGATCAGCAAGTGCAGTGATTGGCCAGAATAGCAGAGCCTGCTCCCGCCCTCAAGAGCATCAGCCCCCTCATGATTGGCTGGCGGCATCTGTGCAGTGATTGGCCAGAACGGCAGAGCCGTCTCCCGCCCTCAAGACCATCGGCCCCCTCCTGATTGGCTGGCAGTGTCCGATAGGGACATATGGAAGCAGAAACCGGGAGGAACTTTGAGCGATCACGCTGGTGCGGTGGACAGAGTATGGGTCAGCGTGACCATGACCAGTGATTTAAAATGGGCATTTCAGGAAGAGCGAGGCAGCCATCTGGCAGAGCAGACTTAGTGGAATGCCTGCACAGACGCCGCTGTACTCAGAAGTGTCAGGCAGCAGGAAGAGCGACAGCAGGGGTCAGCGTGTTGAGCCGCTGCAGCGGCCATGATTGACAGTGCCCCCACATGATTGGCTGGCATCTGAAGGAAGGATATGGAAGCGGAGGCCACCTAGAGATTACTATTAAAGTGAGTGACACACTGACACATTGGTGCGGTGAGTGAGGACCTGATTGGCCAGCAGGTATCTGAAGGGGGCCACGGGAGATGCAGCAATGAGCCACAGGACAGGATATCCACAGGACAGAGAGGGGGACACAGGACAGAGACGGGGATACAGAACAGAAAAAGGGGGACACAGGATGAACGCAGGAAGGACATGGGGGGCACAGGACGGACAAAGGAAAGACTGAGGAGGACAAGGAGGGACACAAATGGTACAAGGGAACCATTATAATTTGGGGGGATTAGGGCAAAAGGTCCATAAGACGCCCCTGTGCCATGGACACAGCAGGATAAGGATAAATATTTTTTTTCTGATTTTTTTTTTTTGTCCACAAAACCTTGGTGCATCTTATGGTCCGGAGCGTCTTATAGTCCGAAAAATACGGTAATCATGATTTTTTCCAGAATTTTTGCAATACAATTTTGCATCATAATTGTGAAACTTGTGCTCATCACTAATGTAGAGTGCCCTGGCAAGATGCAGCAACCTAGGTGAGTAGTAAACCCCCTCTGCCAAGATCTGCATTCACTAACCCTCAGGTTTAGATTCAATTCCAGCTAATCTGAAACTCACTTTCACCTAGTGGTGCTCGTAATGGGTGAATTAGGATTACACAAAATTTTGCATGAGCTTTCACAATTACACATTGCGCTATTGCGATTATGTTACGTACAGCATATTACGTTTGTGAATTGTAATTATGCCTTTATTGATGCAATTATGCATAATTTCTGTTTGATGCATAAAAATATGTGCATCTATTCACCAGTGTACTGCGCATGCATTAGTTATATTCAATGCGAAAAATGCGTTCCTATGTGAACAAAATTGCGTTCATCAACCAGTATACTGCAATTGCCCGGCTTTTAGTTAAATGTTCAATGCAAAAAATCCATTTGTATGCGTAAAAACGGTTGCGTCTGAAATTACACGTAAATTGCGCCAACATGCATAATTATGGTCAGCAATTACATTTCCATGCAAATTGTTTTACTGGTAATCCACACATTTTTCATTACGATTATGATTTATAATCACTAATTACGATGCATAATTATGCATAGGCGTAATTTCTGTGCACCACTACTCTTGCCTGTTAAATTGATAACCATTAGTGCAAATTAGGCTGCACTGAGGGAGCAGCAGCTGAAGGTGGGGTGGAGTTTTTGGCAGTTGTAATTTCACATGTAATTACAGGAGAATGGCCATAGATACAGTAGACTATACTTGTATAATAGATGCAAGATATGAATATTTAGCTTCTGTTTATCTGTTTTTCTTGGCAAAAGTTAACTGGAGTGGGTTGCCGGTGCCTTCTCCAGCGTATCGTATTTAGAATGATCTCTCTGCAATGACCAGCTCATCTTAGGTGGCCTTACGCTTCATTGAGCTACACAATCCCCTTTACCACTGCAAGTTAATTACCACAAGAGGATAGCTAGACCTAGATCATTATAGAGTGAGGCAGATTCTCATGGAAATGGGGATACCAGGCCATCTCATTTGCCTTTTGAGGAATCTGTATGCAAATCAAGAAGCAACAGTTAGAGGTGAATATGGAATAACTAACTGGTTCAGAATCCATAAAAAAGTGTGACAAGGTTGCTTATTGTCTTCTTATCTACTTAACTCATATGCCAAACATGTAATGTGGAAAGCTGATTAGGATGACTGCTGACAAGTTAAATGCAGGAACTAAAATAGCTGGCAGAAATATTAACAATCTGAGATATGCCAGTGGTACCATCCTGATGGCTGAAATTGAGGAGCCCAATCATGAATGTCAAACAAGAAAGTGCCAAAGCTGGTCTACTGCTTAACATCAACAAAGCTAAAGACATGTCATCTACTACACTCCAATGAACAGTCTACAAATTGAGGGAAAAAGAGACAACGTTGTAACAGAATTCATCTTCCTGGGATCGAATACCTCTGTAGATCGTAACTGCTAGTGTTGAGCTAAAACGTTGCCGCTACGATGCAAATTCGTAATTTCCATACAAACCATAATTTGGAATTCCGTAAGTATAATTTCCATCACGTAATTTAGTGTTATGACGCAAATTTGCGTTTAACGCAAAATTTCGTAATTTTATTTATATACAGTATATAAAATCAGATGTATCTATGTGTGTGTGTATGTATGTATGTATGTATGTATGTGCCGCGATCACTCGAAAACAGCTTGACCGATTTGAACAAAACTTGGTATACAGATCCCTTATTACCTGGGATGATATGTTCTGGGGGTCTTGCGTCCCCCCTGCTTACCTGGGCAGAGCTACAAATAGCAAATCAGATTTTTACCCATTCATGTCAATGGAAAAAATGGAAAAGGCTGCCATTCTCACAGAACTCAAGCCAGAGTCCCCACACTTGGCACAGTTGGCCACTTGGTGACTGAGGTCACAAATCCAGGAAAAGTGGGTGGAGCATAAAACAGCCAATCACTTTCCAGCCATTCATTTTTAATGGGAAAATGTAAACTGCAGCCATTTTTAGACTGTCAATCGCAGGGTTCTCAAACTTGCCACATTTGGTCACTGGGTGACTGAGATTAAGATTCAGGAAAGTGGGTGGAGCCTACAACAGCCAATCAAAATTCACCTATTGATTTTCAAGGGGAATATTTAAACTGCTGCCGTTCTTACACTGTTTATGGCAGAAGCTTAAAACCTGCTACAGTCGGTTATTGAGTGACTGGGGTCAAAATTCACTAGAAAACAGCCGATCAGATTTATTTGCTGGATAAACTGCTTCCATTCACACACTTTTGATGCCAGGAACCTAAAAGCTCACAAACTTGGTCATTGAGTGACTGTGTGTTAAGGTTACAAAAAGTGAGAGGAGCTAAAAACAAATTTCACTGGTCAAAAATAAACTGCGTCCATTCTTACGCTGGGTGATTGGGATTAATAGTTAGAAAGTGGATGGAGCCTACAACAGCCAATCAAAATCACCTATTGATTTTTCAAGAGGAATATTTACATTGCTACCATTCTTACACTGTTAATAGCAGAGGCCTCAAACCTGATACAGTCAGTCATTGGGTGACTGGGATCCCAATTCACTAAAGGGGGTGGAGACATAAACAGCCAATCATATTTGTTAGATTAATTTCAGCCATTCTGTTATTGGCAGGGTTCTCAAACTCGACACAGTTGGTTACTGGATGACTGGGATTAATAATTAGGAAAGTGGGTGGAGCCTACAACAGCCAATTAAAATGCACCTATTGATTTTCAAGGGGAATATTTGCATTGCTGCCATTCTTACACTCTTAATGGCAGATGCCTCAAATCTGGTACAGTCAGTCACTGGAAGACTAGGGTTTAAATTTGAATGAAAACCAAGTCGTTGGAGACAAATACAAATTTCACTTGAAAAATGGCTGAACGGATATGAATGAAATTTGGCACACACATAGTACATTACCTGGAATAAAGTATAGGATACTTTTTATTCCCATAACCAAAAAGTGGGCGCAGACAAATACAAATTTCACTGGAAAATGTAAACTGCAGCCATTCTTACACTGTTAATGGTAGGGTTCTCAAACTTTGCACAGTTGGTCACTGGGCGTCTGGAATTAATATCCAGAAAAGTGGCTGGAGCCGACAAAATCCAATCAAAATTCCCCTACTGATTTTCAAGGGGAATTTTGCATTGTTGCCATTCTTGCACCATTAATGGCACAAGCCTCAAACCTGGTACAATTGGTCAATGGATAACTGGGGTTCAAATTCAGAAAAGGGGTGGAGCTACAAACAGCCAATCCAATTTGCTTCATTTTAATGCAAATTATTGATGCCAAAGACCGCAAAGCTAACAAAACTTGGCCATTGAGTAATTGTGTGTTAGGGTTACAAAAAGTGGGTTCAGCCAACACCAGCCAAATACATACCAACGCCGGGTCATCAGTGGGCAGAGACAAATACCAATTTCACTGGATAAATGTAAACTGCAGCCAATGTTACACTGTTAATTGTAGGGTTCTCAAACTTTGCACAGTTGGTCACTGGGTGACTGGGATTAATATTCAGAAAAGTGGGTGGAGCCTACAAAGCCAATCAAAATTGACCTATTGATTTTCAAGGGGAATATGTAATTGCTGCCATTTTTACACTGTTAATGACGCTAGCCTCCAACCTAGTACAGTTGGGCACTGGGTTCAAATTCTGAAAAGGGGGTGGAGCCACAAACAGCCAATTCGATTTCTTTCATTTCAATGCAGATTATTGATGCCAAAGCTAAAAAATTTGGTCATTGAGTAATTGTGTGTTAGGGTTAGAAAAAGTGGGCAGAGCCAATAACAACCAACCAAATACATTCTCGGGCAACGCTGGGCCATCAGCTAGTATCTAATAATGCAAAGCTCTCTGCACATTCTGTCACTTTAAGGCCTCTTTCAAATTGCGACGTTAAAGTCACACATTAGAAAATGTTTTAGCGCAGACTAACGCACAGCGATACTAAGTCTGTGCGACATTCACAGTTCACATGTTGCGTTTGTGTGTAACGTGTAGCGTTATTAGAAAGTGCTGCATGTAGTGCGTTATACACGTTATTAGCTGCGTTAGACTGTTTGCACATGCTCAGTAATGACTTAGAAGCATACTTTTCATTGTCTGTATGCTCTACTGTATGCAACAATAAAGGGGCATTAAGTTACATTGTGACTTTTTGGGGGGCATTGCGACGCAATGTTCTACTGTGAAAGAGGCCTGACAGAGGTGAAGAAGGTTTTTAAGCTGTAGGGGCTTTAACGTCGCACTGTGAAAGAGGCCTCAATGGATAAAAAGGCAGCAGCACAATAGTAACTATCAGCCTGTATTATACAAAATCTACAGACTTGCAAACATCATCTCATTATTTGCCTTCTCAGGACAAGCTAACAACACATTGCCACTTAAGCTGATTGGAGATGCATGTGTGCACAATGCATATATGGCAACTGCTGTGGACCAGGAATCTTATAGTGACACTGACATTACTACAGTGCAACTAGCAGGCCCAGTTTCACTTCTATTTTCACAGTAATTAAAGAGACTCTGAAGCGAGATAAAATCTCGCTTCAGAGCTCATAGTAAGCAGGGGCACGTGTGCCCCTGCTAAACCGCCGCAATAGCGCCGCTAAACGGGGATCCCTTCACCCCCCAAACCCCCCACTGCGACACTTGGTCGCAGACTTGGTCGCTCCTGGAGGCAGGGCTAATGGCTGCAGCCCTGCCTCTAGTCGCGTCTGTCAGCGGCACATCGCCGCCTCTCCCCCGCCCCTCTCAGTGAAGGAAGACTGAGAGGGGCGGGGGAGAGGCGGAGATACGCGCTGACAGACGCGCGTGGGGCAGGGCTGCGGCGGTTAGCCCTGCCCCAACCAGGAAGCGCTCCCCCGCTGAAACGAGGGGATTTGGGGGATCAGGGACCCCCGTTAAGCCGCGGGATAGCGGCGGTTTAGCATGGGCACACGTGCCCCTGCTATCCATGAGGTCTGAAGCGAGATTTATTCTCGCTTCAGACTCTCTTTGAAGAAATGTATGAAGTCTTATTGATAAACTGAACGTTAAAATTATTTTTTTTTTCTTTTTAGAGCAATGCATTGAATTTTTCTTCTTTCAAAATAAAATATTTTTTCAGCCACTGCAATTTATCTGAAATAGTGTCAGTCAGTTATTATTATTCTATAAGTAAATGTGGATCAAATTGACACAATACAATCACACATCTTTATTTTTATTTTTTTAATCTTTTTTATCTTTTTTTTTTTAAAAAATGATACTTGTATATGGAATTGGATAGCTTCTTTTTTTTTTCTTTTTTTCTTTTTTTAAGAGAAAATGATAATTTTTTTCAATACAAATCTGATCAGATTTGTTGGAAAAAATAATATAAAAATATACAAAAACTGAAAAACTCAGTGTTTTAGTTGACTGTATTTTTTCTGACAAATAAGGAAAACATTTAATTATAAGTGAATGGAGTATTGGTTCAGCTTTTCAAATTATTGGATCAAGAAGGAAATTGATCCGCCCCCCCCCCCCCCTTCCTACAAAAAAAAAAAAAAGAAATAGAAAAAGAAAAAAAGAACCGTGCAATTGGCCACCTTCACGTGTCTTTTATTTTATTTTAGACAGTGAGAATTGCCAGAAATGCCTTAATAATGAGTGGCCAAATGAAGCAAAAAATAAATGTGTTCCCAGACATCAGGAATTTCTATCTTTTTGGGACAATGTGGCCTTGTTGTTTATTGTAAGTTCTGTGTTATTTTCTGTGGTATCAGCCTTGATAACGGGACTCTTTGTGTTTTTCCGGGACACTCCCATAGTCACTGCTAACAATCAAAACCTTAGTTTTTGTATTCTCCTGTTCCTTCTGCTGAGTATATCAAGTATATTTATTTTCCTTGGTCATCCAGTGGATATAACCTGCTTGCTACGCCAAGTGTTCTTTGGGATCTCCTTCACTATTGTTCTGTCATCAGTTTTGGCCAAGACTATCATGGTTTGCATTGCTTTTAATGCCACCAAACCTGGTTCAGTCTGGAGAAAGTGTTTGGGAGTCAGATTTGCTAATACAGTCATGATAATCTGCTCATCTGTCCAAGCCGTCACTGGAATTACTTGGCTGTCAGTTTCTCCTCCATTTTTAGAGTATGATTTTCACTCTTTTCCTGGGAAGACCATCGTTCAGTGTAATGAAGGCTCTGTTCTGGCTTTTTATATTATGTTGGGATACATGGGACTTCTGGCCGCTGTGAGCTTTGTTCTGGCCTTCATGGCGAGGACATTACCTGACATATTTAATGAGGCCAAATACATCACCTTCAGCATGTTGGTGTTCTGCAGTGTCTGGATTGCTGCCATCCCGGCCTACCTGAGCAGTAAGGGGAAACAAATGGTCATTGTGGAGATATTCGCTATACTGGCTTCAAGTATTGGAATACTGGGCTGCATATTCTTTCCTAAATGCTACAATATATTGTTGAGGCCTGAAATGAATGACAGAAGGCATTTATTATATAAACGCCCATTGTAGGTTAAATGTTGTTTTGTGCTTACAAAATAAAGACTGAGTAGTGAATAAAATACTTTTCTATTTGAACAAAGTAGAAGCAGTAGAGTGTTGTAATGTGATAGCCATCAGTAATTCCATCAGTCATTCATTTCGGCTAATAATAAGCCTTCATGCAGGAACCAAGTCCGATGAAGGCTTATTATTAGCCGAAAGCTTACTTTTTATTTATGTCTAAGCTAACCAATAAATTCTATCATCCTGATTCAAAACCTCTTGCTATTTGAACAAACAAGTTGTGTCAAGATTAGCTTTCAAGAGTTCCTTTTTTATGAAATCATCAGAACCAACTTGAATAAAGAGCTTTATTGCTCAATGTGAGAATTTAGTTCAGGCACAACCATTCGGTTTTTTATGTTTATATCTGCACTTTATTCTAACATTGGATGAAACTTTTCTCTGGATCCACCTCGTTACATTAATTTTCACGTCAATCATAACATTTATTTCTAAGTCTCATTGGTTACAGTGGACCTGAAGGTCAGAATTTGTTATCTTCTTTTTTTTCTTTGTTGTTTTTTCTTAGAATGTCTGAGGTTTATTTTTTGACACAAAAATATCTGAAGTAACCAATATAAAGTCAGATACTTACCTAAGTAGTGTGAAGCATCTGGATGGCTCGCAGGCTTCCTGGGTCCTCCAACAGTGCACAGCTCTGGTACAGGGTCTCTTTATACATAAAGGCAAATATGTATCTTCTAGCCATGGACAAGTGCATTTACACTGAGCATGTGCTAGTGAGATCCAGCAGAATGACACATTCATGCATTGAGGAAAAAAGGAGTGCATAAGCGGCTTTATTCTACTGGGCATGCTCAGACCTTACCCATATACACCAAGAAGGGATGCACTTGTCCACAGCCACGAACATTATTAGAATTATTTATTTATAGTGCCAACATCTTCTGTAGTGCTGTACAGAAGAGAAAGCGGGACCCTGTGCACTGTGCACAAACACACACATACTGACACACACACACACACACACACACACACACACACACACACACACACACACACACACACACACACACACACACACACACACACACACACACACACACTACACACACACACACACACACACACACACTACACACACACTACACACACACACACTACACACACACACACACACACACACACACGCTACACACACTACACACACACACACACACACACACACACACACACACACACACACACACACACACACACTACACACACTACACACACACACACACACACACACACACACACACTACACACACACACACACACACACACACTACACACTACACACACACACACACTACACACACACACACACACTACACACACACACACACACACACACACACACACTACACACACATACTGACACACACACACACACACACACACACACACACTACACACACTACACACACACATACATATACACACACACACAGACACGCACATACATACACACACACACACACACACAGACACGCACATACACACACACATACTGACACACACATACACACACACATACTGACACACACATACACACACACATACTGACACACACATATACACACACATACTGACACACACATATACACACACATACTGACGCACACATATACACACACACACAAGCAAACAAACAAACAAACAAACACACACACATACTGACATACGCACAAACACACATACTGACACACACACACACACACACACACACACACACACACACACACACACACACACACACACACACTGACACACACATACATACACACACATACACACGCACACACACTGACACGCACATACACACACACACACATACTGACACAAACATAAACACACACACACAAACAAACAAACAAACACACACACATACTGACATACACACACACACATACTGACACACATACTGACACACACACACACACACACACACACACACACACACACACACACACACACACACACACACACACACACACACACTAAAATATCTCATTACAGAGTCAGTTTAAATGATTCAGTCCCATTGAAAGAGACATATATCAGCCATAAAGCCTTAAGTTTATGCAGTGATAGCATCGTCCTTGATTAGTTATTTAGCTATACCAATGAGAAGATGCTGAACACTATAGACACTTGACATATTGCTATTCTTAAAAGCCTGTTTCTATTTAGAATTTTTAATGAACATTTTTTTTATACAACACAAAACACACAAGACAGAAAGTAAAATGAATACAAATGTTATACTGCATTTTAACAATACCCCGCTGTCGTATATCCTTCCTGGGGCCTGGGAATAAGTGTGAGCATGGGGACCCTCTGCAGCCCAGGGGAGACCATTCTCTACAGCAATAGTAACCCTGGTAACACTATGGAGGAATAACTTGTTTCTACTCGACAATAATTCACAGTATAATTAGTATTACTTTTATTTTGTATTTTTTTTTTGTATTTATAAAGCACCAACAATATTACACAGCCCTGGACAATACATAGGGATACTGTAATATGCGGGGGCTTTGGGGATCAATGCAACCACAGGGAGGCAGCTGCAAAGTTTCAAAAACACAGTCTATTCATTGGTTATCAAACAAACTGGCTTCCTGCCGGCAAACAAAAAGCAAAAGCTTATCTTCAGCAGTAAGGCAACAACACAGATTCTCTTCAGTACAACACACAGAATACAGTCCAGCACACTTGCATGGGTACTCTCTACCAGTCTGAAGAGGTCTTTGTAATCCACAGGTCTCTGGACAGTACAGCACAGACTCCAGCCTTATGCTGGATACACACGGTGTATTCCCGCACTCGATGCGCCCGTCGATTCGCGTCAACTCAATTATTTCCGAGCATTTCCGAGCGCATTTCGATGATTATTAGATTGATTTACATGTACAGTATGCCAAATCGACCTAACGATCCATCGAAATGCAAATCGGACATGTCGGAAATAATCGAGCCGACGCGAATCGACGGGCGCATCGAGTGCGGGAACGCACCGTGTGTATCCAGCCTTAGCTCACTTATCCTCACAGCTCACAAACTGACTCAGAGAAAAGCCAATGCCCAGTGTGAGGCCTGTGCATTTATAACCTCTCCCACCAACCTTCATTGTCCAGCCCCCCTTGCTGGGAGGAATAGATGGACCCACCCAACCTTCCATCTATTCCAGGATCCAGGCCCTGGGAAAAGAAATAAAAGATGTTGGCAACCTGCTGGTTAACAACAAAAAACCCCGGAACCCCTATTTCCCAGCATTGGGGCTGTCTTAAAAAAAAAATACATGAAAAGCTGGCGACATATATCGCCCATCCAAGTACCGATCCCTGGAGTCCTTTTATTTCATTGTAACTGCAGATCAACATAGAAAACGGGAATTAGAACACTTTATTGCATCAAATGAATCATTGATCTCAACCAGGTTGATCCATTTACAAGTTATACATTCATTTCAGTGATGTAGAGAACGTAAATCCAATATGTAAATTCTGGTAAGAGAGGGAGGAGCAGTGAAGAGTAAAGATGGTAGACTTTGCCATAATTTGAATTCAACAAAATTCATCAAATTAAACACTGACTGTAACTTGACACACTTTCAGTATAGAATAAAATGTTATGGACAAAGAACTGCTGCCCACTTCTGGAGCCCAGGAGGAAATAACTACCCCCATGCAAATGATTATGGCCCCCATTAAGAAGGAAACCGGATGTCAGCCCCATACTAGTGGTGTAACTATAACTCCTGTAACCCCTGTGGTTGTGGGGGGAAGGGGGGAGTATAGTTGCTTTGGATCAATGGTAAAGTTACTTTGGAAATATCTCTCCACAAGCCCTACTCCATAGAGCCAAATTAATCCATGTCATGCACTGATGAGGATCAAACAATCCGAAACAGTCTGTATGCATGTTGGATTATTGTGGCTCTGTACAAATTAACAAGCTGACACATCATTGCATTCCAGCGGTTCTGGAGGTGTGTTTAGCTTCTAAGGGTACAATGGTTAATTTGCATATATTCAGCAGTGGTGCCTGGGAGACATCTCAAGCTCACTCCAACCTGAATTATCGCAAATTCTTTCTGTTTTACGAAAGCAAACTTTTGTTATTCCCTCTCTGTACTCTATTCTAACGCTAACCTTCCCCTCTTTTAACACCTCCCACTAACCTCCCTCTCTAGTCCTAACCTTCCCTTCACCATTACCTCTAATTAGTTTAAACATCGGATACTAATTATGAACATACAGGGCTCCCCGAAACCTATTCATTTGTGTCCCCTCCTTTCCCCCGCCCTTCCTGTTTATTGGTTGAAATGGTGTTAAACACTGCAAATGCAGCACAGATGACTTGGGCGCAGCCGGCGCCACCATAGACCCTAACAGGAATTACGGCTATAGGGCCCACAGTCAGTAACTTCGGTGCCGTCAGAAGATGGAGCTGAAGTTACTTTTAAGACACTGTAATTCACCTTCCAGCAATAGCGGAAAGCCGAATTACATCATTCCCCACCATCCATGTGGACCTGGAGGGGGAATAGTATTTCACGTCGCCGGGAACTTGTGCAGAAGCAGGGTAAGCCATACCGGCTGTATCCTGCGCCCAAGTCTCCCAGCGGCTAATTCTCTCGTACTCCCCTAGAGAAGCCCATATGTCCGGGTTAAAAACTGTGCTGTCTAAATGGGGGTTAGGGTGCAACTGGGGCTTCATGACCTCTGACTGGAACCTCCTCCTGTTGCTGTTATTGCTTTATTTAATCAATGCTGTGGTCCCACCACCAGGTTGCAATGCCTACTGTGGTGCCACCAAATTTTACTGCTGCTGCTGTCATAATTGCATTTAATTAATGTTGTGGTCCCACTGCCAGGTTCCACAGCCTACTCTGCTGCAACCAATTCCTCCTGCTGCCATAATTTCATTGAATTATTGATAGGGATGTCCAGGTTGCACACTGTGTTGTCCGAGTTGTAGCGAGGGCCCAACTGCTGCTTCATGACTGCTGACTAGAACCTCTTCCTGCTGATGTCAAAATGAAACTTAACCACCTTATGACCACCTAATGGCAATCGGCGGCCAAAAGGAGGCTCCCCAGAACCGTGTAACAATTCCCATCAAGTCCTGGGGTGGAGATTGTAGGGGATCGTGCGTGCCAGTGCGCACGCATTCCAACTTAAAGGGGAACTGAAGAGAGAGGTATATGGAGGCTGTCATGTTTATTTCCTTTTAATCAATACCAGTTGCCTGGCAGCCCTGCTGAGCTATTTCTTTGCAGTAGTATCTGATTAAAACCAGAAACAAGCATGCAGCTAGTCTTGTCAGATCAGACTTATAAGTCTGAACCACTGAAACACCTGATCTGCATGCTTGTTCAGGGGCTATGGCTAATAGTATTAGAGGCAGAGGATCAGCAGGGCTGCCAGGCAACTGGTATTGTCTAAAAGGAAATAAACATGACAGCCTCCCATATACCTCTATCTTCAGTTCCCCTTTAAAGGGATACTGTAGGGGGGTCAGGGGAAAATGAGTTGAACTTACCCGGGGCTTCTAACGGTCCCCCGCAGACATCCTGTGTTGGTGCAGCCACTCACCGATGCATCTGGCCACGCCTCCAGTTCACTTCTGGAATTTCAGACTTTAAAGTCTGAAAACCACTCCGCCTGCGTTGCCGTGTTTTCGATCCCGCTGATGTCATCAAGAGCGCACAGCGCAGTACCCTCCTGGTGACATCAGCGGGAGCGACGACACGGGCGTGCAGGCGCAGTGGTTTTCTGACTTTAAAGTCAGAAATTCCAGAAGTGAACTGGAGGCGTGGCCGGAGCATCGGTGAGTGGCTGCGCCAACACAGGATGTCTGCGGGGGACCATTAGTAGCCCCGGGTAAGTTCAGCTCATTTTCCCCCGACCCCCTACAGTATCCCTTTAAGTAATATAGCTCTGCTCCATCAACAGCCCCCCAGCCACTATCAGACTGTTAGACAGCAAAACCGCCATCTATTTACATTGTACAACACTGTGATCTATAGCAGCGCTGTACTGGGGACAGCCCTGACACTCGGCTGTCCCATAGAGAGGGTCAGCGTGTAATCAGCTCTCATAGGCTGATGCCTATGAGAGCTGATCACTGTGATTGGCTGTCAGGGGGAGGGAGGAAGAGGGAGACATAAATAAACAAATAAAACACATTTTTATTTTTTTTTTAAAGGGAGAAATAAATTAATGGAAAAAAAAGCCTGCCGCAGCGATCAGAGCCCACCAACAGAAAGCTCTGTTGGTGGGTAGAAAAAGGTGGGTAATCATTTGTAAGTTGTAATGCTCTGCAGCGAGCTTTTAGAACTGCAGAGCACTGAATTGTAAAAAATAGCCTGGTATCGAGGAGGGGGAACTGTGGTCTTCAAGTGGTTAATGTTGTGATCCCACCACCAGGTTTCACAGCCTATTTTTCTGCCACCAATTCCTGCTGCTGCTATCTTAATTTAATTCAATTAATGTGGGGGTTGCCTGGATTCAAAACTGTGTTGTCTGAGTTGTGGCAAGGGTTCAACCATCGCCAGGTTCCATAGTCTATTCTGCTGCCACCAATTACTCCTCCTGATGCTGTTATAATTTTGTTCAATTTTTGGTATGGTCCCACCACCAGGTTCCACAGCCTACTCTGCTGTCACAAATTCTTCCTCCTGCTGCTGTCAAATTTACAGATGGCCTGAACGGTTCGGCGGTGAACTTGTTCGTGCAAACCTCAGCAGTTCACGTTCGACGCGAACCGCAAATTTTTTTCCCCAAAATTTGGGTTCACATTTTTCCCATAGATTTTAATGCCACCGACTTTAATGTTTAATAGCAAAGCCCCCTTACATAGTACAAACACCAAATTTGCAGGGTACGTGGAGGGGGTCAGCGACTACAAGAGGAATTTTTTTTTCAAAAAGACCTTATACTTTTTGAGAAAATCAATTTTAAAGATCTCGTACTGAGTGTGGGAAATTATCCAACTGCTGCCAACTTTAACCGTTAATAGCAAAGCCCCCTAAAAAGCCAGAATCACCAAATCTGCATGGGCATGTTAAGAAGAACAGTGGGAACAATAGGAAAAAAAAATCAAAAAGACCTTATACTTTGTGAGAAAATCGATTTTAAAAGTTCAAAGGAAAAACTTATACATTTAAAGAGTAACTGTCAAGTTGCAAAAGCTAATTTAAACCTCTATTATCCTGTGTTTAACAGTTTAGAAGGAAGCCAAAAAGGCAGTACTGAAGTTAAAAATCTCTCTTACTTTGTGTGTGCTTGTTATTCCTGAGCTCCTAAGGAGGCCGCAGGACGCATAACAGATACTGCAAAGCATTCTGGGGATGCTTCTTCTCCCCACTGTACTACCTTGGGTCCTCCCCTTCATTTTCCTATCACACCCTAAGGCTGCTGTCACAGTGAGAAGTTACAGGCTCATGTTACAGCAGCCTAAAGCTCACAGAACTGAAAAATCACAGGGCACATATTCTGTTAGAGTATACTGCATGATTCCGCTATTGTTCCTAGCCACATGGCTAATTAATATTTACTGCACAGTAGTGTTGTCCCATTAGGATCTTTTTTGTGAGTCGAATCATCAGGAAGCAGGGAGGATATGACATCACAATTGGCTTAATAGGAGACAGACAAATATGGAACCTGCCATGAGCTGTCAGGAGCATCATTCTCTGCAAATACTATATAAAAATTCTGTGAAATCCAAACGTGGACAGTGACATGCATAGGTAATGTAAGTACAGCCAATATTTAGCTACTGATATATGTTTTTTTTTTCTCTGAGACCCGATACCTAACAGCTCCTCTTTAAATGTCAGTCAATGACAGATCGTGGGAAACAATTCCCGCCGTCTTTAGCAGTTAATAGCAAAGGCCCCTTACATCCTAGCAACACCAAATGTGCAGGATATGTTAAAAAGACAATGGGAAACAATATTTTAAAAAAATTAAAAACATTTCTTTAAAAAAAAAAAATTAAATTTTTTGTTATGTTCAGAGTGTGGGAAATGTCCCCCTCAAAATGATGTGGGGTCCCCCTTGCCGAGCTCTCTGTAATCTCTTGCCCCCATGCAGGCTGGAATAGCCAGAATGTGGAGGCCTGGCCAACTAGGGCTTCGCACCCTGAGCTATACCAGCCCACATGGTCCATGGTATGGGGGGGGGCTCCGGGGGAGAGGGGCGGTCAAGCCTTCCCCTCCCTCCCTGAGCCCTTGTCCAGTCCATGGACAAGGGGCTCTTCCCTGACTCCAGGGCCCCAGGAGGAGGTGGAGAGATGATTCCCTGGGGGGTTCATGGTGGCATCTGGTAGTCCTCTTTAAAGAGACTCTGTAACAAAATTTTGAGCCTGATTTTTTCTATCCTATAAGTTCCTATACCTGTTCCTATACCTAATGTGGCCTGTCTTACTGCAGCCTTTCCTACTTGCACTATCTCTGTAATAAATCTTATCTCCTTTCCTCTGTCGTGTCTGTCGGGCTGAGGCTGGAATGTGTGGAATGTGTAGCACTGCTTGTCATTGGCAGAAGCTTTACACACCCCCTCCAAGCTCTGCATGAGTCACACAGTAAGCTGTTCACAGCCTATGATACTCTGGTTAGAAGCCAGTCTTTTGTTTGTAAGCACTGCCTAAAACTGTTAATTACAAGCCAGGATTGCAGCAGGGAGTGGCAGAAACAGCACAGAGGGGCCCAGGAGAACATAAGGAATAGAATGGTATGCTTTTTATTGTAAGAATATTAGAGTACAGATTCTCTTTGAGAAGAGGACCCCAAATGCCCACCCCCCTCCCAGGAGAAATGAGTATAGGTGTACAAAGTACCCCTTACTCATTTCCACAAAGGGTTAAATGAAATAAAAACACAGCCACAAAAAGTCCTTTAATGTTCTTAATTAACCAGAAATACGTACTTGTACCTTTAAAAAAAAAGTTCCCACGCCAATATCCTTGGAAATGTCAAACACCATTATCCTCTCATCTTGCGATCTTCAATTAAGTTGATTGAAGATCTCCCCCCCCCCCCCCACACACACACACACATATAGCAGAGAATGCATCCGCATAGGACTCATAGCTGCCGGTTCCCGCTATCCTCCTCGCCTCCTCACCTGTCACCCTCACCTAGCCTGGCACCCAGTGCACCCATGGGTGCACCAGGTGCCAGCCTAGGTGAGGGTGACACAGGCAGGGCCGGTTTAAGCAACAATGGGGCCCCAGGGCAAAATTAACCTGGGGGGGCCCCCCAACATATACCCCGGAACAAAAATCGGCATTAGGGGACCTTTTTTGCAGCTGGTATAGTCAGGGTGTGAAGTCCCAATCGGTCAGAGCTCCACATTCTGGCTATCCCAGACTGCATGGGGGACAAGGGGTTAAAAAGTCTCAGGAGGGGGGACCCCACATAATTTAAAAAAAAAAAAAATTCCCACACTCTAAACATAATTTTTTTTGGGGAAAATAGGAAAAAATGCCAGGGATCTTCATACAGCCATATTGCAGCTGTATAGCGATCCCTGGCCAAAGCGCTGCGGCTGCGTATAGACCCCCTGGAAACCCTGTCAGGAAATTTATTGCGCTTTCGTTTGATGCATTTAAAATTACACTACCGTTAGGTTTGCTACTAAAAGTTATATTTACCGCATTTAAAACTATACTTTTTTACTTCTAAACTTTAAAATCGATTTTCTCAAAAACTATAAGGTCTTTTTGAAAAATTGTTTTTTCCTCTGATTCCTAATGATCTCCTTAACATATCCTGCAAATTAAGGGTTTCTAGCATTTAAGGTGGATTTGTTATTAATCATTAAAGTCGGCAGGTTTTTTAATGTGTTTTTTTTTTCCCTTTGAAACTTTAAAATCGATTTTCTCAAAAACTATAAGGCCGATTTGAAAAAATGTTTTTTCCTCTTGTAGCCACTGGGGGCCCCTACAAGCTCTGGGGCCCTGGGGCAGCTGCCTACTTTGCCCTAATGGTAGCGCCGGCCCTGGACACAGGTGAAGGCAGGTGGGGAGAGACAGCGGGAGCCAACAGCTATGCATCCACACGGGACGCATTCTAAGCTATACTAACCGGTTTATTAATTACCCTGTTCATTTTAATGCATTGAATCGAATGAATCAGCTCTGAACCGATTTATTCGATTCAATTCATTAAAAGAAAAAAAAAATTTTTTGTAAATATTGTTTCCTGCTATCTTTTTAATATATCCTGCACATTTGGTGTTGTTAGGATGTAAGGGGCCTTTGCTATTAACTGCTAAAGTCGGCGGGTGATCATCAATGAATCAACAAGAGTTATGGGGGTGCAAAAATGCTGAATTTTGCCATTGGCTTGTATTGGGCTTAGTATTGCACTGTTAAAAACCTCAAATCTCTTCAAAGGACGATGGCTCAGTAGTGGCAAATTTTCTATAATTGTAGGGACTCTTAGGGGGCTCAGGACTGGTGAGTTTGGGGCCCGTAGTCTAGGGTCACAAAAGCTTTTAGCAGTGGTGCCAGTGACAAACGTAAATCGCCGCCATGGCCATTAGAAAAGTCTGAAGCTCACGACATTTTGCATGCAGGTAGAAGGCATATTGTTGTACTTGCACTCCAATTTTGGGTTCCCTACACCTCTGAAAACTAGAGTTATGAGAGTGCAAAGGTGATGAATTTTGCCATTGGCTTTCATTGGGCTTCCTATTTCACTTTCAAAAATCTCAAATTGTTTCGAAGGATGATGGCTCAGCAATGGCAAATTTTCTAGCATTGTAGGGACTCTTAGGGGACTCAGGACTAGTGAGTTTGGGGCCCCTAGGCCAAAGAGATCATAGCCTAGGGTCTCAAAAACTTGTTTTTTTGGCAATGATGCTGGTGACGAACCTAAATCGCCGTCATGGTCGTTAGCAAAGTCTGAAGCTCACAACATTTTGAATGCAGGTAGAAGACATATTGTTGTACTAGCACTCCAATTTTGGGTTCCCTACATCTCAGAAAACCAGAGTTATGGGGGTGCAAATGTGCTAAAATCTCCCATAGGCTTTCATTGGGGCCTAGGTCTTGATGGTCATGGTACAAAAACGCAGCTTTCTGCCGAACAGTACGGCTAAGCGGCCCCAAATTTTTTGAGGCTTTGTATGGATTTTAAGGGAGCTCAGGGCTGGTGAGTTTTGGACCCCTAACCCAAAGAGATCATATCCTAGGGTCACAAAAACCTGTTTATTTTTGCAATGATACTGGTGACAAACATAAATCACTGCCATAGCCGTTAGCAAAGTCTGAAGCTCACAACATTTTGCATGCAGGTAGAAGGTATATTGTTGTACTGGCACTCCAATTATGGGTTCCCTACATCTCTGTAAACCAGAGTTATGGGGGTGCAAAAGTGCTGAGTTTTGCCATTGGCTTTTATTGGGCTTCCTATTTCACGTTTAAAAATCTAAAATCTTTTCAAATGACAATGGCTCAGCAGTGGCAAATTTTCTAGCATTGTAGGGACTCTTAGGGGGCTCAGGACTGGTGAGTTTGGGGCTCCTAGGCCAAAAAGGTCATATCCTAGGGTCACAAAAGCTTGTTTTTTTGGCAGTGGTGCCGGTGACAAATGTAAATCGCCACCATGGTCGTTAGCAAAGTCTGAAGCTCACGATATTTTGCATGCAGGTAGAAGGCATACTGTTGTACTTGCACTCCATTTTTGGGTTCCCTACATCTCTGAAAACCAGAATTATGGGGGTGAAAAAATGCTAAAATCCCCCATAGCCTTTCATTGGGCCCTAGGTTATGAGGGTACAAAAGAGCAGGTTCCTGCCAAAGTGTAAGGTAAGGGCCCAGAACTCACCATCCCTGAGCCTCCTTAAACTCTGTACAAAGCCTAAAAAATGTTGGGGCCGCTCAGCCTTACCGCTCGGCAAAAACCTGCGCTTTTGTACCCTTAAAACCTAGGTCCCAATGAAAGCCTATGGGATATTTATGCACTTTTGCAACCCATCACTCTGGTTTACAGAGATGTAAGGAACCCAAAATTGGAATGCAAGTACAACAATATGCCTTCTACCTGCATGTGATATGTCGTGAGCTTCAGACTTTGCTAACGGCCATGGAATTGATTTACGTTCGTCCCTGGCATCATTGCCAAAAAAACAAGCTTTTGTGACCCTAGGCCAGGCATGGGCAAACTTGGCCCTCCAGCTGTTAAGGAACTAAAAGTCCCACAATGCATTGCAGGAGTCTGACAGCCACAATCATGACTCATAAAGGCAAACGCATTGTGGAACTTGTAGTTCCGTAACAGCTAGAGGGCCGAGTTTGCCCATGCCTGCCCTAGGCTATGATCTCTTTGGCCTAGGGGCCCAAAGCTTACCAGTCCAGAGCCCCCTAAAAGTCCCTACAATGATAGAAAATTTGCCACTGCTGAGCCATCGACCCTTGAAAAATTTGAGATTTTCTAAAGTGAATTAGGAAGCCCAATGAAAGCCAATGGCAAAAATATGCCTTCTACCTGCATGTAAAATTTCGAGAGCTTCAGACTTTGCTAATGGTCATGGCGGCGATTTACGTTCGTCACCGGCACCACTGCCAAAAAAACAAGCTTTTGTGACCCTAGGCTATGACCTCTTTGGCCTAGGGACCCCAATCTCACCAGTCCTGAGCCCCTCAAGAGTCCCTACAATGCTAGAAAATTTGCCACTGCTGAGCCATCGCCCTTTGAAGAGATTTAAGGTTCTTAATGAAATAGGAAGCCCAATACAAGCCAATGGCAAAATTCAGCATTTTTGCACCCCCATAACTCTGGTTGATTATCACCCGCCAACATTAGCAGTAAATAGCAAAGGCCCCTTACATTCTAGCAACACCAAATTTTGCAGGATATGTTAAAAAGATAGCAGGAAACAATATATAAAAAAAATAACATTTTTTTATCATTTTTTTGTGCTGAGTGTGTGAATCCTGAAAAAAAAATGATGTGGGGTAGTCCCTACCAAGCTCTCTGTAACCCCTTGTCCTCCATGCAAGGTGGGATAACCAGAATGTGGAGCCCGGCCGCGTGGGACCCCAGATGCCCACCCCCAGAAGAAATTAGTTACCCACTTCCACAAAGGGTTAAATGAAATAAAAACACAACCCCGAAAAACGTCCTTTAATGTTCTTATCTAACCAGAAATACTTACCTGTACCTTTAAAAAAAGTTCCCACGACAATATCCTCTCATCTTACGATCTTCAATTAAGATGATTGATGATCTTCCACGAGCTATACTTGTTAGTATAGCAGGGAATGTGTCCGCATAGGACGTATAGCGCCAGCTCCCGCTGTCCTCCCCACCTCCTCACCTGTCACCCTCAGCTAGCCTGGCACCTGGTGCACCCATGGGTGACAGGGGAAGGCAGGTGGGGAGAGACAGCAGGAGCCGGCAGCTATGCGTCCACACAGGATGCATTCTCAGCTATACTAACCGGTTTATGAGTGATCCGGTTCTTTTTAACTAATTGAATTGAATGAATCGGCTCTGAACCAGTTCATTCGATTCAACTCAGTAAAAAGAACTGGATCATTCATGAACCGGTTAGTATAGCTTAGGATGTGCCATGTGAGGACGCATAGCTGCCGGCTCCCGATGTTTCTCCCCACCTACCTCCACCTGTGTCACCCTCACCTAGCCTGGCACCCGGTGCACCCATGGGTGCACCAGGTGCCAGGCTAGGTGAGGGTGACAGGTGAGGAAGCAAGGAGGACAGCGGGAGCCGGCACTAGGTGTCTGCAGGATGCATTCTAAGCTTTAATCAGTATAGCTCGTGGGAGATCTTCAATCAACTTAATTGAAGATCACAAGATGGAGGATATTGGCGTCTGACATTTCCAAGGATATTGGCGTGGGAACTTTTTTTTAAAAGTACAAGTAAGTATTTCTTGTTAATTAAGAACATTAAAGGTGTAACATCCATGGAAGCAGTGGCTGCAGGCACGCAGGGTGTCTCCGCAGCCGCATCGCTTCCCTGCTCTGGGACTTCGCCCCTTCCTCTGGCATCTAGTACGCCGAGGATGGGGTTGTCCATTGCTCATAGGGTTGCTGTATCACGCGGGCGCTCGGAGACAGGACCTTTATGCGGGGAGGAGGCGCGTCAGCTGACCGGCTGGTTGGCTGACGTCAGAGGAGACTCAGGATTGGCTGATTGGTGGTGGGCGCGGCCGTGGGGTCTCCTCTGCTTCAAAAGCCTTCAGTCTTCATGAGCAAAAAAGGGATCCGCAAATCAGGCCAGGTTGTAGTAAAAAAGGCTGATAAGTTTATTGAAAAAGTCCACAGACAGTGCAATAAAATCACAGGATCAACTCACGCGTATCGGGCCTACCATCTGCCCTTAATCGTAGCTAACTACGATTAAGGGCAGATGGTAGGCCCGATACGCGTGAGTTGATCCTGTGATTTTAGTGCACTGTCTGTGGATTTTTTCAATAAACTTATCAGCCTTTTTTACTACAACCTGGCCTGGTTTGCGGATCCCTTTTTTGCTCATCTATACTATGGTTTGGCTCACCTGATCCTGCACTGTCTGGTATGTTTTTTGGGGGTTTAGAGCGTAAACGAACTTTCTTTGCTGCCTTCAGTTTTCACTCGCAACCTGTCTGCTGTTGCAAATACTTATGTGTTAGCGCTCAGACCTTAGATAGTATCCAGTGTGCTTTGACCTGGGAGGAAACCAGGGATTTCACACAAGACTAGGATTATTGTATTATTGTATATTTGATATTCTGTGTATGACTCTGTCTATCCTCTGACCCTGCTCTTGCTTATCGATTCTGTACTTCTGCCCATCTGACTCTTTTCTGGGCAAATCTGCCGACATGATTGAATGTATTTTCTGGACATATCCGCCGACATGATTGAATGTATTTTCTGGGCAAATCTGCTCACATTATGTGTATTTTCTTGAGAAAACCTGCACAATTATGTGAATTTTTTGGGGGAAGGGTCACCAAAACTTGGGCCCACTGTCTTTGCGTTGCACTTTTCAAGGGAACCTGAGGTGAGAATAATATTGAGGCTGCCATATTTATCTCCTTTTAAGCAATACCAGTTGCCTGGCTGCCGTGCTGGTCCTCTGCCTCTTATTCTTTCAACCATAGACCCTGAACAAGCATGCAGCAGGTCAGGGGTTTCTGACAATATTGTCAGAACTGAGAAGATTAGCTGCATGCTTGTTGCTGGTGTAATTCAGTTTATTACTGCAGTCAAATAGATCAGCAGGGCCGCCAGGCAACTAGTATTGTTTAAAAGGAAATAAATATGGCAGCCTCCATATCACTCTCACCCCGGGTTCACTTTAACCACTTGAGGACCTAGGGCTTTCTACCCCTTAAGGACCAGCCACTTTTTTTTCCATTCAGACCACTGCAGCTTTCACGGTTTATTGCTCGCTCATAAAACCTACCACCTAAATGAATTTTGGCTCCTTTTCTTGTCACTAATAAAGCTTTCTTTTGGTGCTATTTGATTGCTCCTGCGATTTTTACTTTTTATTATATTCATCAAAAAAGACATGAATTTTGGCAAAAAAATGATATTTTTTAACTCTCTGTGCTGACATTTTTCAAATAAAGTAAAATTTCTGTATACATGCAGCGCGAAAAATGTGGACAAACATGTTTTGGATTAAAAAAAACCCATTCAGTGTATATTTATTGGTTTGGGTAAAAGTTATAGCGTTTACAAACTATGGTGCAAAAAGTGAGCATCTATGACTTTTCTGACCCCCTGTCATGTTTCATGAGGGGCTAGAATTCCAGGATAGTATAAATACCCCCCAAATGACCCCATTTTGGAAAGAAGACATCCCAAATTATTCACTCAGAGGCATAGTGAGTTCATAGAAGATATTATTTTTTGTCACAAGTAAGCGGAAAATGACACTTTGTGACAAAAAAAAAAAAAAAGTTTCCATTTCTTCTAACTTGCGACAAAAAAAATGAAATCTGCCACAGACTCACCATGCCCCTCTCTGAATACCTTGAAGGGTCTACTTTCCAAAATGGGGTCATTTGTGGGGTGTGTTTACTGTCCTGACATTTTGGGGGGTGCTAAATTGTAAGCACCCCTGTAAAGCCTAAAGGTGCTCATTGGACTTTGGACCCCTTAGCGCAGTTAGGCTGCAAAAAAGTGCCACACATGTGGTATTGCCGTACTCAGGAGAAGTAGTATAATGTGTTTTGGGGTGTATTTTCACACATACCCATGCAAGGTGGGAGAAATATCTCTGTAAATGACAATTTGTTAATTTTTTTTATACACAATTGTCCATTTACAGAGATATTTCTCCCACTCAGCATGGGTATGTGTAAAAATACACCCCAAAACACATTATACTACTTCTCCTGAGTACGGCGATACCACATGTGTGGCACTTTTTTGCACCCTAACTGCGCTAAAGGGCCCAAAGTCCAATGAGTACCTTTAGGATTTCACAGGTCATTTTGAGAAATTTCGTTTCAAGACTACTCCTCACGGTTTAGGGCCCCTAAAATGCCAGGGCAGTATAGGAACCCCACAAATGACCCCATTTTAGAAAGAATACACCCCAAGGTATTCCGTTAGGAGTATGGTGAGTTCATATAAGATTTTATTTTTTGTCACAAGTTAGCGGAAAATGACACTTTGTGAAAAAACACAATTAAAATCAATTTCCGCTAACTTGTGACAAAAAATAAAATCTTCTATGAACTCGCCATACTACTAACGGAATACCTTAGGGTGTCTTCTTTCTAAAATGGGGTCATTTGTGGGGTTCCTATACTGCCCTGGCATTTTAGGGGCCCTAAACCGTGAGGAGTAGTCTTGAAACGAAATTTCTCAAAATGACCTGTGAAATCCTAAAGGTACTCATTGGACTTTGGGCCCTTTAGCGCAGTTAGGGTGCAAAAAAGTGCCACACATGTGGTATCGCCGTACTCGGGAGAAGTATTACAATGTGTTTTGGGGTGTATTTTTACACATACCCATGCTGGGTGGGAGAAATACCTCTGTAAATGACAATCTTTTAATTTTTTTTACACACAATTGTCCATTTACAGCGGTTTTTCTCCCACCCAGCATGGGTATGTGTAAAAATACACCCCAAAACACATTGTACTACTTCTCCCGAGTACGGCGATACCACATGTGTGGCACTTTTTTGCACCCTAACTGCGCTAAGGGGCCCAAAGTCCAATGAGTACCTTTAGAATTTCACAGGTCATTTTTGTTTCAAGACTACTCCTCACGGTTTAGGGCCCCTAAAATGCCAGGGCAGTATATGAACCCCACTAATGACCCCATTTTAGAAAGAAGACACCCCAAGATATTCCGTTAGGAGTATGGTGAGTTCATAGAAGTTTTTATTTTTTTGTCACAAGTTAGCGGAAATTGATTTTAATTGTTTTTTTTCACAAAGTGTCATTTTCCGCTAACTTGTGACAAAAAATAAAATCTTCTATGAACTCACCATACTCCTAACGGAATACGTTTGGGTGTCTTCTTTCTAGAATGGGGTCATTTGTGGGGTTCCTATACCGCCCTGGCATTTTACAGGCCCAAAACCATGAGTAGTCTGGAAACCAAATGTCTCAAAATGACTGTTCAGGGGTATAAGCATCTGCAAATTTTGATGACAGGTGGTCTATGAGGGGGCGAATTTTGTGGAACCGGTCATAAGCAGGGTGGCCTTTTAGATGACAGGTTGTATTGGGCCTGATCTGATGGATAGGAGTGCTAGGGGGGTGACAGGAGGTGATTGATGGGTGTCTCAGGGGGTGGTTAGAGGGGAAAATAGATGCAATCAATGCACTGGGGAGGTGATCGGAAGGGGGTCTGAGGGGGATCTGAGGGTTTGGCCGAGTGATCAGGAGCCCACACGAGGCAAATTAGGGCCTGATCTGATGGGTAGGTGTGCTAGGGGGTGACAGGAGGTGATTGATGGGTGTCTCAAGGTGTGATTAGAGGGGGGAATAGATGCAAGCAATGCACTGGTGAGGTGATCACTCAGGGCTGGGGCCTGAGGGCATTCTGAGGGTGTGGGCGGGTGATTGAGTGCCCTAGGGGCAGATAGGGGTCTAATCTGATAGGTAGCAGTGACAGGGGGTGATTGATGGGTAATTAGTGGGTGTTTAGGGTAGAGAACAGATATAAACACTGCCCTTGGGAGGTGATCTGACGTCGGATCTGCGGGCGAACTATTGGTGTGGGTGGGTGATCAGATTGCCCGCAAGGGGCAGGTTAGGGGCTGATTGATGAGTGGCAGTGACAGGGGGTGATTGATGGGTGGCAGTGCCAGGGGGTGATTGATGGCTGGCAGTGACAGGGGGTGATTGATGGGTGATTGACAGGTGATTGACAGGTGATCAGTGGGTTATTACAGGGAAGGACAGATGTAAATAATGCCCTGGCGAATTGATAAGGGGGGGTCTGAGGGCAATCTGAGCGTGTAGGCGGGTGATTGGGTGCCCGCAAGGGGCAGATTAGGGTCTGATCTGATGGGTAACAGTGACAGGTGGTGATAGGGGGTGATTGATGGGTAATTAGTGGGTGTTTAGAGGAGAGAATAGATGTAAACACTGCGTTCGGGTGGTGATCTGATGTCGGATCTGCGGGCGATCTATTGGTGTGGGTGGGTGATCAGATTGCCCGCAAGGGGCAGGTTAGGGGCTGATTGATGGGTGGCAGTGACAGGGGGTGATTGATGGGTGGCAGTGACAGGGGGTGATTGATGGGTGATTGACAGGTGATTGACAGGTGATCAGTGGGTTATTACAGGGAAGAACAGATGTAAATATTGCACTGGCGAATTGATAAGGGGGGGTCTGAGGGCAATCTGAGCGTGTAGGCGGGTGATTGGGTGCCCGCAAGGGGCAGATTAGGGTCTGATCTGATGGGTAACAGTGACAGGTGGTGATAGGGGGTGATTGATGGGTGATTGATGGGTGATTGATGGGTAATTAGTGGGTGTTTAGAGGAGAGAATAGATGTAAACACTGCGTTCGGGTGGTGATCTGATGTCGGATCTGCGGGCGATCTATTGGTGTGGGTGGGTGATCAGATTGCCCGCAAGGGGCAGGTTAGGGGCTGATTGATGGGTGGCAGTGACAGGGGGTGATTGATGGGTGATTGACAGGTGATTGACAGGTGATTGACAGGTGATCAGGGGGGATAGATGCATACAGTACACAGGGGGGGGGGGGGGTCTGGGGAGAATCTGAGGGGTGGGGGGTGATCAGGAGGGGCAGTGGGCAGGGGGGAGATAAAAAAAAATAGCATTGACAGATAGTGACAGGGAGTGATTGATGGGTGATTAGGGGGGTGATTGGGTGCAAACAGGGGTCTGGGGGGTGGGCAGGGGGGGGGGGGTCTGAGGGGTGCTGTGGGCGAGCTGGGGCAGGGGGGGAGAAATCAGTGTGCTTGGGTGCAGACTAGGGTGGCTGCAGCCTGCCCTGGTGGTCCCTCGGACACTGGGACCACCAGGGCAGGAGGCAGCCTGTATAATACACTTTGTAAACATTACAAAGTGTATTATACACTTTGTATGCGGCGATCGCGGGGTTAGCATCCCGCCGGCGCTTCCGTATAGCCGGCGGGATGTTGCGGCGGGCGAGCGGTGACAGGCGCCGGCGGAGGATCGCGTCACAGATGACGCGATCGCTCCGCCCATGCCCTTAAATGGACCGCTGCCTCTGTGGGTGAGCCAGACCTTAAGGGCTCCACTTCCCGGCCGCCCCTGTGCGTTAGGCGGTCGGGAAGTGGTTAAATTACAGTTAGCTCCGCCCTCATCCGGTCATTGCCACGCCCATGTTTTGGTTCTGTCCACACCCATTTTTGTTTGCAGGTTATAGCCACACCCACTTTTTGCCTCGGTGCGTGAAGTGCGCCGCAGGTCATGGGGGCCCACAATTGCAATTTTGCACAGGGGCCTACTGCTGGCTGTGTCCGCCACTGGGCTGTACATACTATTACAGTTTATACGGATCATAAAAACTTAGAGTATATTGAAGCAGTCAAACGCCTCAATCCCAGGCAGGCCCTCTGGTCTTTATTTTTTACAAGGTTCAGGTTTATTATTACTTACAGGCCGGGTAGTAAAAACTTTAAGGCAGATGCTTTGTCTAGATGTTTTGAGGCTGAGGCAGTGCAGGTCGCTACCCCAGTAAGCATCCTTCCTGAGAAAGTTGTTGTTACAGCGTCTGAGATTCGGAGGACACAGGCTGAAGTTTGGAGGGTTGCACCCAGTGACATAATATGGGCCCTGCCTCCCAGAATGAGGAGGGTGGACTCTTTTCACAGGTCCATGTTAAAATCTCATAAGAAAGGGGATTCCTCTCCCTCCCTCCCTGGGATGAGTAATGTAAAAGGAGTTCATGACAGACCTGGTGGACCGTGTCCGGAGTCCACGCCTCAAGGGGGGGGGTACTGTAACATCCATGGAAGCAGCGGCTGTGGGCACGCAGGGTGTCTCCGCAGCCGCATCGCTTCCCTGCTCTGGGACTTCGCCCGTTCCTCTGGCGTCTACTACGCCGAGGTTGTCCATTGCTCATAGGGTTGCTGCATCGCGCGGGCGCGCGTGGAAACAGGACCTTTATGCAGGGAGGAGCCGCGTCAGCTGACCGACTGGTCAGCTGATGTCAGAGGAGACTCACGGCGCTCAGGATTGGGTGATTGGTGGTGGGCGCGGCCGTGGGGTCTCCTCTGCTTCAAAAGCCTTCAGTCTTCACTCGCAACCTGTCTGCTGTTGCGAATACTTATGTGTTAGCGCTCAGACCTTAGATAGTATCTGGTGTGCTTTGATCTGGGAGGAAACCAGGGATTTCACACAAAACTAGGATTATTGTATTACAGTATATTTGATATTCTGTGTATGACTCCATCTATCCTCTGACCCTGCTCTTGCTTATCGATTCTGTACTTCTGCCCATCTGACTCTGTTGCTGGACTCTGCCTGGTATCTCACTACTCTCTTGCCTGTCGATTTTGTACTGTACCTGCCCGCCTGTTGCTGATCCTAGCCTGTCTGACTATTCTACTCAACAGTGAGCCCTGTCACTGGTGAGGTGCTCTTTCACAGTACCCACCAGCTCCTCTGGTAAGGTTTAGCAAAACTATTTAGTTACTGTGTACCAATAGTGCCCACCAGCTCCTCTGGTGAGGTCTAGTAAAACTATTCAGTTACTGTTGCACCAAGCACTTTACACCTTGCTAGCTATACTTGCATTATTGGTGATTCTGCAGATCACCACATAATTAGGTATAGCGTCTGTATTATCAGTGATTCTGCAGATCACACATAATCAGACGTCTGTGTTGCTACACCAATCGTTACAAAAGGACTTTTTTCTTGGTTGTGTTTTTATTTAACCCTTTGTGGAAATGGGTAAGGGGTATTTATACTCCTATACTCATTTCTCCTGGGAGGGGGGCATCTGGGGTCCCCTTCTTAAAGGGGACTCCCAGATGCCACCATGACCCCCAAAGGGAGTCGTCGCCCCCACCTCCTCTTGGGGCACCGGAGGTGGGGAAGAACCCCTTGTCCATGGGTTGGACAAGGACTTGGGAGGAGAGGGGAAGCTTGGTCGCCCCTCTCCCCAGACCCCCCCCCCCCCCCATACCATACCATGGACCATGCGGGCTGGTATAGCTCAGGGTGCAAAACCCCAGTTGGCTGGGGCTCCGCATTCTGGCTATCCCAGCCTGCATGGGGGACAAGGGGTTCAGAGAGATTAGTAGGGGGACCCCAGGCAATTTTTTGGGGAAATGTAACACACTCTGGACATAACAAAAAAAATGTTTTAATTTTTATTTTAAATATTGTTTCCCACTATATTTTTAACATATCCTGCACATTTGGTGTTGCTAGGATGTAAGGGGCCTTTGCTATTAACTGCTAAAGTTGGCGGGAATTGTTTCCCACGATCTGTCATTGACGGAATTTAAATGTATACGTTTTCTCCTTTGAACTTTTAACATCGATTTTCTCAAAAAGTATAAGGTCTTTTTGACATTTTTTTTCCTTTTGTTCACACTGTTCATCTTAATTTCCATGCAAATTTGGTGTTTCTGGCATTTAAGGGGGCTTTGCTATTAACCGTTAAAGTGGGCAGTGGTTGGAACATTTCCCACACTCAGTAGAGAGCTTTAAAATTAATTTCTCAAAAAGTACAAGGTCTTGTAGTCAGTGACCAAATTTGGTGTTTCTACTATGTAAGGGGGATTTGCTATTAACTATTAACCGTTAAATTTGGCGCCAATAAAGGGAAACTTCAGCCTAAACAAACATACTGTCATTAAGTTACATTAGTTGTGTTAATTAGAATTGATAGGTAATATAATCTCTTACCCACCCTGTTTTAAAAGAACAGGCAAATGTTTGTGATTCGTGGGGGCTGCCATCTTTGTCATGGGGCAGCCATCTTTTTGGTTGAAAGGAGGTGACAGGGAGCATGAGACACAGTTCCAACTGTCCTGTGTCCTGATCACCCCTCCCAGCTGCACGTGCTAGGCTTCAAATGTCAAATTCAAAATGTAAAAAAAAAAATTGCACTAAAACAGCAGAACAAGAACAACAACATCAAAATCCCATCATGCTTTGCACAGCATCAGGGGAAAAAAGCCTGGGCAGTTTTCTTCTGTGCAGCTAAAAATGAGGCTTGTATAAGAGAAACAAAGTTCTGATGGTGTGAAACTGTTAAAGAAACACCAAGCCTTTTCAGTGCTGCTGAGTCGATTTTTAGTCCGGAAGTTCACTTTAAAGTCTATGGGAAAAATGTGAACCCAAACTTTTTGGGAAAAAAATTTGTGGTTCACGTCGAACAAGTTCACCTGTGAACCATTTGGGACAACTTAAGCTTCCTCTCTCTTTTCCTGTCCAGCCAACCAAGCAGGTGCCTGCAACTAGAATCAGCACCAGTAGGTGCCCAGAAGATCTGCTGGGTCTCACCAGGAAACTCTACATAGTGGATCTGCCCAGAGAGGAGTTGCCAGCAGCAGCCTCCTCCGCTAGTCAGCGCCGGTGGCTGGCCCACATGGTGGCTGACTATATGGGGTCTTCCAGTTGCTTTGACACCATGAGCCCTGAAGACCCCATGGAGTACTGGGTCAAGCTACTGGACATCTGGAGAGAGCTTGCCAAGTACACCTTGGAAGTCCTATCCTGTCCCCCTTCCAATGTGCTCTCAGAGAGCTGCTTCAGTGTGGCCGGTAGCGTGGTCAAAGACAAGTGCTCTCGTCTGTCCACCCAGTCGGACAGACTCACGTTCATGAAAATGAACCAGGTATGGGTTGAAGGTGAGTTCCTGGCCCCCCACTGTTGGTGAGAGGAGGACGTGAAGTGGCTAGGATCCCTGCCCCTACCTCACTCAAGCCTACCGTGCCATTCCATTACCAGAAGTTTAATATTTGTGTAGGAAATTTTTTTGTGTTCACTACCTTGTGAAATATTGGCAAAGTTCATTTAAATCCCAAACAATTAAAAAAGGCTGGGAGTTTTCAGATTAAAATAAATACATTAATAAAAAAATTGTGTTTTTCTAAATATATCTTAGTAATATTATAAATTTGAAAGTTTGGATGTTTAGACGTTTGGAAATTTGGATGTTGGATGTTTGTTACTTAATCACACAAAAAATGGCTGAACGGATTTGAATGATATTTAGCACACACACATAGTACATTACCTGGAATAACATAGAGGATATTTTTTATTTCCATAACCAAAAGGTGGGCGGAGACAAATACATATTTCACTGGGCAAATGTAAACTGCAGCCATTCTTACACTGTTCATGGTAGGGTTCTCAAACTTTGCACAGTTGGTCATTGGGTGACTAGAATTAATATTCAGAAAAGTGGGTGGTGCCTAAAAAGGCAATCAAAATCCACCTATTGATTTTCAAGGGGGATATTTCATTGCTGACATTCTTGCACTGTTAATGGCACAAGCCTCACACCTGGTACAGTTGGTCTTTGGGTGACTGGGGTTCAAATTCAGAAAAGGGGTGGTGCCACAAAGAGCCAATCAGATTTGTTTCATTTCAGTGCAAATTATTGATGCTAAAGACAGCAAAACTCACAAACGAGGTTACTGAGTGTTTGTGTGTTAGGGTTAGAAAAAGTGGGCACAGCCAACACCAGCCAAATACATACCCGGGCAACGTGGAGCCATCAGCTAGTATATATATAAAATTATAACTGACAATCACACATATGTAATTTTTGTATTTTAAGTTTTAACCTGCATGTATTTTATTAATAGCATGTATAAAATAGGGCGTGTAAGCAATATAAATACCGTTTTAAATTATACTCATAATTATGGTTACAATGAGTAATTCCAACTTGTAATCGGATTTAAATCAACATTGTGGTTCGATTCATAATTTTGATCGAATCAAAAGTGCATGAAGTTGTAATCGAAACCACTCAAAGTTGAAACTGGCCCCATATCTCTGCCAAGGAACACCTACTGTCTCTGCCCCCATCCAGATTTTTACAGCCATCCTCTGAATGTATCTCTAGCAAATCTGTTGCTGCTAATCAGAGTTGCTCAAATCCGAATTCAGGTGAAACCCGGATAGTTGCTATCTGGATTTCACTTAGTTACCTGTGCAGGCTGGGCAGGGGGGGGGGGGGGGGGGGGGTCAAGCTTACCTCTCTGACGTCTTCTTCGGTCCGTCCCTCGGTGCCTCCCGCGATGTGTTCCCAGAAGGAGGAAGTGTTTGTACTCACGTGACCGCCGCGTGTAACGCATCGTGGGAGGCGCCAAGGGACGGACCTAAGAAGACGTCAAAGAGGTAAGCTTGACTAGAGATGGCCCGAACCTCCTATTTTTGGTTCGCGATCCAGGTTTGCGAACCTCCCTCGAAAGTTCAGTTGGCGCAAACTTTCGCAAACCGCAATAGACTTCAATGGGACTTATCTTTCAATGGGACTGAATCATTTAAACTGACTCTGTAATGAGATATTTTAGTGTGTGTGTGCGTGCGTGCGTGTGCGTGCGTGTGTGTGTGTGTGTGTGTGTGTGTGTGCGCGCTGTTGTGCACACAGGCCAGCCCTGTGCTATTAGCCTTTAGCTATTAGTATTATTAGCCTTAATAGCTACAGTATAGTTTAGGGAGGATTACTATGCTCTTGTGTAGTTAGTACTGTAGTTAGTACTACAGTTAGTTGTTAGAGTAGTACTGTGTTATTTTACTACAGGTTACTGTAGTGCTGCTGTCTGTGTGTGTGACAGTCTAGACCATTAGTGTGCACACTGTCTTCTACTCTGCTGTCTGTCACTTAGTGCTAATTCATTAAAGTCCAACACCAATTACCCCGATTTCAATAAAGTACAAGTCCCCTACATCCATCTCATCAATCATCCATCACACAAACTTGTACTATCATGTCTGCTGGAACTGGCACCCGGGGAAAGAGCAAGGCCAAGAAAAGACGGAACTCTGGCACCGTCACCGCCAGCAATTCACCGCCAGCAGTCCAATGTCCATTCCGCCGGTAGCCACTGGCCGTACTGGGCGCCTGAAAGGACAGGTCACTTTTCAGACCCAACTGACCCTCAGGATGACCTAGAAATAATACTCTGTGATTTCTTTACCAGTACTGGCTTTGAATCTGGTCAGCCACAATTAACGACACACAGACAGCTTGTGGTTGACAAACAGATTGTTTCTATTGCCCTCCAATCATTATATTTATGCAGTAATTTGTACAGTCTGCACAGCCGCAGTAGACATAGAAATTCCAGCAGATTTACATGATACTGATTTACATGATAGGATTTTCCAAGCATAACATATGACAAATCTCTGCAGGTGTTTATAGACAGTTAGGGTGGCACATTAAAAGTTTCCTGTAAATTGAAGAGATAGACAAAGATAGAACAGAATTGGAGAAGTGAGAATGCAGTGTTGCATGACAGGTACACTCTTCAAGCTCTAGCTAGCTAGAAACTTACTACTTTATACATGGATTCTAAGATGGCTGCAGAAGAGACACAATGGCTGACAGTGTATATGCTTATATACTTATGCTTATGCTTAAAATTCCTTACAATTCCCTCCTTTTTAGACATTTTCCAAAGGAAAAATGGCTACACAGACTATGCTAGTGTTGTCCCCCAAGGATTAGTATCCTGGGGGATGCCAATCTAATTGTATCTTTATGAAAAAAAGATAATCATGTCAATGTCAATTATTTAGCCTTATACAGAACTAACATATCAGTGGGCAAAATTCTGGTCACAGTCCTCCAATGAGATAATGGACATAACATGAAAAGTTGTTTGCAAAATTAACTCTAGCACAGTACATGATTAGCAAACTAATCTTGAACAACCACTTAAACAATGATCAACCAACTCAGACTAATCATGAAAGAACCAAATCAGAAAGTACCTCAGGAAAAAACCCAACAATTATTTTTCCTGATGCAGATCAGACCTAAGGACACCTCTCTTTCCTGATGTAATCTAACAAAAATCTTATGCGTACCGCAGGCGAAGGTACACTCATGTGTATAACCTAGCCTACGGCAGGAACATTTCCCCTAGATCAATACAAGAAAGAAACTGTCTTATATCAGCACTTACTCCAAGAGAAGCTTCCATCTGCTCCTGTCTAGAAAAAGGCTTTTCTAAATACTAGGCATTAGGTAGGCCAAGGTAAAAAAACCCTTATGATAGCAACTAACTCCTGCATAAGGTGGCCATATTTGGGAGAGGGTGGTTTTGACTCTACAATTTAGTTCACAAACCGTTTGTGAGGCATGGCAGACCACTCATCTTCCATCAGCCACTGTACTCCAAGCTATCTCTGCGTCCTTTACTCAAAGTCACACACTCCTGTTAACACAGGGGGTGGACACCAACCCAACTACAATCATACTCAGGTCTTAATGCCCAGAGTACAGAGGCTGAGATCAGAAATACAGGAGTACTGCCAGAACTCACCAAACAAATTAAAACGTAGCTACAGGCCTCAGTACAGGACATATCTGTGAGAAGGAATGCACAGATCACAGCAGGAGACTTAGGGAACAATGCTACATGAGACCATCAACATCTCTGGCCTTCCAATTATCCCATATTAAATATACCAATCAGGTTGCTCAAGGCAACTGAGGTGCTGTGAAATTGTAGTCCATCACACCAATCATACTGACCAAAGCCTGTTATGCTTGCTCAGACAAACAGATACAGCTCTGATTTAACAAGGGAAGGGAATGTTAACTGATTGACTTTTTACCACAGTAATGGTAAATATCTATACAGACACAATACAAATCAAAGCAGAAAAAGATGTAACTAATACCAACCGCTGCCAAAGATACTCTTTCTAGGTCAGGACTAACAGGACAACTGTAATGATGACTACCTTCAGATTTAACCATACTAGAAGGACTCTGCTAATCAAACATATGGGCACTCAACAAATATATTCACAATCAAGATAGGACAAAATATAATACTCTAGCAAAACTTAGCAAGACAACTATGGCTAACTTGAATCTACTAAAGACCAAGGTACCAAAAATAGGAGACTTGTACCCTGAAAATTGCCCACTGAGATCAGGTCTGCTGAATTATATGTGTAGCAACACGTATGCATGGGTATGTAGATATATATATTTTACTGTCTGATAAATATACAATTTTATAGTTATCTGGGTTGAAGAAAGATGTGTGTACATAAAGTTTAACCAAAAACAAAGCACCACACCGGCCCATTTCACTGCTGATCCAGAGGAAGGCAAAAACCCTTTGGGCATAGTGTAATTAGCCCCAGAAAGGGAAAAATTCCTTCCCGACTCCAAAATGGCAATCAGAAAAAAATCCTGGATTATCAGCATTTGGCCTTATTTAGTAATTGAGATAAAAAATATCAGCTCATTACATATCAACCCCTTATCTAACTTACAAAAACCCCAATTCTAATTTTTTTTCTGAAAGAATGATATAGCAAAAATAAAGGCTTTTACTATTCAGAAAGCAGTACCCTATAATGTGACTTACAACTAGCTCTCTTTCTATAATATCCTTAATACAGTGACCCACCCCTCATAGCAGCTGATTCAATCATTGATCTAAGATCGGCATTAAAAATATCCAATCCTTGATCAGACAAGTGAACCCTATCCGGGCGGAATAAGTTAGGCCGGGAACCCTCAAGCTTATTATGCCAATAAGAAAAACCCCTTATAGCTGGCAGGGATCTAGATAATGCCCTATTAATGAATGTCTTAATGGCCCTTAATCTATCTTGGGGAAAAATCCACACCCGTCTGGGAATGATTTCAGAAAAAAACAGCACACTTTGGGGAATGATCTCATGAATTCTCATGAAATCATATTTCATGCGGTGTAACAAATCAATAGTGTTAGCTTTACCCACGTCGTTCCCACCCAAATGACAAATAAGAATGTCTGGCATAGGAAATTTCCGCATTAAAGAAGTAACCCTACCAAAAAACATATTCCAAACCATCCCTCTAATACTGAACCAATAGATCATGAAGTTATTTCTAGATAACCCAAGGTTTTCCCCATAGTTACTATTGATAGCTTTCCTACGAGCCCAATACACATAAGAATGTCCCACAATCCATACAATCTTCCTGGGTCTGAGATCCAGATCTTGTTCCATTCTTCAACAGATGACACAAGCAACCTTGAAACTTTTATCAGAGTACGCGTTACTGTCCACCTGATGAATAGTCTATTATTACTTTTAAAAAAATGTGATACAATTTCTAACTCTAATTACACATATTATGGGTCCAAGTGACAATTGCCATCATATCTATAAAGTTATTAAGTTGTAGTAAAACTTAATTTATTTTACACAAAAAAACTATACTAACACGGTGGTGTAGCAACCAGTGCTCTCGCCTTGCAATGTTATTCAAATCTCTGCCTGGTCAACATCTGCACGGAGTCCGCATGTCCTCCCTGTGTCTGCATGGGTTTCCCCCAGGCACTCAGTTTCCTCACCCAAAAAAACACAGACAAATCTATTCTGTAATATAGGAAACTTCATTTACATACATATAGACCTGGGTGACAGTTGGTATCAGTGAAATCTAATTTAATTTAAGGACACTAAATTTCAGGAGAAAAAGCATTCTTATTAAAAACTTCCTATACTAGACTTTACTATACTAGACTTTTGGACTTATTTAGAGACTGCCACGTGTGTAGTGAACACAGAAGCAGGTATATTAAAGAAAGATAGGGACAAAAAGGGATATATATATAAATTATTCACTGTTCCAAATACTCCAATAATATAACTCATAAAATTCCTTTCTACTCCTATATACGCATATACGTATATTACCGTATTTTCCGCCGTATAAGACGTTCCGGAATATAAGACGCACCCAAGTTTGGAGGGCAAAAACCAGGGAAAAAAAAATACTAAACCTGGTGCGTCCATATTCCAGGAGCGTCTTGTACATGTCCTTCTGTGTGTCCTCATGTGTGCTCCTGTGCTTTCCATATCCCCATGTGTCCTTCTGTGTGTCCTCCTGTGCCCCCCATATGTCCTCCTGTGCCCCCCATGTGTCCTCATGTGCCCCCCCATGTGTCCTTCTGTGCCCCCTCATGTGTCCTTGTGTGCCCTCCATATGTCCTCCTGTGCCCTCCATATGTCCTCCTGTGCCCCCATGTGTCCTCCTGTGCCCCCCATGTGTCCTCATGTGCCCCCCATGTGTCCTGTGTGTCCTTATGTGCCCCCTCATGTGTGCTTCTGTGCCCTCCATATGTCCTGTGGCCCCCAATGTGTCCTCATTTGCCCCTCATGTCACCTCTGTGCCCCCCATATGTCCTCCTGTGGCCCCCAATGTGTCCTCATTTGCCCCTCATGTCACCTCTGTGCCCCCCATATGTCCTCCTGTGGCCCCCAATGTGTCCTCATTTGCCCCTCATGTTGCCTCTGTCCCCCCATGTGTCCTCCTGTGGCCCCCTGCCTCCCTCCCTCCCACCCGAGTTTTCTGATCCCCCCCGTCCGTCCCCGAGTGTCAATAGCGGCAACTTACCTTTCACATGCTCCCGCGCCGATCCCACATAATTGTGCTGCCCCCCGCTAGCATGCGCTCCCTCCCCCTTGCGGATCTGGCCCCCCCGGGTGTGTGAAGTAGCGGCAGCTTACCTCCACGATGCGCCCTTGATGACTGGAGACATCCCTCTCCCCGGCACTTTGCGCTCTAGTGACTGGCTTTAACTGTGCGTCATCAGTTCAAGCCAGTCACTAGAGCGCGAAGTGCCGGGGAGAGGGATGTCTCCAGTCATCGCGGGCGCATCGTGGAGGTAAGCTGCCGCTACTTCACACACCCGGGGGGGCCAGATCCGCAAGGGGGAGGGAGCGCATGCTAGCGGGGGGCAGCACAATTATGTGGGATCGGCGCGGGAGCATGTGAAAGGTAAGTTGCCGCTATTGACACTCGGGGACGGACAGGGGGATCAGAAAACTCGGGCGGGCGGGCGGAAAGGAAGGAGGAAGGAAGGCACCCAAGCAGGCACTGAAAGGCAGGGAATCCCCGACATGGCGGCGGGTCGGCGGTTCGTATCGGCGGGCGTTCGTAAGTCGGGGATTCCCTGCCTTTGCCGTATAAGACGCAGGGACTTTTTCTCCCTATTTTTGGGGGAGAAAAAGTGCGTCTTATACGGCGAAAAATACGGTACATGTATACGTGTATACAGATATATTGTATTATTCAGAAAGGCTTTTAAATGCATGTTTTCCTCTCTGCTTTAGTAGTGAGGAATGGCAAAGTAGTACGTTAGTTCCTCTTTTTTTTTTCTCTGCCGGCAAAAGAAAAAAAACCCACAAGCAGGTGTTTTGTGCAGCCACCCGGAAACACCAATTAAAAAATGAATCCCTTGTCAGAGAACCTGACATATCTAGATACAATTTAACTCTTTTATTTCTAACTATTAAGAATACATCCGTATATATGCAGAAATCATTATTAACAGAGAAAAGGAGATAAAAATACTACTATTTCATAAGGCAAATATACCTGACATTACTTCATACATACGGACATATATGTTCTTAATTCATCTAATGTTTAATGTTAAACCCTATTAAATTAAAAAGTAATAAACTTTTTACTTCCTCATTTCTCTCCTCATTTTACTTTCCTGTCACTGAAGAGGAACCCACACAGATGTTGGCGGGCGTAGAGCACTTAAAAATGACATGTCCTCATTTTTAACCCTTTCAAACTTAAAGGGGAATTCTAACACTATTTAATAAAACAACTTAAGTATTTCCGATTATTTCAAAATTACATCTGCATTTAGGTAAAAAATCATTACCCATAGTTCTGCAGTATCTGTCTAATTAGAATAACTGATTTAAAGAAGTAATCTCCTGATGAGAAAGAAGAAAATTTATTTTATGAGGCAGATATACCCATAGTTTCAACATATACTTTCACGGGTGCCCAGTGACGTAACTAAGGAGCTGCGGGCCCTGGTGTAGGTTTTACATTAGGGCCCCCCCCCCCAATAACTCTATACATATCAATTGATACAGCGCGCCAAAACTTGTCAAAGTACAGTGTCAGAGATACAAGAAGGGGATTGGAAACAGTGTGTTAAGGATTGTTACTATTCAAAGCATCTATAGAAGTGATTATTACCACTACAGGACCAATAGAGAGCTAATACTGTGATAGAGCGTGGACCCTTCAGGGCCCTTGTGGACCAAAGGCCTCGGTGTGGCCACTACCTCTGTACCCCCTATTGTTACGTCCCTGCGGGTATCACTTCTCTACCATACATATCAAGTATGTACTCGATACAATCTCTCAATTTACACACATATGTGTCAGTTTGCACACAATATATACGAATACATTATAATACATGTTATTCTATAACTATATCCTAATTTACAGGAATTAATTGCATTACTATATTTCTGAAATTTTTTCTCTTACAGAAAGACCTATGCAAAATGATACATGCATAATTCAGATAATTTCTGACGGTCAATGTACAAATCTCAGTATAACCAGATATTTGTTAAATATGGCATCTGAAACCAGTTTTGTACGTACATAGAATTTATACTGTAGATTTTGATAAGTGACCGTTCTTATCCGAATTTCATGAGTGTCTTTAATATTAATTTTACTAATCATCTCTCAGAAATACAGTAAGGATCTTATACCATCGCTTGCGCAATTCTATACCCAAAGAACATACATAAAACACACATTACTAGTCAACTGTTCGGTAAAAATAATGCGGGGCAAATTCTACCCAATTCTCCGCCTCTTGGTACATATATTCATAGTCCCAGTTGGGATTTTGTGACAAATCTTTTGTGCCCTTTAAGCATAAGTTTTTAATCAACTCCATATGGATTAGGCTATTACTTCCAATTAAAGGAAATTGTGGACTAAAATTCATTTCTTTTGACTTCTCCACTATATTTTGTATCCAGGGGTAAACTAAGTATCTTTTCCCAGATACACTTATAACAAACTCTACACATGACTCAAAACTCATAGGCGTAGGGGCAGGAATTAACTTAACAATGTCCTGGCCCATTTGACCCAATTCAAGTTTATAATATACTTTCTTGGCCATCTATTAAGTTTACTGTATTAATAGAGAAATAAATTATTCAAGTCTAGGGATTCTTTTTAAACCCAATCTATTATTTTTATTACAGAAGACCAACCAGACACGTATATATGACAAATTTCACACCACAAAACACATAGAAGAAATCACAGACTTATTTTACATAATCAATGTAGATGTCTACGTGTAAACAACACAATACAGTGGAGTCAAAATCACTCTATATAATGATTTTGGGCTTGAAGTTCCACACAAATGAAAAACAAAAACCAACAAATTATCTTATACTTCTATGCAACAGATGTAACATAAACAGACAAATAGACAGAACATATATTTAGAAATCACAAAGTATTTGAACCCACATAATCAATATGTACTATGGCGCCTATCAAAACCCTTATAACTTTTATGGCCTATATTCCTTACCAAAAGGAATCCTTTCTTTCCTGAAGAAATTATTACTGAGTTGATCAGACCCAGACAGACAGATTTTCCCAAAAAATCTGACACCCAATTCATTCAGACTTTTACCTAAAAAGTCCGACAATTTTTAAATTTAGACTTATCAAAAGTCAAACCTATTCCCTATCCCCCCGTTTTTTTCTCCAAATTAAGGTCTATATATTTAAACTATACTATCAAAACTTTAGACCCCAAGTCTGAATACTATTAAAAACCTGAGTTGCCTGCATCGACATTCACGACAATTTACATAAGTAATAAAAAGTCCTCAAAACAAAGACATAATTACTACTTACGTTGAAGTGAAGTGCGAAGAATCCTGGACGAACGCCCCCAACTGAAAGGACAGGTCACTTTTCAGACCCAACTGACCCTCAGGATGACCTAGAAATAATACTCTGTGATTTCTTTACCAGTACTGGCTTTGAATCTGGTCAGCCACAATTAACGACACACAGACAGCTTGTGGTTGACAAACAGATTGATTGTATTGCCCTCGAATCATTATATTTATGCAGTAATTTGTACAGTCTGCACAGCTGCAGTAGACATAGAAATTCCAGCAGATTTACATGATACTGATTTACATGATAGGATTTTCCCAGCATAACATATGACATTTCTTTGCAGGTGTTTATAGACAGTTAGGGTGGCACATTAAAAGTTTCCTGTAAATTGAAGAGATAGACAAAGATAGAACAGAATTGGAGAAGTGAGAATGCAGTGTTGCATGACAGGTACAATCTTCAAGCTCTAGCTAGCTAGAAACTTACTACTTTATACATGGATTCTAAGATGGCTGCAGAAGAGACAAAATGGCTGACAGTGTATATGCTTATATACTTATGCTTATGCTTAAAATTCCTTACAGCGCCCAGCTGATAGGGGGAGTCACGCTGCTGAGGCGCAGCAGTGTGTAGTGGCAATTTTTAAGCAGGGTCGGCACTGCAAATTGGAGGAGAAAGACGCAGAGCCTTTGATGCAGCAAATGGAGGATGAGCAGGGCACCACCAGATCTACAACAGAGAGCTCCACCACCACTCCTGTTTGCTGGAGCAGCAGCAGCTGCCCAGCAGCAGTGCATGGGGACTCGTCAGTCATGGCGACCCCAGCAGGCAGCCAACCCTCAGTTGTTTAAGGAGGGGGAGTATGATGCTGATAATTATGATGGTGAGGTGAAGGACCAAGACTACCATCCACAGGAGGGGGATGTTAGCTCTGAGTCTGAGGAGGAGGATACATTGGTGGGTCTATCATGGAGGATCAGCATCACTGACATTGGCAGGAGCAGCAGTGGGCATGAAATGCGGGAACCACAGCCTGCTGCGTTATCTTCTGCCACTACCACCAGCCGCACCACTTAACCCCAGGCCCCAACCACCGCAGGGAGAAAACCAGCAGCCCAATCAGGGCGTAAGGGGAAATTTTTATCCCCAATCTGGCAGTTCTTTGATCTACCGTCAGTGGACAGCAAGTTTGTCACATGTAAGGTGTGCCAGGTGAAGCTGAGCAGAGGTTGCAACCCCTCCAACTATGGCACCTCCAGCTTCATAAACCACCTGGAAAAAAAACATTACATTGAGCATAAGTTCAAAAGGCTGAAGTAAGCTGGTGCTGGCAGTGTTCCAACCAAAACCACCAGAACCCCCTTTGCCACTCCTGCCGACACTGAGGCCTGTTCAGGCAGCCAGTCCTCATTGGTCTCCTCTGCTCCCTCCTCGGCTTTCCGTGCAAGCCAGAAGTGATACCAGACCCTGCTGAGCGAGTCCTTTGTCATCAAGACTCAGTCTCCCAGCAGCCGTCGCATCCAGCAGCTCACTGGGTTATGAAGGGCACACCATCAGTCAAATCGATCGGGTGCTTGACACTGAGATATAGGCATTTGTATCTCCAGATAAGACATTGAACAAATGTGTCAGCACACCAGTGTTTCCATAGTTCACGCTCTTTTATTGAGCCATGCGTTCCCACCAAAGGAAAAAGCCGACAATTGTTTCGGGGCCACACAGGGTCCCCCTTCTTCAAGGCGCACCACGCGCCTTGAAGAAGGGGGACCCTGTGTGTCCCCGAAACAATTGTCGGCTTTTTCCTTTGGTGGGAATGCATGGCTCAATAAAAGAGCGTGAACTATGGAAACACTGGTGTGCTGACACATTTGTTCAATGTCAGCATCCAGCAGCTCAACGGCCTGCTTGCACGGGCCATGTCCTCCCAGCTCCTCCCCTACTCCTTTGTGCAGGAGGGGAGCGACATGTGTGCACTCCTGCAGTGCACAGCGCCAGATTGGCCTGTCCCCAGCCGGCACTATTTTTCACAAATGACCATCCCAGCACTACACCTCTTCGCGATGGCCAACGTGGAACGTGGGCTTGAGCATGTGGTGGGTGAGTGGGTCCATGTGACTATGGACTCGTGGAGCAGCTGGTTCGGGACAGGCCGGTACCTTTGATTTACGGTGCACTGGGTCAGTTTGGTGGAAGGGGGTGAGGAGGGGACAGCAGCATTGTCAAGCCAATGGGTGGTGCCACCCTGAAGCAGGATCAGGGAAAGTGCAGCAGGTTCCTCTGCTCCGGTTCCACCCTCTGGCAAACCCGCCACCGCCAAACACCCCCGCCTCAGCAGCAGTGTGAAGGCCCGCCACTGCCAAGTGCTGCTGGAGATGGTCAGCCTAGGGAAGCAAAGCCTGACACTAGACCACATCCTGGCAAAACTCCAAGAGCAGGAGAAGAGTTGGCTCACCCCCAGAGACCTCAGAGTCGGAGAGGTGGTGTCAGACAATGGGGTCGACCTGGTTGCTGCCATCCACCGGGGAGACCTCACCCACATCCCCTGTCTGGCCCACGTCCTCAACCTGGTGGTGCAGAAATTACTGCGCACCTACTAGGGGATGGACCCACTTTTGAAAGGTGCGCAGAAAATGGTGGGATATTTCCGCCACTCGGGCAGTGCCTCAGCGGCCCTGGAAGCCATGCAGAAGGAGCTGAACCTGCCATGGTACCGTCTGATCATAGACGTTCCAACACAGTGGAATTCCACCCTGGCCATCTTGGAACGTCTGGTTGAGCAGAGGCAGGCTGTCAACCATTACTTGGCCAAAGCCACTGCCGATGCCACCGTGTTCGGGACCGGCACAACCCACCTCCCGGAGATCATACGCAGTGCTGATTGGAGCAAAATGCAGCTGGTGTGCTTGGTCCTGGAACCCTTCCTGGAGGCCACCAACATGGTCAGCCGGGACCGTGCGTCTGTTTGTGAGTGGGTGACCATGATTTGCATGCTGCACAAGGCCCTCGATGCTCTGCTGGAAGTGGGAGAGGCGGGCTTGATCCAGCAGGAGCAGCAGCCACCTGCACAGTCCACCGCTTTGCGGCAGGAGGAGGAGGATGAGGTTGAGGACTTGGAGATGGAGGAGTTGGAGGTCCCTGACCTTGAGGATGAGGAGGCACAGCCAAGTGCAGCTGCAGTGGTGCAGGGGTGGAGAGAGCAGAGGGAGGCTCAGTGTTAGGATTTCTCCTGTGACATGTTCTGTCCATTGCAGGTGGAGCTGCAAATGGACAGTTCTGGCTTGTTAGTCTGCATTCAGTTGTGCATTTGCAGTGAGTCACATTGTCATTTGCAATTGCTCTGCAGTTCTAGACAGCTCAGAATACTGTCATTATTCCACTAATGGTTTGCTGCAGCTGAGCTGCAGCCAGATAGCCCTGGATTCCCTGCATGCATTTGTTATGATGATCTTTCAGTTAGCAAATGGTATTCAGGCCAGCACAGGATTGAGTGATTACCATTCAGCTGTGTGGAGATTTGCATGCTTGCATCCATTGGCTGATGCCAGCATAAAGGCCTGCCTCTCCTGCTAGACCCCGACCCGTCATAGTCTCAGCTCTGTCTAAGCTGTTACTGGGTCCCTTGATATTGTAAAATATATTCCTTGTCTTAGTTCAGTTATCCTGTGGAGCTACGATTATATGTTTCCCACGGGGACATAGATATGTACTCCTTCTAGTATAGAGATTTTGTATTACCTAGCCTTGTTCGCTGTATTGTTCCAGATCCTAGCCTGTTTTCCTTGCTTATGTCATATATTGGTTCGTCGCCGATATATACATATGTTAGTCAGTCATTGTAGTTTCATTGATAGCTGTAAATTGTAATTTACTAGGAAATCATATCTATTGTATATTTATCTGTGTTCCTGCTCTTGCCTGCGGTGTTGACTCTGCTATTACCTGATGATACTGTCTTCCTAGTCCAGTCCTTGCGAGGTAGCCATTGCTGTGGTTGCTATTGGCTACCTCACTGCAGTCTGTCTAGTATCTGTCTGGATGTTTGCTACCGCAAGGGCAGCGCAACATCGCACTGCGCTGCCTTTGCGTCTTATCAGAAGCCCAGAGCTGCAGTTGCTCTGGGCAGCCTGTGTAGCCTCTTCCATTATCCAGCTCTTAGCCTTGCTGTGCAGATAGTCACAAAGTATGACCCCCCAGCATTACACTCAGGAATCAGAGGAGGAGGACAGCACCGGGGGTGATGAAGATCATGTGTCAGCAGAGATGGCAGCCCTCTTCCCTTTGGCAGCGCACATATTGCAGTGCCGGCACAGGTACCCAAGGGTCAAACAGATGCGTGGTCGGGAGGACATGTGGATCACCCTGATGCTGGACTCATGGCTGAAGGGGAAGCTGCATCAGTTCCTGCCTGCAGGAGGAGACCCTGTGCGCCAAATGAGGGAGTTGCAGTGGTCCCTGGTTCGGCGCTTGGAGGAAGCCTTCCCCCAGACTTCCCCCGCCCCCTACTGTCACAGTCCAGCCAGCACAGCAGCAGGTGCAAGCGTCCATCAGCAGTAGGGATGATCAGAAAGAGCAAATTCCGTACCGCCATAATTTGCGGATTCCGACAGCGCTGAATTCCGTCGCTATGAAAATTCCGCCGGATTTTTGCAAAATTCCGTGAAATTCCAGGTTCCGGTGGAAAAATTTAAGTAATCACAAATGGAACCTTGTTTATGCTGAATGGTAGCCCATAGAACCTATTGACTGTAGTGTTGGGCGAACACCTAGATGTTCAGGTTCGCGAACCTTCGCTGAACATCGCCGCGATGTTCGGGTGTTCGCGCCGAACTCCGAACATAATGGAAGTCAATGGGGACCCGAACTTTCGTGCTTTGTAAAGCTTCCTTACATGCTACATACCCCAAATTTGCAGGGTATGTGCACCTTGGGAGTGGGTACAAGAGGAAAAAAAAATATTTGAAAAAGAGCTTATAGTTTTTGAGAAAATTGATTGTAAAGTTTCAAAGGAAAAACTGTCTTTTAAATGTGGAAAATGTCATGTTTCTTTGCACAGGTAACATGCTTTTTGTCGCCATGCAGTCATAAATGTAATACAGAGAAGAGGTTCCAGGAAAAGGGACCGGTAACGCTAACCCAGCACCAGCAGCAGCACACGTGATGGAACAGGAGGAGGCGCAGGAGGAGAAGGCCACGCTTTTTGAGACACAACAACCCAGGCCTTGCATGAGGACAAGAAGCGTGCGGATAGCATGCTTTGTACCACCATGCAGTCATAAATGTAATAAAGATAAGAGGTTCCATAAACAGGGACCGGCAACGCTAACCCAGCAGCAGCACACGTGATGTAACAGGAGGAGGCGCAGAAGGAGAAGGCCACGCTTTGAGACACAACAACCCAGGCCTTGCATGAGGACAAGAAGCGTGCGGATAGCATGCTTTTTACCGCCATGCAGTCATAAATGTAATAAAGATGAGTGGTTCCATAAACAGGGACCGGCAACGCTAACCCAGCAGCAGCAGACGTGATGGAACAGGAGGAGGCGCAGGAGGAGAAGGCCACGCTTTGAGACACAACAACCCAGGCCTTGCAGGAGGACAAGAAGCGTGCAGATAGCATGCTTTTTACCGCCATGCAGTCATAAATGTAATAAAGATGAGAGGTTCCATAAACAGGGACCGGCAACGCTAACCCAGCAGCAGCAGGCGTGATGGAACAGGAGGAGGCGCAGGAGGAGAAGGCCACGCTTTGAGACACAACAACCCAGGCCTTGCAGGAGGACAAGAAGCGTGCAGATAGCATGCTTTTTACCGCCATGCAGTCATAAATGTAATAAAGATGAGAGGTTCCATAAACAGGGACCGGCAACGCTAACCCAGCAGCAGCAGCAGCACACGTGATGGAACAGGAGGAGGCACAGGAGGAGAAGGCCACGCTTTGAGACACAACAACCCAGGCCTTGCATGAGGACAAGAAGCGTGCGGATAGCATGCTTTTTACCGCCATGCAGTCATAAATGTAATAAAGATGAGAGGTTCCATAAACAGGGACCGGCAACGCTAACCCAGCAGCAGCAGGCGTGATGGAACAGGAGGAGGCGCAGGAGGAGAAGGCCACGCTTTGAGACACAACAACCCAGGCCTTGCATGAGGACAAGAAGCATGCGGATAGCATGCTTTTTACCGCCATGCAGTCATAAATGTAATAAAGATGAGAGGTTCCATAAACAGGGACCGGCAACGCTAACCCAGCAGCAGCAGACGTGATGGAACAGGAGGAGGCGCAGGAGGAGAAGGCCACGCTTTGAGACACAACAACCCAGGCCTTGCAGGAGGACAAGAAGCGTACGGATAGCATGCTTTGAACCGCCATGCAGTCATAAATGTTATAAAGATAAGAGATTCAACAAACAGGGACCGGGCGGCAACGCTAACCCAGCAGCAGCAGACGTGATGGAACAGGAGGAGGCGCAGGAGGAGAAGGCCACGCTTTCAGACACAACAACCCAGGCCTTGCATGAGGACAAAAAGCGTGCGGATATAGCAATGCTTTTTGCCGCCATGCAGTCATAAATGTAATAAAGATGAGAGGTTCAATAAACAGGGACCGGCAACGCTAACCCATCACAGATGGTCATTGTTCATGTTATTTGGTTGGGGTCCGGGAGTGTTGCATAGTCGTTTCCAATCCAGGATTGATTCATTTTAATTTGAGTCAGACGGTCTGCATTTTCTGTGGAGAGGCGGATACGCCGATCTGTGACAATGCCTCCGGCAGCACTGAAACAGCGTTCCGACATAACGCTGGCTGCCGGGTAAGCCAGCACCTCTATTGCGTACATTGCCAGTTTGTGCCAGGTGTCTAGCTTCGATACCCAATAGTTGAAGGGTGCAGATGGATTGTTCAACACAGCTATGCCATCTGACATGTAGTCCTTGACCATCTTCTTCAGGCGATCGGTGTTGGAGGTGGATCTGCACGCTTGCTGTTCTGTGGGCTGCTGCTGCATGGGTGTCAGAAAATTTTCCCACTCCAAGGACACTGCCGATACCATTCCCTTTTGGGCACTAGCTGCGGCTTGTGTTGTTTGCTGCCCTCCTGGTCGTCCTGGGTTTGCGGAAGTCTGTCTGTCGGCGTACAACTGGCTAGAGGAGGGGGAGGATGTCAATCTCCTCTCTAAAGTCTCCACAAGGGCCTGCTGGTATTCTTCCATTTTGACCTGTCTGACTCTTTCTTCAAGCAGTTTTGGAACATTGTGTTTGTACCGTGGATCCAGAAGTGTATAAACCCAGTAATTGGTGTTGTCCAGAATGCGCCCAATGCGTGGGTCGCGTTCAATGCAGTCTAGCATGAATTGAGCCATGTGTGCCAGAGTCCTGCCAGAATCCTCATCATCCTCTTGTGAGCGTTGTGATAGTTGTTGTGATGCATCATATTCGTCACCTTCTTCCTGGTCTGCTTCTGCTGACCATTCGCGCTGAATTGTGGAAGTCCAACGTGCACCGCTCTGGCCCTCATCAGTGGTGGCAGGAAATTCCTGCTCCAACTCCAGCTGTTCCTCCTCCTCTTCTTCGTCATAGCTGCTGGGGCCAGCGTTTCCTGAGGCGGATGGCCTGATGTTGGTACCATCATGCTGATCGTTTTCTCCTTCAGATTCCCCCAGTTGCATCATGACAGCTGTTTCCTTGATTTTCAACATTGACCTCTTCAGTAAACACAGCAGTGGTATGGTAATGCTGACTGAAGAGTTGTCACTGCTCACAAGCAACGTGGACTGCTCAAAATTTTGGAGGACTTGGCAGAGGTCCAACATGTTGGCCCAATCGGATCCACAGAAGCTTGGCAGCTGTCAGGATGTGCCTCGGTACTGCGCCGTCATGTACTGGACCACTGCACTCTTCTGCTCGCAAAAGCGGGCTAGCATGTGCAGCGTAGAATTCTAGCGCGTAGGGACATCACACAGCAAGCGATGGTGGGGGAGATTGAAGCGCTCCTGCATCTTGGCGAGTGCCCCTGAAGCAGTACTGGAATTTCTACAATGTTTGGCCACTCGTCGCACCTTCAACAGAAGATCGGCCACGCCTGGGTATGTCCTCAGGAACCGCTGAACTACTAGGTTCATCACGTGCGCCAGGCAAGGGATGTGTGTCAGCTTAGCCAACCTTAAAGCGCGAATGAGATTACTCCCATTATCACACACAACCATGCCCGGTTTCAGGTCCAGCGGTGCCAGCCACAAATCCGTCTGTTCCTTTATTCCCCTCCAAATTTCCTCCCCTGTGTGCTGCTTATCCCCAAGGCAGATCAGCTTCAGCAACGCTTGCTGACGCATGCCAACAGCTGTGCTGCACTGCTTCCACGATCCTACTGCTGCTGGTGCTGGGTTAGCGTTTCCGGATGAGGTACAGCTTTGAGATGCGTTGGAGGAGAAGGAGTCAGAGAGGTAGGTGCTGCTGTTGTTATCCAGTGGGAGGGACGGCGGTGCAGCTGTTTGCGGCGTGGGCAACACCCGTGCCGTAGCAGGTGAGGAATCGCTGCCACGCTCCACAAGGTTCACCCAGTGCGCGGTAAGGGAGATGTATCGACCCTGGCCGAACGCACTCGTCCAGGTGTCAGTGGTGAGGTGAACCTTGCAGGCAACGGCATTCTTAAAGCTTCGGGTTATTTTGCTGACCACGTGCTCATGCAACTCAGGCACTGCAGAGCGCGCAAAGTAGTAGCGGCTGGGAACCACGTAACGTGGGATGGCCACTGACATCATGCTCTTGAAGCTGTTTGTCTCCACCACTCGATATGGCAGCATTTCGCAGGCCAGAAGCTTGGCTATGCTGGCTGTTACTGCCATGGCCCGGGGGTCATTTGCTGGCAATTTTCTCTTGCGATCAAACATCTCCGAGACAGACAACTGAATCGTAGGGCTGCACACTGAAGCGCTGTTGGTTGTTGTGTTTGATGAACACTGGGAGACCTCAAGAGCACTACTCCGGAAAGTGACAGTGTCAGCGTCTGATGTTTGTGAATGTTGTGAACCACGCAATGGCTGGGCTACTGCTGCTGCTGAGGCGGGTCTGGTGGTGAGTCTGGTGACCCCAAGGGAGGCAGTGTTGCTGGTACCCTGTCCTGCCGCGTTTGTGGGATGTTTGGATAGCATGTGGCGGCTCATGCTGGTGGTGGAGAGGTTGTTAATACTTTTCCCCCTGCTCAGGCGGGTCTTGCACACCTTGCAAATCGCCATAGTACCATCCTCAGTGCAGTCTTCAAAGAAAGCCCAGACTTTGGAGCACCTGCCTTGCTGGCGATTTCTGTTTGCGCCTCTTTTGCCTCTCACTTGAACTTCCACACTTGTGGTGCCTGAAATTGTGCGCTGCCTACCTTGTGGCACAAGGCGAACTCGTGCAGCAGTGGGTTCTTCAACAGACTCATCTGTGCTGCTGCTACGACGGCGATGTTCTCGTTCACAAACAAAATCTGGGTCTATGTCCACATTGTCCATACCCTCCTCTTCCATCTCCTCAAACTCGTCATATGTCATTGTGGGGGGCCGCCGCTGTGGAGTAGAGCTCCCCAGAACAACCTCTGCGCAGCTCACTCCAACGTCGTCTTCCAGATCTTGTCGGCCGACCTCCTGCAATTGCAACCCCTCCTGCCCAACTTGCTCTGGGATTTGGGTTTCAAAGTCCTTGGACTCGCCTTGCATTTCAGTGCGCGGTGCATTTCCCACAGTTAATGGTTGTGAATCAGGGCACAACATTTCTGGCTGTTCCTCCATTGACCTTTCAAAGGTGGAAGTTTGTTGGGCTGGGAATAGCTCCTGCGAATACCCTATTGTGTCCTGAGGTAATTCATCGGACTGGTTATCTGGCAGTTGTGTGCGTGGTGTCGCTGCCGGTTGTGTCAGCTTTGTGCCCACTGGCTCCTTGTAACTGGCTGAGGACTCAGACCTCGTGCGTGATGTGCTGGTGCTGCTTAACCCACTGCTGGACGCTTGAGAGGTCATCCAAGTAATTATCTGGTCCTGTTCTTTTGGATTTGTGAGGGTTGTTGTCCTGGACAACATGGGCGGTATTGAGTGGGTTTTCTTGGGTGCTCCCCTGTGGCCTGTACGTGAACCGTCAGGGGAAACACCTCTTCCCTTGTCCCTCCCTCTTTCACCGGATTTCTTCCTCATTTCACTTATCCTTAAAGTACATGCTGACTGGCAGCAGTACAGTGGCAGTACAGAAATGCTATACAGTGGTGGGTGAGCGGTGTACCACTATTCCCAGCAGCGACACAGAGCACAATGCTATACAGTGGCGGGTGAGCGGTGTACTACTGTTCCCAGCAGACACAGAGTGGCAGTAAACACAATGCTATATAGTGTGCTGGGTGAGCGGTGTACACAGAGTGGCAGTAAACACAATGCTATATAGTGTGGCTGAGCGAGCGGTGTACTACTGTTCCCAGCAGACACAGAGTGGCAGTAAACACAATGCTATATAGTGTGCTGGGTGAGTGGTGTACACAGAGTGGCAGTAAACACAATGCTATATAGTGTGGCTGAGCGAGCGGTGTACTACTGTTCCCAGCAGACACAGAGTGGCAGTAAACACAATGCTATATAGTGTGCTGGGTGAGCGGTGTACACAGAGTGGCAGTAAACACAATGCTATATAGTGTGGCTGAGCGAGCGGTGTTCTTCTGTTCCCAGCAGACACAGAGTGGCAGTAAACACAATGCTATATAGTGTGGCTGAGCGAGGTACACAGAGTGGCAGTAAACACAATGCTATATAGTGTGGCTGAGCGAGCGGTGTACTACTATTCCCAGCAGACACAGAGTGGCAGTAAACACAATGCTATATAGTGTGGCTGAGCGAGGTACACAGAGTGGCAGTAAACACAATGCTATATAGTGTGGCTGAGCGAGCGGTATACTACTATTCCCAGCAGACACAGAGTGGCAGTAAACAGAATGCAATATAGTGTGGCTGAGCGAGCGGTGTAGTACTGTTCCCAGCAGACACAGAGTGGCAGTAAACAGAATGCTATATAGTGTGGCTGAGCGAGGTACACAGAGTGGCAGTAAACACAATGCTATATAGTGTGGCTGAGCGAGCGGTGTACTACTATTCCCAGCAGACACAGAGTGGCAGTAAACAGAATGCTATATAGTGTGGCTGAGCGAGCGGTGTAGTACTGTTCCCAGCAGACACAGAGTGGCAGTAAACACAATGCTATATAGTGTGCTGGGTGAGCGGTGTACACAGAGCGGCAGTAAACACAATGCTATATAGTGTGGCTGAGCGAGCGGTGTACTACTGTTCCCAGCAGACACAGAGTGGCAGTAAACACAATGCTATATAGTGTGCTGGGTGAGTGGTGTACACAGAGTGGCAGTAAACACAATGCTATATAGTGTGGCTGAGCGAGCGGTGTACTACTGTTCCCAGCAGACACAGAGTGGCAGTAAACACAATGCTATATAGTGTGCTGGGTGAGCGGTGTACACAGAGTGGCAGTAAACACAATGCTATATAGTGTGGCTGAGCGAGCGGTGTTCTTCTGTTCCCAGCAGACACAGAGTGGCAGTAAACACAATGCTATATAGTGTGGCTGAGCGAGGTACACAGAGTGGCAGTAAACACAATGCTATATAGTGTGGCTGAGCGAGCGGTGTACTACTATTCCCAGCAGACACAAAGTGGCAGTAAACATAATGCTATATAGTGTGGCTGAGCGAGGTACACAGAGTGGCAGTAAACACAATGCTATATAGTGTGGCTGAGCGAGCGGTGTACTACTATTCCCAGCAGACACAGAGTGGCAGTAAACACAATGCTATATAGTGTGGCTGAGCGAGGTACACAGAGTGGCAGTAAACACAATGCTATATAGTGTGGCTGAGCGAGCGGTATACTACTATTCCCAGCAGACACAGAGTGGCAGTAAACAGAATGCAATATAGTGTGGCTGAGCGAGCGGTGTAGTACTGTTCCCAGCAGACACAGAGTGGCAGTAAACAGAATGCTATATAGTGTGGCTGAGCGAGGTACACAGAGTGGCAGTAAACACAATGCTATATAGTGTGGCTGAGCGAGCGGTGTACTACTATTCCCAGCAGACACAGAGTGGCAGTAAACAGAATGCTATATAGTGTGGCTGAGCGAGCGGTGTAGTACTGTTCCCAGCAGACACAGAGTGGCAGTAAACACAATGCTATATAGTGTGGCTGAGCGAGGTACACAGAGTGGCAGTAAACAGAATGCTATATAGTGTGGCTGAGCGAGCGGTGTACTACTATTCCCAGCAGACACAGAGTGGCAGTAAACACAATGCTATATAGTGTGGCTGAGCGAGGTACACAGAGTGGCAGTAAACACAATGCTATATAGTGTGGCTGAGTGAGCGGTGTACTACTATTCCCAGCAGACACAGAGTGGCAGTAAACACAATGCTATATAGTGTGGCTGAGCGAGGTACACAGAGTGGCAGTAAACAGAATGCTATATAGTGTGGCTGAGCGAGCAGTGTACTACTACTCCCAGCAGACACAGAGTGGCAGTAAACACAATGCTATATAGTGTGGCTGAGCGAGGTACACAGAGTGGCAGTAAACAGAATGCTATATAGTGTGGCTGAGCGAGCGGTGTACTACTATTCCCAGCAGACACAGAGTGGCAGTAAACAGAATGCCATATAGTGTGGCTGAGCGAGGTACACAGAGTGGCAGTAAACAGAATGCTATATAGTGTGGCTGAGCGAGCGGTGTACTACTATTCCCAGCAGCGACACAATGACTGGGGGGACCCTGGCTAGCGTGGCTGGAGCGCGAACTACCCTGCCTGCCTACCCAAAGCTAAACCCACAGACAAATGGGTTGATATGATATGACGTGGTTCGGGTATTTATTTACCCGAACCACGCGACAGTTCGGCCAATCAGAGCGCGTTCGGGTCCGAACCACGTGACCCGTTTGGCCAATCACAGCGCTAGCCGAACGTTCGGGGAACATTCGGCCATGCGCTCTTAGTTCGGCCATGTGGCCGAACGGTTTAGCCGAACACCATCAGGTGTTCGGCCGAACTCGAACATCACCCGAACAGGGTGATGTTCTGCAGAACCCGAACAGTGGCGAACACTGTTCGCCCAACACTAATTGACTGTTCCCTTAGTCCTTTTTCTCCTCCTTTCCTTCCAGGGAATTGTAGGATTTCAAAAGCCAGCTTACATACCTTGGCCAGGAATCAAACCCAGGTCTAGTGCTTTGTAGGCATCTCTCTTCACCACTATACCACCACTAACACTACATGCTGAAGCCAGCCTAGCATGTACCATTATGATATATCCAAGAGAAAAATGAGCTTGCTTAGAGATTTGTAGGATGTCAAAAGCCAACTCACATACATTGGCCAGGAATCGAACACAGGCCTACCGCTCTGTAGGCTGCTATGCTAACCATTATACCACCAACACAACACACTACAATGCTACATGCTGAAGCCAGCCTAGAATGTACCATTGTGATATATCCAAGAGAAAAATGAGCTTGCTTAGGGAATTGTAGGATTTCAAAAGCCAACTCACATACATTGGCCGGGAATCGAACCCAGGTCTAGTGCTTGGTAAGCTGCTATCCTAACCATTATACCACCAACACAACACACTACAATGCTACATGCTGAAGCCAGCCTAGCATGTACCATTGTGATATATCCAAGAGAAAAATGAGCTTACGACCGCTTCCTGGAACCTCTCCTAATGTTTTTACTGAGCCGTGGTACCACCAAGTGCCACGGTGAACTATCTAAACACAATTGCTGTGTAATTTTTTGGGAGGTGTCTGTGCTGTCCAAGTTGTGGCAGTACGACCACTTCCTAGAACCTATTCCTGATGTTAATTGACACTTTGACAGCCATTTTTTTTGGGGGGGAGGGGGGATTTTAAGTCCCCACATCATCAATTAGTGTTCCCCTTTAAAAAATAATGATGCTACATGCCTCAATTACCCTAAAAAAAGTTTTTAAAGCAATTTAAAGGCCACTTCCGTTTTTTGATCCAGATACCCGAATCCGCCCGGATAATGCGTCCAGATATCCGCGTTCACGTGGATATTTAAATGTTCGGATTCGGATATCCGATCCGGATCAATGCGGATTTTGAAAAGGGGTATCTGAGCAACCATGATGGAGTGTGTATGTTCTATTCGTATAGGTAGGTGTGAGTTTCTAATGGCTCGCAGGGGTGCTCGGATACCAATTTTTTAAATCTGAATAGATTCAGATCCGGATACCCAGATCTGAATCCGAACTTTTGGGTATCCGAGTAGAATCGAATATCCGAACCCATTATCCGGTCGGATTAAGAAATCCAGATTGAAAACCGGAAGTGGTCTTTAAAAGGCTTCCAAACCATTTTGAAAGCTAAAGAACCTCCTCCTCCTCCATCTTGTTTTCCAGGGATTTGTAGGATGTCAAAAGCAAGCTCACATACATTGGCCAGGAATTGAACCCAGGTCAACTGCTTGGAAGGCAACTACGCTCACCACTATAACTCCAACGCTATTTGCCTAATTTGCTAGATGAAAGCAGTGGGACACATGGTGCTACTGCTTACAGGCTTCAATTCAAGCCGTCAGAAAAATCTTGTGCCCCCCTGGATGATGCTGGTGTAACACACACAGCAAAGGACAGCAATTTGAAGTCTGGAAGATTCCAGGGCAGGGGTGGGAAGGATGAAAAGCTAGGTGGCCATGTAACCATTCCTGCTAACCTAAAGCTTACTTGTGTCTTACAACACATTGGCTTAAAGTGACTCTGTAACAAAAATTACAACGTTTTTTCTACCATCCTACAAGTTCCTAAACCTATTCTAATGTGATCTGGTTTGCTGCAGCTCTTTCTACTATAACCATCTCTGTAATAAATCAATGTATCTTTCCCCTGTCAGACTTGTCGGCCTGTGTCTGGAAGGCTGCCAAGTTCTTCAGTGTTGAACTGTTCCTCTATGCACACTCCAGTGTGTGTTTTATTTACATAAGCCAGCAGCTTCTCTGCTATCTTATCAGTGATAGAAGAGAGCTGGATAAAAATCCTCCTCTGGAGGCTGTGAAAGGAGCTGGTCTGTCACATACTAAGGAATTAACGACATAGGCAGAGCTGTCTGCAGGAAGCCTGTAATGTTCAGTGCATGAGAGAAGCTGGGGACAGAAGGTTAACACACACAAGTGATCTCTTGAGATTCAGAAGTAAGGCTGTATACAGCCTGCTTGTGTATGGATGTATTTTCTATGTGTGGACATGCTGTACATCAACCTACTTCCTGTTTTGGTGGCCATTTTGTTTGTTTATAAACAAACTTTTTAAAACAGTTTTTGACTACTTTTAATGCGGCGGGGAGCGGTGAAATTGTGACAGAGGGTAATAGGAGATGTCCCCTAACGCACTGGTATGTTTACTTTTGTGCGATTTTAACAATACAGATTCTCTTTAAGACTTTACCAAATCCAATGCTCCAATATGGAGAAGCTTCTCTGTTTTTTTTTTTTTGTTTTTTTTTTAAGTGTGGTGTCACAGTTCACTCATCTCTTCAACTACAAGAAAGGCCCAGGAGTAGTCTTAGCTACCGTAATATTTATGTTACGGCAGGGCCCTTATTACACTTTCTCTTACAGGGCTATGGAAACCGTTTTGCCCATGCGATAAAGCGAGGTGCAAAAATGAAATCATGCCTAGCTGAGGATGGTTTTGATCTATCAACCACTGGAAGACAAGATCCAGGATGAGGAGGAGGGTGGATTTTTTCTGCTGGAATGGAAATTGCAGTACTTGGATCACGATATCCGCGGATATCCGGGTCATGCGGCCAAATATCCGCAGATAGCTATCCGGATTTGGGCCCAGGTATCCGGGATCCGGACGGCTAGCGTAAAAACGTTCAGATAACCGGGTTACCTGGATATCCGGAATCCGGATGAGCAGCACTGATGGCTCGTGATTACCTCTCATAAGCAATTTTTTTTTTAGCAGTTTGGTTGTTGGCTTTCAAAAATCTTATCTTGGACTGTGGTAGGAACATTAGATTGTGATCTCCTCTGAGGGACAGTTTGTAGCAGGGGCGTAACTAGACATCACTGGACCCCCTTGCAAAACATTGGATGGGGACACCCCACCCCCACCTCCCTCACTTTCTGCACAGGAAAACTGAAAACCAATGTGTTTTCCCCATGCAGATAAAAACACTTAGACTTACAGGAAATGTCAGGCAATCTATGCTACCCCCAGATCTACTTACCCGGGGATTCCTCCAGACCCTTGCAGCAGACAAGTCCCTCATTGCAGCTCTGTTTCCAGGACATACATACACACACAGCCGTATTATTTTACTACATGAGAGCACATGCTATGTGGAGGAACAACAATGACATGCTGAACATAAGATATACTATTCACTGTAACTTTGCCAAAACATTCACAATGTCACTCATCGATTCTGTTATTACAGGATCTTGGACAACAAGCTCCCAATGAGGCAGGGACAGTCAGACATCAATCTTACCCACTCCACTATACCTGTAATCAGACACCATAAGGTCCTAGCCTGTGTGTGATAAGGATTAAGGGCCAGGCTACAACTTTTTTCAAACTGTGACATTTTTTTTTGTAACGTTTTACATGAAGTCATCAGAACTTTGCTGCAGTGTGAGACAGATGCTTTTTTTACGAACCCTAGGGAGCAGGGACAGTGTCCAAATTCAAAAGTGTGTATGATTCCTTTTCTGTGTGATGGACACATGCAGTCAATATAAAAATGGGATAAGAACAGAATACATTTTATCTCCATGCCCTTAGTTGTCGGTCTCTCAAACGTTTCCCTCCACGGGGCCCCCTGTGGCTTCTGTGCCCCCCTGCAGAGGCATCCCTTGCAGGGTCTATTGTTACGCCCCTGGTTTGAAGAAGTATTGCTCAATGCTCTCTCTGAAGGACTAAGAAAAATATGACACTGCTATGAAAATACACAATGATAATAATAGTTGTGATCTTCTTTATGTTTGAGAGCATACATTGACATAGGAAGTTATTTTTTGAATGTGTTTATTAATATTACATTAAAGGTAACATGTAAAATTAGCTTAGAGTAATTTGTTTAACGGTCTTCTGTGAGTGTCTTTCTTTCTTTTTTTCACTGTAAATTTTTCTCCTTTGTCTTTCTGCTATGAATGTCCCATTCTGCATTATATAATCCCCTCTGCAGACAGGCAGAGGCTGTTACTGGCACTCCTGTCTGCAGACTGCAGCACACATTGCTCATCCCCTGTGCAGTGTCAGCAGTGAGGCGTTGGGACAAAGATACTGATATGACGCAGGACTTTTCCAACAAGTTGATTTCCACACTATTCTGGCTGCTGATCCTGTGTGTCTCTCCGGCCTCATCTAAGCTGCAGAGCTCTGCTGAGCAGTGTCATCTCACCATGAAGGAATATATGTTTGAGTATAAATATTCGCAGGATGGTGATATCATTATAGGAGGAATTTTTGCTGTAAATTCTGGTGCCATACCGTTGAAATGGGTTGACCTTCCAAATTCTGCACTCAAGTATATGTGCACTGGGTAAGTCGTTTTTGTTACAGATGGATTTTATAATTCCAGGGAGTAAAAGATGCAAATGTGAACTCAATTCAGAAGAAATGCGTAAAATACAGGTCAGAGTTGCTTAACCCCCTTCTCCATCTTCATCCCACAACTCCCCACCCTCCAACAAAAAGTTTGAAAACATTAAAAAAAAAAGGCCCTGCATGTGATAAAACCATTGCTTAGCACTAAGTGTACTTGTTCCTTAGAGTGGTATGAAATAAAATTTTTGCTTGAAAACACAAATCATAGCAAAAAATATATAGGACACAATTATTAAAAACTTCTCTGATGAAATTCTCAGACATTATGTACAGTATACTTCATGACAACTAACTAATAAGATATTAGTAACATGACACATTATCAGATTGTTGTGTATTTAGCTAACTAAAAGAATACTGTAGGGGGGTCGGGGGAAAATTAGTTGAACTTAGCCGGGGCTTCTAATGGTCCCCAGCAGACATCCTGTGCCCGCGCAGGCACTCACTGATGCTCCGGCCCCGCCTCCGGTTCACTTCTGGAATTTCAGACTTTGAAGTCTGCAGACCACTGCACCTGCGTTGCCGTGTCTTCGCTCCCGCTGATTTTACCAGGAGCCTACTGAGCAGGTCCAGTATGGTCTGTGTCTGCGCAAATACGCTCCTGGTGACATCAGTGGGAGCGAGGACACGGCAACGCAGGTGCAGTGGTTTTCAGACTTTAAAGTCAGAAATTCCAGAAGTGAACTGGAGGCAGGGCCGGAGCATCGGTGAGTGGCTGCGCGGGCACAGGATGTCTGCGGGGGACCATTAGAAGCCCCGGGTAAGTTCAACTCATTTCCCCCCGACCCCCCTACAGTATTTCCTTAATGAGCAGATTAAGTAGAGAAAAGGTGGCAATACCCTTGACTGATTCAATTGAATCTGCTAGAAATCAAAGCTGCAAATGTCTTCTGTAGATTCTGTCAACCACGCAAGAGGGGACATTTGGGATGGTCAGTGGTGGGTCGGGAGTGAGTAGCTAGCGGCGATTGATTCAATAACTGATGGAGCTATTCTCACCTGTCCATGGCGTGGCTCTGGTCCACGCTCTCCCCACTGGCTGCTTCTTCCTCTCTTCACTCCTGAGTTATGGGGCAGCTGTGTGACATTCCAAATGCTAGAGGCCAAATATTAATGGCCCCTAGTGGTCATGTGATGTACATGGTGACTTATTGTTTGTCCTCTACAGCACTATGTTGCACATGTGTCCCGGGACTCAGGAGTGAGGAAACAGCAGCTTGTGGTGAAAGCAGATATCAGAATGGTGGATAGGCAGTGGTGCTCATCACGACCTCGTAATCACAAGTTGTTTTTGCCAATCACAAGGTCGTAATTGGCAATCGTGATCGGCTCTCGATCACGAATGCTGTTCACGAATACACTCGTGATTGCACTCTTACTCGACTCGTAATCACGAGTTACTCATGATCACTAGTCAGTATTTGTGATTATGACAGTTATTTGTATTTACCGCATTTAAATTTATATGTTTTTTCTTCGAAACTTTAAAATCGATTTTCTCAAAAACTATAAGGTCTTTTTGAAAAAAAAAATTCCTATTGTAACCACTGTTCTTCTTAACCTCTTGGCAACCATGTCACCCTGATGGGCGTGAACACAATAGCAGCCCCAGGACCGCCTAACACCGATCGGCGTAAAGTCCTAGGGCGGGGATTTGCAGGAGATTGCGTGCACCGATGTGCACGCATCGCCGCTTGGATGACAGAGCTCCGCTCAGCCAACAGTCTCCCAGCGGGGATTGCTGCTAGGAGACTTTTAGACGGCAAAACCACTGTCCATTTAGTCTGTACTGCGCTGCGATCTACGGCAGCACTGTACTGGGGACAGCCGTGTCACAGTACTGGGGACATGGCTGTCTTTTCTAGAGGCTCAGGAGTGAACGGCTGTCATAGGTTAATGCCTATGACAGACGATCACGGTGATTGGCTGGCAGTAGGAGGGAGGGAGGGGTATAAAAATAAAAAATAAAAAAATAGCAAAATGAATTTTAAAATCAAGCAAATTAATATTTGTAAAAAAAATAAACAAACATCCTGGGAGCATCAGAGCCCTCCAACATAAGCTTTGTTGGTGGGCAGAAAAGTGAGGGGGGATCACTTGTGTGCCGAGTTGTACGGCTAGAGTTGAGCTGAAATTTTCGAAATTTCGCATTACTATAATTACGCATGCGAAATTCGCGATTACGATGCGAAATTGCGGTAGCGTAATTGCCATTAAAATCGTAATTGAAAATACCGTAAGCGTAATTTTCAATGCGAAATTTCGCGTTTCGTTCATGCCGTAATTTCGCATTAAACGCTACCGTAATTTCGCGTTAAACCGTAACGCTCCGTATAATCTAAAAAAGCCGCCGAATTTAAGGGTTAATAGCAAAGCCCCCTTAAATGCTAAGAGCCTCAAATTTGGAGAATATATTAAGGAGATCAGGAGGAATAAGAGGAAAAAATTTTTTTTCAAAAAGACCTTATAGTTTTTGAGAAAATCGATGTTAAAGTTTCAAAGGAAAAATGTAAACATTTAAAAACCCGCCGACTTTAACGGTTAATAGCAAAGCCTGCTTAAAGTTTAGGAACACCAAATTACCAGGGTATATTAAGGGGATCAGTGGGAATAAGAGGAAAAAATTTTTTTTCAAAAAGACCTTATAGTTTTTGAGAAAATCGATTTTTAAGTTTCAAGGGCGAAAATGTCTTTTAAATTCGGAAAATGTCAGTTTTTTTTGCACAGGTAACAATAGTGTATTATTTTCATAGATTCCCCCAAGTGGGAAGAGTTTTACTTACTTCGTTCTGAGTGTGGGAAATATAAAAAAAAAACGACGTGGGGTCCCCCCTCCCAGACCTCTTTAACCCCTTGTCCCCCATGCAGGCTGGGATAGCCAGAATGCGGAGCACCGGCCGCGTGGGGCTCCGCACCCTGACTATACCAGCCCGCATGGTCCATGGATTGGGGGGGTCTCGGAAGGGGAGGGGCAGCCAAGCTTTCCCCTCCCCCTCCGAGCCCTTGTCCAATCCAAGGACAAGGGGCTCTTCTCCACCTCCGATGGGCGGTGGAGGTGGAGGCCGCGATTTCCTGGGGGGGAGGTTCATGGTGGAATCTGGGAGTCCCCTTTAAAAAGGGGTCCCCCAGATGCCCACCCCCCCTCCCAGGAGAAATGAGTATAGAGGTACTTGTACCCCTTACCCATTTCCTTTAAGAGTTAAAAGTAAATAAACACACAGACACTTAGAAAAAGTATTTTAATTGAACAAAAAACATAACCACGAAAAAAGTCCTTTAATATTCTTAATTAACCATTAATACTTACCTGTCCCTTTAAAAGCCAGTTCCCACGCAATATCCTCGGAAATATACTAAACAGTTACAATATAACAAAGTTATTACAATGTAACAACTTTGTTACATTGTAACTACGCCGCACCCGACGCCACTCGCCGCTCAGCCGCCGCACCCGCACGCACCCGACAGAGCTCTGAGCTATATAGCTCAGAGCTCCCTAAGCATCTTTGTATTTGGGCTACAAGGAGCCCCATTGGTCCTTAGCAGACCAATGGGGTTCCTTTAAATCAGAAGGAACCCCATTGGTCTGCTAAGGACCAATGGGGCTCCTTGGAGCCCAAATACAAAGATGCTTACAGAGCTCTGAGCTATATAGCTCAGAGCTCTGTCGGGTGCGTGCGGGACGCTAAGTCCCCGCCGGCTCCCGCTGCCTTCCCCGCCTCTCCCACATGTCACCCACATGTCACCCACATGTGGGTGACATGTGGGTGACAGATGTGGGCGGGGTGGACAGCGGGAGCCGGCGGGGACTTAGCGTCCCGCACGCACCCGACAGAGCTCTGAGCTATATAGCTCAGAGCTCTGTAAGCATCTTTGTATTTGGGCTCCAAGGAGCCCCATTGGTCCTTAGCAGACCAATGGGGTTCCTTCTGATTTAAAGGAACCCCATTGGTCTGCTAAGGACCAATGGGGCTCCTTGGAGCCCAAATACAAAGATGCTTAGGGAGCTCTGAGCTATATAGCTCAGAGCTCTGTCGGGTGCGTGCGGGTGCGGCGGCTGAGCGGCGAGTGGCGTCGGGTGCGGCGTAGTTACAATGTAACAAAGTTGTTACATTGTAATAACTTTGTTATATTGTAACTGTTTAGTATATTTCCGAGGATATTGCGTGGGAACTGGCTTTTAAAGGGACAGGTAAGTATTAATGGTTAATTAAGAATATTAAAGGACTTTTTTCGTGGTTATGTTTTTTGTTCAATTAAAATACTTTTTCTAAGTGTCTGTGTGTTTATTTACTTTTAACTCTTAAAGGAAATGGGTAAGGGGTACAAGTACCTCTATACTCATTTCTCCTGGGAGGGGGGGTGGGCATCTGGGGGACCCCATTTTAAAGGGGACTCCCAGATTCCACCATGAACCTCCCCCCCAGGAAATCGCGGCCTCCACCTCCACCACCCATCGGAGGTGGAGAAGAGCCCCTTGTCCTTGGATTGGACAAGGGCTCGGAGGGGGAGGGGAAAGCTTGGCTGCCCCTCCCCTTCCGAGACCCCCCAATCCATGGACCATGCGGGCTGGTATAGTCAGGGTGCGGAGCCCCATGCGGCCGGTGCTCCGCATTCTGGCTATCCCAGCCTGCATGGGGGACAAGGGGTTAAAGAGGTCTGGGAGGGGGGACCCCACGTCGTTTTTTTTTTATATTTCCCACACTCAGAACGAAGTAAGTAAAACTCTTCCCACTTGGGGGAATCTATGAAAATAATACACTATTGTTACCTGTGCAAAAAAAACTGACATTTTCCGAATTTAAAAGACATTTTCGCCCTTGAAACTTAAAAATCGATTTTCTCAAAAACTATAAGGTCTTTTTGAAAAAATTTTTTTTCCTCTTATTCCCACTGATCCCCTTAATATACCCTAGGAATTTGGTGTTCCTAAACTTTAAGCAGGCTTTGCTATTAACCGTTAAAGTCGGCGGGTTTTTAAATGTATACATTTTTACTTTGAAACTTTAACATCGATTTTCTCAAAAACTATAAGGTCTTTTTGAAAAAAAAATTTTTCCTCTTATTCCCACTGATCCCCTTAATATACCCTAGGAATTTGGTGTTCCTAAACTTTAAGCAGGCTTTGCTATTAACCGTTAAAGTCGGCGGGTTTTTAAATGTATACATTTTTACTTTGAAACTTTAACATCGATTTTCTCAAAAACTATAAGGTCTTTTTGAAAAAAAAAATTTTCCTCTTATTCCTCCTGATCTCCTTAATATATTCTCCAAATTTGAGGCTCTTAGCATTTAAGGGGACTTTGCTATTAACCCTTAAAGTCGGCGGCTTTTTTATATTATACGGAGCGTTACGGTTTAACGCGAAATTACGGTAGCGTTTAATGCGAAATTACGGCATGAACCCACTGTAATGCGAAAATTACGCGAAAATTACGCTTACGCGAAATTTCGCGAAATCCTTCTTCATTACGATTATGTACTTACGGCCATAATCGTAATTACACTAATTACGCGAAATTTCGCGAAATCGTAATTAGGTCATTACGCTCATCTCTATGTACGGCCCTGCAGAGAGGCCTTAAAGCTGCAGTGGCATATTTTGTAAAAAATGGCCTGGTCTTTAGGCCTGTGGTCTAGTGGTTAACATATCTGGCAAATTTGGTGTTTCTAGCATGTAAGGGGCCTTTGCTATAAACCGTTAAAATCAGTGGGTTTTTAACAAATTGAGGACCACAGTGGTAAACCCCCCTAAAGACCAGGCACATTTTCTCTAAAATGGCCACTGCAGCTTTAAGGCCAAGCTGCAGGGCCGCACAACACAGCACACGAGTGATTTCCCCCCCCCCCCCCCCCCCCCCCCCCCTCTGTTGGTGGGGTCTTATTGCCCCCAAGTTGTTTATTTTTTTTTATAAATCTTTATGTTTTTTTTTTACTGTTTTGACTGTTTTTCTTTATTTAGTTATTCTTCAATCCAGTCCCTCCCCCTAAGCTGGCCAATCAATAGGAAAGGAACACAATTATGCAATGAGTAAAAGTTCACCTCGGATCCACTTTAATGAATACTGTAGTTGATGCCAAGTGTGTGTGTGTGTGTGTGTGTGTGTACAGTGTGTGTGTGTGTGTGTGTGTGTGTGTGTGTGGTGTGTGTGGTGTGTGTGTGTGTGTGTGTGTGTGTGTGTGTGGTGTGTGTGTGTGTGTGTGTGTGTGGTGTGTGTGTGTGTGTGTGTGTTGTGTGTGGTGTGTGTGTGTGTGGTGTGTGTGTGTGTGTGTGTGTGTGTGTGGTGTGTGTGTGTGTGTGTGTGTGTGTGGTGTGTGTGTGTGTGTGTGTGTGTGTGGTGTGTGTGTGTGTGTGTGTGTGTGTTGTGTGTGTGTGTGTGTGTGTTGTGTGTGGTGTGTGTTGTGTGTGGTGTGTGTGTGTGTGTGTGGTGTGTGTGTGTGTGTGTGTGTGTGTGTGTGTGTGTGTGTGTGGTGTGTGTGTGTGTGTGTGTGTGTGTGTGGTGTGTGTGTGTGTGTGGTGTGGTGTGTGTGTGTGTGTGTGTGTGTGTGTGGTGTGTGTGGTGTGTGTGGTGTGTGTGTGGTGTGTGTAGTGTGTGTGTGTGTGTGTGTGTGTGTGTGTGTGTGTGTGTGTGTGTGTGTGTGTGTGTGTGTGTGTGTGTGTGTGTGTGTGTGTGTGTGTGTGTGTGTGTATGTGTGTATGTATGTGGGGAGGTGCGCATTGGCTTATCGCACCTCCCATGGCCCGAAGTCTGTTTCTGTTCGTTTGTAAAAGTTCCCGTTCCTAAGCAGTGGTTGGCGGGGTCAGCATAGGCCCAGTATGTCTGCAGGAGTACATGCACATTCCTGCAGCAAGGCCACTTCTTGGAAGGGGACCTTTTAGGGCTTGTTCACACCTGGGGCATTTTGCATTTTTCTTTTAATACCAGCGATTTTCAAAATCGCCCTAAGGCTCCCTGCACACTGCAAATCCGTTTTCCGATTCCGATTCCGATTCCGTTTCCGATTCCGATTCCGATTCCGTTTCCGATTTTCCTTGAATACATTCAACAGAAAAACGGATCAAAAAACGCAGCATGCAGTTAAGATTAAAAATCTGAATCGGAATCGGATGTAAAAACAGATTAAAAAGCGGAATCGGAATCTGAAATGCATGCAGTGTGCAAGAGGCCTAAAGGCACTTGAGCAATGAATCCTTATGGGATAGTTCATATCTGAGCTTTTTGACAGCTTTCCGCTCAGCAAAGCGCTGCCTGTACCATTTTTAGGGTGATTTTGCTGTAATGGGAGGTATAGAAAAAGCAAAAAACGCTCACAAAATCGCTTTGTGCGGTGATTGCGTTTTGAAGAATAAATACATTATATTTATTCTTTTCCGGGTTAAACAGTTCACTTCCTGACTTGCGTCAGGAAGTGAAAAAATAGAATCACTGCAAAAGTGATTTGAAAAGCACTGTACACAAAATCATAGTGTGCAGCATCTAAAGGGGGGGGGGGAATCACTCACAAAATTGCAATACCGTTTGCTATTTCAATTTTAGATGTGAAGAAAGCCTGACAGATGAACAGAAACACGCCAGGCCACGGGTGGTGCGGTAAGCCTATGCGCACCTCCCCACACACACGTAGCATCAATGACAGAATTCCTTATAAATGAAGGTATCCTATAAAATCAGAGACACTGACTGAGACAGAAAGACTGAGGCTAAGATTCAGTAACAGCAATGCTGCAACATCAGCTCAGACAGCATGATTGCTTGCGGGCTGCTGATATTATCATCAGTGTTGCTGCAGCTGCATCACTCAACCTCAGACTCACACACTCCACCCAAAACAGTTTGCCTAGTGACAGTCACAGCTCAAAATACATTCCATCCCATCATCCCCCCCCCCCCTTAACCACTTGAGGACCACAGTGGTAAACCCCCATAAAGATCAGGTAGTTGTTTCCTAATTGGCCACTGCAGCTTTAAGGCCAAGCTGCAGGGCCACACAACACAGCACACAAGTGATCCCCACCCCCCTTTTCTCCCCACCAACAGGGCTCTCTGTTGGTGGGCTCTGATCGCCCCCCCCCCCCCCCCCTTGTTTTTATTTATTTTTTTTAATAAATATTTATGTTCTTTTTTTATATTTTGATTTCTGTCTTTTTTTTCCAAATCCCCTCCCTCCCCCCCAGCCTGCCAATCACGCCGATTGGCTGTCATAGACTTCTGCCTATGAGAGCCAATCGCTCTCTTGTCCCCCAGGGACAGATGCTGCAATTCACCATCTGTCCTCTGGGTGGCGCTGTAATGAGATTGCTGTCTTTTGTCATGACGGCAGATGACGATCTCACCCAAAAGAAGCAGAACCTCTAAAGACAGGAAGGATAATTGCTGATGGTGTCTGGATCCTGGGGGAGGTGAGTTAAAATGCCTACTGTGCATAGCGCTCTACACAGACCTCCTGGTGGGTACCCCGAGTCAGGCTCCTGGCTTCTTTTTTCCACCCAAACATGACTCGGGGATACAGCCAGGGAGGGTAATACCTTGTACACACCATACAAATTCCCCAGGAGTGTCTGAGGGCACAAGCATTACAGGCGGTCGCCTAGAGCGCAATGGCTGTCAAAAGGTGATGCAGTGCTGGACACCAGAGCCCAGAGAGGCAGAAGTGACTGCTGCAGAAGGGAGACTGGAGAGAGACAAGCAAGCAAGCAAGCTGCAAGCCAGTGTGGACTCCAGAATGAGAGGCTGGCAGACACAGAAGGCTAAATACAGAGACAGCCCAGCAGTAGCATTAGCCCTCATGTAGGGCTGGTCCTAGACTTTTTGCTGCCTGAGGCAAACTTGTGAGGATGTGCATCAACCACTAGGCTTGCTCTTCACAAAATAATCACGAGTAACCACGGTGGTTGCTTGTGATTCAAATAAGCTTTAATTGGCCCAGCTGAGCGGGTAGATGTGGCAGGGTTAATTACCCAGAATGCCGCTCTCTGCTCAGCATTTCAATAAGGCTTGCAAGTGTCTATGGACGCGTGGCATAGCCTCACTATGGAGGCGGAAGTGCTCCATAGCGAGGCTTGCAACGCATCCATAGACGCTTGCAAGCCTCATTGAAAGAGCAGAGAGCAGCGTTCTGGGTAATTAACCCCGCCGCATCTACCTGCTCAGCTGTGCCAATTAAAGCTAATTTGAATCATGAGTAACCACTTGTGATTATTTTGTGATAAGCAAGCCTACCCACCACCAACTCCCTCTCCCCCCCCCCCGTGAGAGTGTCACAGCTAGGAGCCCGCCCCTCCATTGCTCTCTGTTGCCAGCAGATCGACAGCTGTCTCTCATCACAAAGCCACACACTCACATCAGAGAAACAAGCTGAAACTTCCCCATAAAGGCCCCAGCTCCTTTCTTGTGAGATCTGTGCTGGATGTGCTGCTCCATAGGCAGGGGTGTTGCTAGGATCCTAAGACATCCGGGGCACTTTTGGGCACTCCAGCTGAAAATGTGTGTGGCCATGCACCATAATGTGGGTGTGGTCATGGGTGGAGCCAAATTTACATGAACTTAACAGCGGTCTAAGTAGGCCTGCCCACAAAATGTTGGTTGAAGCCAAGTGCCTAGTTATGTTTAAGTGTCACTGAAACATAACTAGGCAGAGTTACTTGGCTTTTGTGCTGGCTGGTCTGGCTGTGTGCTGGGCATGCTGGCCTGCCACCAGGTTATCTGGAAGCCCCCCCATAACATTCCCTGACCTTCTATTGAACCTCTCCCATTGCTTCCACAGGCCTTCCATTGAGGCACCACAACTCCCAGCATGACCCCATAAAGTAACCACAGCTCCCTACATGCCCTCATAAAGGCACCACAGCACTTAGCATGGCACCACAGCACCCAACATACCTGCCATTGAGGCACCACAGCACTCAGCATGGCACCACAGCACCCAACATACCTGCCATTGAGGCACCAGAGCACCCAGCATGCCCTCCATTGAGGCACCACAGCTCTGATTCTGCCTGGGGACATCCAGGGTACCCCAGAATAGATCCGTGACATGTGCCCTTGATCTTTGGGTCTAGCAACGCCCAGTCTGTAGGGCTCTCCCTGTTGATGTGAATTGCCTGAGTGGAGTTTGTACAGTCTCTGCACAGTGATCTTACAGGGAGAGGTTTCCTCACTGGAGGCCACAGCGAGGCCAGTACGCAGGCAGCACATCTGGCATTTCATGTGCTGCAGGTCACAAGTCTTGTTGCTGTTCAGCCAATGACCCTGCATGTCTTCATTTAGCACTTAGTAAGTAAGCCTGATCTCAGGCTGATTACCTGCTCATATCTGTTTGCAAACAAGCTAATTCTCCTGCATATCATTCTTGTAAAAGTTGTGCCTGCAGAGGTGTAGCTAGGGCTTTCAGCGCCCGAGGACAAGGGCAGTTTATGCTACTCCTTATGGTTACACCTGCCGCACACAAAGGGGTGTGACCACCCAATATAATGTGGATGTGGCCATGAGTAGAGGAAGTTAGCAGTGGTGTTAGCTATATAAATACACTAGATGGTTGCCCGGCGTTGCACGGGTATGTATTTGGCTAGTGTTAGCTGTGCCCACTTTTTCTAATCCTAACACACAATTACTCAATTACTCAATGACCTAGTTTGTGAGCTTTGCGGTCTTTGGCATCAATGATTTGCTTTGAAATAACATAAATCTAATTGGCTGTAGCTCCACCCCCTTTTCTGAATTTGAACCCCAGTCACCAAAAGGCCAACTGTACCAGGTTTGAGGGTTGTGCCATTAACAGAGCAAGAATGGCAGCAATGAAATATTTTCCTTTGAAAATCAATAGGTGAATTTGGATTGACTTTTGTAGGCTCCACCCTCTTTTCTGAATATTAATCCCAGTCACCCAGTGACCAACTGTGCAAAGATTGAGAACTCTACCACTGACAGTGTAAGAATGGCTGCAGTTTACATGCTGCCAGTGAAATTTGTATTTTTCTCGGCCCACTGATGTCCTGACGTTTCCCGGGTATGTATTTGGCTAGTGTTGGCTGTGGCCACTTTTCTAACCCTAACACACAATTACTCAATGACCAAGTTTGTGAGATTTGTGGTCTTTGGCATGAATATTTTGCATTGAAATGAAAAAAATCTGATTGGCTTTTTGTGGCTCCACAAGGACAAACAACCAAGGATGAGATTCTCATCATGGCACCCGCCTTATATACAGGAGGGGCTGGCCAGGGTTCCCCTCCGTGATTGGTTGCTAGGGCTTTGGCTGGGAGCCCTCTGATTGGCTCAATTTTTGTGGTTACGTTATCCAGATCCGGGTACCCGAACTAGGTATCTGGACTGATTTCCGGATACCTAATACGTATCTTGATTCACTTGGATAGTGCATTCCGGATGTATCCAGCTATCTGGAATCCATATCCAAGTTCTGATACCAGAAAAAAGTTTAGATATCTGGATAGTTCAGGTATCTGGAATCTGGATGAGCATCACTGTCACCCAGTGACCAATTGTGCAAAGTTTGAGAACCCTACCATTAACAGTGTAAGAATGGCTGCAGTTTACATTTTCTCAGTGAACTTTGTATTCGTCTCCACCCACTGATGACCCGACATTGCCCGGTTATGTATTTAGCTGGTGTGCGCTATGGCCCCTTTTTCTAACACACAATTACTTAGGCCCTGATTCACTAAACATTGAAATCAATGGCATTTTGCCCGCTCAGTAGACAGAGTTTGGTAATGAAAATATGAATGGTGCTTACATTAACGTGTGCAGTACTGTAACACGTCACGCGTGTAAGACTTTTGCATAATGAAATATATACAGGATTAATTCAAGTACAGTAAATATATACAGTAATAATTCAAGATAAACATTCAGCTCCCGTAATCTGCATTGACTTTGCGTGCTAAGTATCATTATCATGTGAAGTCACTGCAGATCAGGATACTTTGCATGCGAAGCCTTTGCGCGCAAACCTTTATGCGCATGTTAGCACGTGCAAAGCTGCTTTTCACTGCCGTGCTAAGTGTTAGCGCGGTTTTGTGAATCGAGCTCTTAATGACCAAGTTTGTAAGCTTTGCAGTCTTTGTCATCAATAATTTTCATTGAAATGAAACACATGTGATTGGCTATTTGTGTCTCCACCCCCTTTTCTGAATTTGAACCCCAGTCACCCAATGATCAACTGTACCAGGTTTGAGGCTTGTGTCATTAACAGTGCAAGAATTACAGCAATGAAATATTTCCCTTTAAAATCAATAGGTGAATTTTGATTGGGTTATGTAGACACCACCCACTTTTCAGAATTTTAATTTCAGTCACCCAGTTACCAACTGTGCAAACTTTGAGAACCCTACCATTAACAGCGTAAGAATGGCTGCTGTTTACATTTCCCAGTGAAATTTGTATTTGTCTCCTCCCACCTTTTGGTTATGGGAATAAAAAGTATCCTATACTTTATTCCAGGTAATGTAATATGTGTGTGGCAAATTTCATTCAAATCCGTTCAGCTATTTTTGCATGATCGAGTAGCAAACATCCAAACATCCGAACTTTCTCATTTATAATACTAGCTGATGGCCCGGCGTTGCCTGGGTATGTATTTGGCTGGTTTTAGCTCCACCCTCTTTTTTTAACCTTAACTTAAAATTATTCAGTGACCTAGTTTGTGAACTTTGCTGTCTTTGGCATCAATAATTTGCATTAAAATCAAACAAATCTGATTGCCTGTGGCTTCACCCTCTTTTCTGAATTTGAACCCCAATCACCCAATGACTAACTGTACCAGGATTGAGGCTTGTGCCATTGACAGTGCAAGAATGGCAGCTATCAAATATTTCATTTGAAAATCAATAGGTGAATTTTGATTTGCTTTTGTAGGCTCCTCCCACATTTCTTAATATTAATCCCAGTCACCCAGTGACCAATTGTGCAAAGTTTGAGAACCCTACCATTAACAGTGTAAGAATGGCTGCAGTTTACATTTTCTCAGTGAAATTTGTATTCGTCTCCGCCCACTTATGACCCGGTGTTGCCTGGTTATGTATTTGGCTGGTGTTGGCTGTGCCCACTTTTTACATACTTTTAAATACATTACTCAATGACCAAGTTTGTGAGCTTGGCGGTCTTTGGCGTTAATAATTTGCATTGAAATGAAACAAATCTAATTGTCTGTTTGTGGCTCCAACCCCTTTTTAATTTGAACCCCAGTCACCCAATGATCAACTGTACCAGGTTTGAGGCTTGTGCCATTCACAGTGCAAGAATGGCAGCAATGTAAATATTCCACTTGAAAATCAACTGGTGAATTTTAATTGGCTTGTATGGGCTCCACACACTTTTTTAATATTCATCCCAGTCACCCAGTTCCCAACTGTGCAAAGTTGGAGAACCCTACCATTAGCAGTGTAAGAAGGGCTGCAGTTTACATTTCCCCAGTGAAATTCGTATTTGTCTCCATCCACTGATGACCCGGCATTGCCCGATTATGTATTTTGCAGGTGCTGGCTGCGCCCACTTTTTCTAACCCTAACACACAATTAATAAATTACTCAATGACCACGTTTGTGAGCTTTGTGGTCTTTGGCATTAATAATTTGCATTGAAATGAAACAAATCTGAATGGCTGTTTGTGGCTCCACCCCCTTTTTGAATTTAAACCCCAGTCAACCAATGTTCAACTGTACCAGGTTTGAGGCTTGTGCCATTAACAGTGCATGAATGGCAGCAATGTAAATATTGCCCTTGAAAATTAATAGGTGAATTGTGGTTGGCTTTTATAGGCTCCACACACTTTCTGAATATTAATCCCAGTCACCCAGTGACCAACTGTGCAAAGTTTGAGAACCCTACCATTAACAGTGTAAGAATGGCTGCTGTTTACATTTCCCAGTGAAATTTGTATTTGTCTCCGCCCACTTTTTGGTTATGATAATAAAAAGTATTCTATATTTTTTTCCAGGTAATGTACTATGTGTGTGCCAAATTTCATTCAAATCCGTTCAGCCATTTTTACGTGATCGAGTAACAAACATCTGAACTTTCCTATGTATAATACTAGCTGGACGCTCGGCGTTCCCCGGGTATGTATTTGGCTTGTGCTGGCCTCGCCCACTTTTCCTAACCCTAACACACAACTACTTAATTACTTAATGACCAAGTTTGTGAGCTTTGCGGTCTTTGGCATCAATAATTTGCATTGAAATAAAATACATCTGATTGGCTGTGGCTCCACCCCTTTTCTGAATTTGAACCCCAATCACCCAATGGCCAAGTGTACCAGGTACAGATGATTAACAGTGCAAGAGGCTTGTGCCATTAACAGTGCAAGAAAGGCAGCAATTAAATATTCTCCTTAAAAATCAATAGGTGGATTTTAATTGGCCTTTGTACGCTCCACCCACCTTTCTGAATATTATTCTAAGTCACCCAGTGATCAACTGTGCAAAGTTTGAGAACCCTACCATTAACAGTGTGAGAATGGCTGCAGTTTACATTTTCCCAATGAAATTTGTATTTTTCTCCACCCACTGATTTTCTGACATTGTTCGGGTATGTATTTGGCTGGTGTTGGCTGCGCCCACTTTTTCTAACTCTAACACACAATTACTCAATGACCAAGTTTGTGAGCTTTGCGGTTTTTGGCATCAATAACCTGCATTAAAATGAAACAAATAAGATTGGCTGTTTGTGGCTCCACCCCCTTTTATCAATTCAAACACAAGTCACTCAATGATCAACTGTACCAGGTTTGAGACTTGTGCCATTAACAGTGCAAGAATGGCAGCAATGAAATATTCCCCTGAAAAATCAATAGACAATTTTTGATTGGCTTTTGTAGGCTCCTCCCACCTTTCTGAATATTAATCCCAGTCACTCAGTGACCAACTGTGCAAAGTTTGAGAACTCTACCATTAACAGTGTAAGAATGGCTGCAGTTTTGCATTTTCCAGTGAAATGTGTATTTGTCTCCGCCCCTTTTTTTGTTATGGGAATAAAAAGTATCCTATAGACAAATGACAAATAACATTTATATTGCGCTTTTCTCCTGGTGGACTCAAATACTTTACTCCAGGTAATGTACTGTGTGTGTGCCAAATTTCATTCAAATCCGTTCAGCCATTTTTGCGTGATCGAGTAACAAACATCTAAACATCCAAATATCCAAACTTTCCCATTTATTATATTAGTAGGATTAGTAGGATTAGTAGTATAATAATGATATGATAGGACATAAGATTATCAGTATGTTAGGATTAGAGTGTGACCTCCTTTTGAGGAAAGGGGTAGGACTATGTACAACATAACATACTGCAGAACATGTCAGTGCAATATTAATAATGGTAGAACATAAAAGTGTACCAGAGCTGATTAAAAAGAAAAGTGTCATACATACCTGGGGCTTCCTCCAGCCCCATCTGCACGGATCGCTCCCATGCTGCAATCTTCAGCCTTCTCCCTTGCCACTACCGGGTCCCGGGCCGTAACTTCCTCCAGTCGTGGCCAGTCTGATGCAAGGGAAGTGTGCTCTTTACATATCTATCCAGCCAGGGTCGGACTGGGACCCCGGGGGCCCACCAGAGAAATTTCAACCTGAGGCCCACACATCCCATGATTGTGGTGAAAAAAAAAAAGCATGACCATGCACTGGAAGGTGGGCGTGGTCATGATGCATTATGGATAGGGCCAAATGTACATGAATTTAGCAGCATTGTTATAAGGAAACACTGCTATCCAGCAAAACTTTGCATAGAGTCCCCCTCCTTTAAGATAAAGTAATGTCCTAATTACCCTATATATCAATTACATGGAGAGAGGGTGGGTAGACTCATATCATCATATCAATTACCTGGAGGGAGGATGGGTAGGCTCATATCAATTACCTGGAGGGAGATTGGGTATGCTCATATCATTTACCTGGAGGGTGGGTGGGTGGGCTAACATTAATTACCTGGACAGAGGCTGGGTGGGTAAGCTAACAATAACATTAATTACCTGGATGGAGGCTGGGTGGGTGGGCTAACATTAATTACCTGGACAGACGGTGGATGGGTGGGCGAGCATTATTTACCTGGACAGTGGGTTCTAACATTAATTACCTGGATGGAGGGTGGGTGGGCTAACATTTATTACCTGGACAGAGGGTGGATGGGTGGGCTAACATTATTTACCTGGACAGAGGGTTCTAACATTAATTACCTGGACGGAGGGTGGGTGGGCTAACATTAATTACCTGGACAGGGGTTTCTAACATTAATTACATGGAGGGTGGGTGAGCTAACATTAATTACCTGGATGGAGGGTTCTTACCTGAACGGAGGGTGGGGGGTGGGCTAACATTAATTACCTGGACAGAGGCTGGGTGGGTGTGCTAACATCAATTACCTGGACAGAGGATTCTAACATTAATTACCTGGAGGGTGGGTGGGTGAGCTAAAATTAATTACCTGGACAGAGGCTGGATGGGTAAGCTAACAATAACATTAATTACCTGGATGGAGGTTGGGTGAGTGGGCTAATATTAATTACCTGGATGGAGGGTTCAAACATTAATTACCTGGAGGGTGGGTGAGCTAACATTAATTACCTGGACGGAGGCTGGGTGGGTGAGCTAACAATAACATTAATTAACTGAAGGGAGGGTGGTTGGGCTGGCTGACCCGCTTTTTGCAATGCAGAGGGAAAGTTTTACAGATGCTGGGAGGGGGGGTCGACTCCTTTCTTCTCTACCTTACCTCAGGGCAACCCCCCCCCCCCTCCTGTTAAGCGTGGTGGCGGCAGGAGATTCAGCTATAGGCTCCGGGGTCCAGCAGAGCAGTTGCTAGAGCTCCATCCGCCTGGTCCATGCTGTCTCCTCCTATGCTGCTCGCACTGAATCAGGATCCATGAGTTTCCGCACCAGGTGACACCAACCCTAGTGATGCCTCAGTTCCACTTTAAATACATGTAGTAATACAAAATGTTATTATTTACACTGAAGTTTATACCACTGACTTCAGCGGTTAACCTCTTAAGGACCACGGTATTAAACCCCCCTAGTGACCAGGCCTTTTTTTACAAATCAGGCCATTGCAGCTTTAAAGAGAATCTGTATTGTTAAAATCGCACAAAAGTAAACATACCAGTGCGTTAGGGGACATCTCCTATTACCCTCTGTCACAATTTCGCCCCTCCTCGCCGCATTAAAAGTGGTTAAAAACAGTTTTAAAAAGTTTGTTTATAAACAAACAAAGTGGCCACCAAAACAGGAAGTAGGTTGATGTACAGTATGTCCACACATAGAAAATACATTCATACACAAGCAGGCTGTATACACCCTTCCTTTTGAATCTCAAGAGATCATTTGTGTGTTTCTTTCCCCCTGCAGCTATCTTCTACTGAAGTGTCAGGCTGTTTCTTCCTGCAGAGTGCAGACAGCTCTGCCTGTATGTAATTCCTCAGTATGTGAAAGCCCAGCCAGCTCAGAGGAGGATTTATCCAGCTTGTAAAAGATACGAGAGAAGAGAGAAGCTGCCCCAATCTAAATAATACACAGGCAGTGTGCAGAGAGGGGCCTGGAGGGGGGAGATGCATCACAGAACCACAACACTGAAGAACTTGGCAGCCTTCCAGACACAGGCTGACAAGTCTGACAAGAGAGAGATAAGTTGATTTATTACAGAGATGGTGATAGTAGAACATGCTGCAGTAAGCCAGAACACATTAGAATAGCTTTTGGAACTTGTAGGATGATAAAAAACAGGATGCAATTTTTGTTACGGAGTCTCTTTAAGGGCTCGCTGCAGGGCCTTACAACTCAGCACACAAGTGATCCTCCCCTATGTCACACAGCTGTCCCCAGTACAACGCTGTCTTAGATCACAGCGATGTACAGTGTTATTAGACAGCAGTTTCGCCGTCTAACAGTCTCCTAGTGATCGCCACTGGGGGGCTGATGATGGATCGGAGCCTCATCATGCAAGTGGGGATGCGCTCGCATCGGCACGCGCGATCCCCTGCAATCTATGCCCCTAGAACTTCACTCCAATTGGCGTGGAGTGGTTGTGGGGCTGCCGCTCTGCTCACGCCGATTAGCGTTGAGCAGTCATTTAATGGTTAATATAAAAGTTCCAATACTGTACATGCTCTCATCATCATAGCAGTGACAACAGGGAATAGTGGAAACAAGGTTTTTTTTTGTTTGTTTGTTTGTTTTTCAAATAGACCTTGCAGTTTTTGAGAAAGTTGATAAAAAAAGAGAAAATTAAAGGAAAAAAGGACACCGGTTTCAACACTGCCTGACACTGCATGTGCTTCAAGGGGCCATAGTGGCATGCCTGCTTCACCACATTTTCCTCTACTTCCAGCCTTTCAGGAGGAGTGTTGCAAAGGGAGAGGGTGCCAGCACAAGGACTGCAGGAGGAGAAGAGAGGGAAGGGAGCGGGGTAGCTCATTATTCAGTTAGGGAACCAGGTGCTATAATGCCGGCATCACTTGCAAAATGCCTGCTTGTCTAGCTGTTCATGATGATGGGGACCTGACTGGGCGCCGAGAATGACAGGTTCCTCATAACATGCATAACTGCAGGTCACACTCTCGACCTTATATTCACTAAATCCACCACCATTGCAGACATTTACATCACACCCTTTCCACCCTCGGACCATCACTAGAGATGTAGCGAACAGTTCACCGGCGAACTTTGGTGGTTCGCGTTCGCCTAGGGAAGGTGAACTTTTGCGGAAGTTCGGTTCGCCCCATAATGCACCATCAAGCAGAACTTTGACCCTCTGCATCACAGTCACCAGGCACATTGTTGCCAATCAGACTGCACTCACTCTTGGAACCCCCCCCCCCCCCTCCTTATACAAGGCAAGGTCCTTGTGCCGTTTTACTCACTAGTCTGCCTGCACTTATTAGTTAAGGGACCGCTGCTGCTAGGGAGAGTTTAGTTAGGCTCCCTCACTCCCTACTCCCGGGAGTAAGGTCTCATCTTCCAGGGAATTGTAGGCTTTTAAAAGCCAGCTTACATACTTTGGCCGGGAATTGAACCCAGGTCTTGGCCGGGAATTGAACCCAGGTCTGAGTGCTTGGTAGTCAGCTGTCTTAACCGCTATACCACAACCAACACTACATGATAAAGGCAGCCTAGCATGTACCATTATGATATATCCTAGAGAAAAATGAGCTTGCTTAAAGATTTGTAGGCTTTTAAAAGCCAGCTTACATACCTTGGCCGGAATTTTGAACCCAGGTCTGAGTGCTTGGTAGTCAGCTGTCTTAACCGCTATACCACAACCAACACTACATGCGGAAGGCAGCCTAGAATGTACCATTATGATATATCCTAGAGAAAAATGAGCTTGCTTAAGGATGTGTAGTATGTCAAAAGCCAGCTTACATTGGCCAGGAGTAGAACACAGTCTCTGTGGCACAATTGGTTAGCATGTTTGGCTGTTAACTAAAAGGTTGGTGGTTCAACCCCACCCAGGCATGGCCTTGCCTTTTGTGTTCAACAGTTGTCCGAAGAGAACCCCAGATAGCCATGTAGATTCATCTCTCTCTCTCTGTCTCTAGTAGGGATGGTCATCACTTTCCGCGGAATTGTATTTTCCGCAATTTTGGGTGGAAATTGGTCATTCCATTCCGTTTGGTCTGAACGGAATTGCTTTTTCAATCCGGCAGAATTCCAAAATTGCCTGTGAAATTCTGCTGGTATCCGTTGATACCACTGAAGAGAATTTTCAGCTTAAAACCATCAAGTCCGAGAGAGAGAGAGAGAGAGAGAGAGAGAGAGAGAGAGAGAGAGAGAGAGAGAGAGAGAGAGGGAGAGAGAGAGAGAGAGAGAGAGAGCAAGCTCATTTTTCTCTTGGGTATATCACAATGGTACATGCTAGGCTGCCTTCAGTATGTAGTGTTGGTTGTGGTATAGCAGTTATGAGAGCTGACTACCAAGCACTCAGACCTGGGTTTACTTCCTGGCCAAGACCTGGGTTCAATTCCCTGCCAAGGTATGTAAGCTGGATCTTAAAAGCCTACAATTCCCTGGAACATGAGACCCTCCTCCCTCTGGGAGGAGAGAGGGATACACTGCCTGATGTTGTAAAGCAGTGTTAGCCTGTAATTGAACATTGAATGAGATCTGTGCCCTTAAAATAGGGGTTTATGTGAAATCTAGATTTTTGCCTGGAACTTCTGATGTGTATTTCACTCAATCATGTGTTCCTCCAGGGATTAGAACCCTTGAAACATGTTTTCTATCATTTTTCCAGCCGGTAGAAATTTTTCTAAACTTTGAAGTTCGCCTCCCCATTGAAGTCTATTGCGGTTCGCGAACTTTTCCGCGAACCAAACCTTCCACGGAAGTTTGCGAACAGGGTTCGCGAACCGAAAATCGGAGGTTCGCGACATCACTAACCATCACCTTCTCACCTTCAACCTCCTCACGGAAGGCACCTCCAAACTACCCGCCCACCCACCTTGTCGATGGCAGCGAGACCTACGCAAGCTCAACCCTAGAGTCCTTGCTGACCCCCTCCATGCCCTCTCTTCCACTCGCCCCACCCTAACCTGTCCTAATATTGCTGCAGCTCAGTATCGCCAAACTCTCTCATCAGCCCTAGAGAAAGCTGCTCCACCAATATTTTGCCACAACCGACCCCCTAACCCCCAGCCCTGGCGCACTACCCATACTTGCAACCTCCAGAGAAAAACACTCGCCACTGAACGGAAATGGAGGAAAACTAGACTTAACCAGGATTTCCTACAGTACAAGACTAACCTGCTGCAGTTCCACACTGCCTTGCTCATGCAAAGCAGGAATACTTTACCAAGCTCATCGGAGCACAAGCTTCCAACCCCCGGCGTCTTTTGCCACTTTCAACTCCCTGCTTAAACCCACACCCCACCCTCCATTTCCTCCCTTTCTGCCACAGATTTAGCCACCCACTTCCCCAGCAAAATTGTCTCCATCCGTCAGGAAATATCCAATCTCCAATCTTCACCTCCCCCTCTCAACCAGCTCCTCCTCCACCCTATCCTCCCCTCACCTCCTTCACTCCTACAACCACTGAGTAAGTCAACCACCTACTGCAGACTTCTCATACCACTACTTCCCCCTTGACCCCATCCCTTCTGATTTACTCCAGCCTCACTTCCCGGAATTGGCCCCAGTCCTCACTACCCCATTCAACCTCTCCCACAGGCACCTTCCCCTCAGACTTCAAGCCGGCCACTGTACTACCCCTGCTCAAGAAAACCTCCCCTTACCCCTCGCTACCCTCCAACTACCGTCCTATCTCCCTCCTCCCTTTTGCCTCAAAACTCCTTGAGCGTCTAGTTCACAAACGCCTGACCCAGTACCTTAACCACTTGCCGACCGCACGCTTATACCGTGCGTCGGCAAAGTGGCAGCTGCAGGACCAGCGACGCAGTACGGGGGGCTCCGTGAATAGCCTGCGGGCCGCCGATGGCGGCTCGCAGGCTAAATGTAAACACAAGCGGAAATAATCTGCTTTGTTTACATTGTACGGTGCTGCTGCGCAGCAGCGCCATAAGGCAGATCGGCGATCCCCGGCCAATCAGCGGCCGGGGATCGCCGCCATGTGACAGGGGACGTCCTGTCACTGGCTGCACAGGGCGGATAGCGTCCTGTGCAGCCCGGATCACCGGGGGGAGAGGTAGGAGAGGGAGGGGGGTGAATGTCGCCGCTGAGGGGGGCTTTGAGGTGCCCCCCCCCCCCCCGCAACTAGCCTGCACGCAGGAGCGATCAGACCCCCCCTGCACATCATCCCCATAGGGGGGAAAAAAGGGGGCGATCTGATCGCTCTGCGTGCACCCTGATCTGTGCTGGGGGCTGCAGAGCCCACCCAGCACAGATAACAACAAACAGCGCTGGTCCTTAAGGGGGGGTAAAGGGTGGGTCCTCAAGTGGTTAATGCCAACTCACTGCTAGACCCACTGCAATCTGGATTTCGGCCTGCCCACTCAACCAAAACTGCTCTCACCAAAGTGGTCAATGACCTTGCCTTAGCTAAAGCTGAAGGTAAATATTTCATTCTCCTCCTCCTTGACCTTTCAGCAGCGTTTGACACAATAGATCATCCCTTACTCCTCCAGTCCCTCCAGTCCATGGGCGTTCACGATCTTGCCCTGACCTGGCTTTCATCCTACCTCTCTAACCACTCCTTCATGGCCGCCTTCAATGAGTCCTCGTCCACCTCCAACCACCTCTCGGTGGGAGCCTCGGTCCTTGGCCCCCTACTGTTCACCCTATACACATCCTCCATTGGCAAGGTTATCTCCTCCATGGGTTTTAACTATCATCTGTATGCAGATGACACCCAGATCTACCTCCACACCCCTGACATATCCACCACTACCATGGACAAAGTCTCCTCCTGCCTATCAGCCATCTCCTCTTGGATGTCAGCTAGGTTCCTAAAACTAAATCTAGACAAAATGGAATTTATGATCTTCCCACCCCGGCCATCCATGAACCTCCCAGATGTGCAGGTCACTGTTAACCACACTACCATTCGCCCTACCTCTCAAGCTGTCTGGGTGTCACCCTGGACTCCGCACTTTCCTTCACCTCCCACATCCAAAACCTCACAAAGTCCTGCAACTTCCACCTTCATAACATCTGTAAGATTCGCCCTTTCCTGATCTCTGCCACCACCAAACTCCTCATCCATGCCCTCATAATTTCCCGCCTTGACTACTGCAATGCCCTGTTGTCTGGTCTCCCTATGACCCGAACAGCCCCACTGCAGTCCATCATAAATGCGGCAGCCAGAAATATCCACTGCCCCCATCGCTCCACCACGGTGGATCCCCTCCTTGAATCCCTCCACTGGCTTCCTATTCAGTCCAGAATCAGATTCAAGATACTGTATCTGACCTACAAATCTGTCCACAAAACCTGTCCAAAGTACATTTCCGATCTTACTCAAATGTACACACCTAGCCGCCCACTCCACTCTTCCAATGAACTTCGCCTAATCGCCCCCCGCATCCCCCAGTCGCATGCACGCTTCCAGGACTTCTCAAGAGCTGTTCCAACGCTATGGAACTCCCTACCTCCACCCATTAGGGCAGCCCCCTCCTTCAACATCTTCAAGAAGGCCCTCAAAACTCACCTTTTCACTCTGGCCTACTACCCCTCACAAGTGCTCTAAACCCACAGCTGAACCTGGTCCCCTACCTTTTGTGTCCTTACCTCTCCCTCTAGATTGTAAGCCTTTGGGCAGGGTCCTCCTCCTTTTTGTGTCCTACCTGATCATGCACCTCCATTACTGTGAACCCACGCTATGCATCTGAGTGAACCTAACTTGCCTAATCTCCATGCTCCCCTCCAGTGACTGACTAAGCATTACCTTGTACTCATACTGTGCTGCATGATCTGGTCTTTCTCATATTCATATATTGTCATTTTGCTGTATGTCACCCCTAAATATTGTATGTATCCCTATTTATTGTCCTGCACTGCGTAATATGTTGGCGCTTTATAAATAGAATAAATAAATAAACATGTTTATAGATGGAGGAAAAAGCAGTGTGGGCAAAAAAAATGCCTGCTGCATACTTTCCATCGTCACTTGGCACAGTGGAGTCCACAATGCTATAGGGCAGTAGCTGCAAAGCGAGTACCGTAATTTAGTGAGATGAGCATTCAGTTTAATTACTATCTGATTGTTGGTGCCATGGTCTGCAATCTTTTACAGATCTCCTTTAGAGAGGCAATAAAAGTTGGAGGTGCAGGTATGGCCAAAACCTGAAAGCTTATATATCAACAGAAGAGGCACATTCTTACCTCTCCAGGAGAATCTAAACCAGTTTAACTGGTAATATGCAAGCACAAAGCAAGGCAACACATTTCATGGGTACTTGCCCTCTTCCTCAGGTCAGTTCAAAAATCAGCAAGTGCCCAGAATACAGATAAGCAGTATGTTTCTTCAAAACTCACATATACACATAACAGCCATAACAATTTTACTAAATCCTTTTTATTTTTTAAACTTTGGAGTTTTGATACCCCAATCAATGACATTCCAATTTTCATCATAAATAGCTATTGCATGGTTAAACTTTTAAACATAATTACATATACTATATCCAATGAATAATTTGTATAGTAGTCATATCAAAAAAATGCGCCATGGTGGTCATATAATAATCATGAAGACATATGTGTGGTTTGTTATATTACCACCAGGGGTGTAGCAATAGATGTTGCAGAGGTAGCCACCGCATCGGGGCCCTTGGGCCAGAGGGGCCCCGAAGGGACCCCCCTCAACTACAGTATTAGCTCTCTATTGGTCCTGTGCTCATAATAATCACTTCTATAGATACTTTGAATAGCGGTAATCATTAACAAACTGTTCCCCATCCCCTGCTTGCACCTCTGACACTGTAGTTGCCATTGGCAGGTTTTGGTGCGTCATATCAATTGTTATGTATAGAGTGCATTGGGGGGCCCCATTGTAACTTGCATCGGGGCCCACAACTCCTTAGCTATGCCACTGATGACCACCATGCCACAGAAATATGTTCCAAATATGTACACTTAAGTTTCCAACTGTTGCACATGCATTCAATACAACAATAATGATAATAACAACAATAATAATAATAATAATAACAATAATAATAATTTCACACGTAGAACGTAAATTCCCACACAGTCCAAAACAATGTACTCAATACACAAGTGATTTCTCTCAGAATAGTAGTGATTTCTCTTGTAGAATAAGAATTTCCTGCCTAAGCACATACCATACAACATATGCAGAGCTTCTGTTTGGGTTCAAGGTGCGTTTGTAGTTCCTGGGGGGGCTCAGCGCATCTCTGATTGGAGGCCATTCGGAGGCGGCCTGGTGTTGCGCTGATCCCACTTTTTGCGCAATTTTCGATTTTTCAATTTTACTTGGTAGCGCACCCAGGCTATGCATATACATAGGTTAGGATTTAGTTAGTGTTAGGCCCCTCCCATGGAGGATTGACTTCTTTGCAGTGGGAGGGGCGAGTACTTAATAGGTTGCATGCAAGCTGTTACAGGAAACCAACATCCTCCAGTGGTAGACAGGTCATGTATATGCTCGGTGGGGCTTGCACTCTTTTGCAGGTAGGCACTAGTCTGGTTTTAAGTAGCGCTGCTCATTTCCTTGCTATGTACTAATTTAATTCATTTTTGGTCAGCTGCTCCCACTTAACAGCCATGCTTTTGGTGTATATGCAGACCTTCTGTTTGGGTTCAAGGTGCGTTTGTAGTTCCTGGGGGGGCTCAGCGCATCTCTGATTGGAGGCCATTCGGCGCTGATCCCACTTTTGCACATACCTTACAACACTTCAAACGGATGTTCCCAATATGTATGCATCATTTTTTGAATACCATATACACTCACCTAAAGGATTATTAGGAACACCTGTTCAATTTCTCATGTATGCAATTATCTAATCAACCAATCACATGGCAGTTGCTTCAATGCATTCAGGGGTGTGGTCCTGGTCAAGACAATCTCCTGAACTCCAAACTGAATGTCAGAATGGGAAAGAAAGGTGATCTAAGCAATTTTGAGCGTGGCATGGTTGTTGGTGCCAGACGAGCCAGTCTGAGTATTTCACAATCTGCTCAGTTACTGGGATTTTAACACACAACCATTTCTAGGGTTTACAAAGAAAGGTGTGAAAAGGGAAAAGTATCCAGTATGCGGCAGTCCTGTGAGCGAAAATGCGTTGTTGATGCTAGAGGTCAGAGGAGAATGGGCCGACTGATTCAAGCTGATAGAAGAGCAATGTTAACTGAAATAACCACTCATTACAACTGAGGTATGCAGCAAAGCATTTGTGAAGCCACAACATGCACAACCTTGAGGCGAATGGGCTACAACAGCAGAAGATCCCACCGAGTACCACTCATCTCCACTACAAATAAGAAAAAGAGGCTACAATTTGCACAAGCTCACCAAAATTGGACAGTTGAAGATTGGAAAAATGTTGCCTGGTCTGATGAGTCTCAATAGACTCATAATTTGGAGTAAACAGAATGAGAACATGGATCCATCATGCCTTGTTACCACTAAGGAGGCTAGTGGTGGTGGTGAAATGATGTGGGGGATTTTTTCTTGGCACACTTTAGGCCCCTTAGTGCCAATTGGGCATCGTTTAAATGCCACGGGCTACCTGAGCATTGTTTCTGACCATGTCCATCCATTCATGACCACCATGTACCCATCCTCTGATGGCTACTTCCAGTAGGATAATGCACCATGTCACAAAGCTTGAATCATTTCAAATTGGTTTCTTGAACATAACAATGAGTTCAATGTAGTAAAATGGCCCCCACAGTCATCAGTAGACCCATTAGAGCATCTTTGGGATGTGATGGAACGGGAGCTTCGTGCACTGGATGTGCATCCCACAAATTTCCATCAACTGCCAGATGCTATCCTATCAATTTGGGCCAACATTTCTAAAGAATTCTTTCAGCACCTTGTTGAATCAATGCCACGTAGAATTAAGGCAGTTCTGAAGGCGAAAGGGGGTCAAACACCATATTAGTATAGTGTCCCTAATAATCCTTTTGGTGAGTGTATTTGTTCATTCATTTATTCTTTTATTCACTTTTTGGGAAAAAAATATTAGTCCCCACTATTCCTCTAAATATATCAGTTGACATTTTTATTTTAAATCATTTAATACATGATTACTAAATTTTAGAGCTCCATTAATGCTTTGTAGGCATTTCAGGTAGAATCATGTTATGTGTTAAGCTACATACATACATGGGATTATTGTTGCCCATCAAGGATGGAGAAATTACCCCTCAGGTGACAATTTGGGGAACAATGCTGTACAGACACATCCTGAGCCTTGAGGCTAGCCATGTGTTCTGTTGCAATGGAGGGGTCGGAGGGATGAAGATCAGTGGGTGACAGAGTTTCTTCAATTGGTCATGGGGGGTAGAAATAGCATTGTGCTCGGTAATGCTTGACCACCCCCAGAGTTCAACTAAAAAAACCTTTAGATCCAGAGCTTTCTGTCATGCTGCTCCTACTCCGTGGAATGCCTTGCCAAATGTAATCAAGGCAGCTCCAACCAAGGACACGTTTAAATCAAAACTGAAATGCCACCTGTTTAGTCTGGCATTTATGATCACATAACATTTCCTCTGTACACATCGCTATGTACTGATCTAAGACAACCTTATGCATTTTGGATCCTACGAGATAAAATCACTTTACAAATGTTTTTGTTGTTGTTGTAATGTTCGGGAATCAGGGGTTGTTAAAGATCCAAGAGGATGGATCCTTAATGACCCCACATTGCCCTACCGATATTGATCATCTGCTGGTCTACACACATAACGATTGTTGGCTGAAACAGTCATTATTGGCCATTCCAGCCAACAGTTATCACCTGTGTGTATGTAGCTTTATTAATATATATTGTGGGTACTGTCCTTTAAAACTTAAAGGCAAAAAAATACAGTCCATGTAGCGGGCGTTCCACTATACCCATATAATCTCTGTTGCAATAAGTACTGGACTTTATGTAATATATCAAAAAATTGTGCAAAAATGCAGGGTCGCAAAGATATTACAAAAACTTTATTAATACAAAACACACAACTTGACATGAAAGATCTGTATAACTTGAATAAAGAGGCTCAATAAAGGCTTATTCAAATTGTTTGGCTGGCAGAAAAAAGGACCATATTAGTAAAATTGGCATAATGGTTGAATTGGCAATGGCACTAGTCCGTTTCAGGCCAAATATGCCCTTTGTCAGGCCAAATAAACGAATTTGCAATTTCTGCAAGGCGTCAGCCAGCGTAAGGAGCCAAGAGAGTAAAGCACAAAGAAAGGCACCTGAGCCTAGCAGGTACACAATGATACACAGTGGCTATCATTCATAAAGCATTCCCGCATTTGGAAAAGCTGAAAACAGCTTACTTTACCGACCACTTAGCAAAATCTCCATTCATAAAAGCTGTTACCGCATGAAAAGCTGACATTCCCGAGTAGAGTGATTAATTACCGCCTTGTGCGGTGATTATCTTAACAAATATTAGTAAATGTCAATTCATAAAGATTAGAGCAAGCGGTATGGGGGCAGGGATTACTGCTCCCTTGGAAGTAGCGATAAGCATGCGGATTACAGCTAAGTCAATGGAGACAAACCTCCCAAGCAGCACCAGTGAGAGCAGTGCACGGAGGGATTCAGGCAGCTTTTCCTGTTACGCCAGTCTACCGCCAGCCTACCGCCAGCCTAGAGCCAGCCTAGTTTGGGAAATCCCCGCACTGCAATTGCAACTGTCAACATTTTTATGAATGAGTACACAGAAGTCTAAAATACCGAATCCCGCATGGATTTTTTTTACCGACCACACTTTTATGAATGATAGGCCAATGTGTGAATACACTGGCACTTCATACTGGAGGCAGCTAGGGCTTGCTCCACACCTAGCTCCACATGTAGCTGCCTCCTCTATGTAGTGCCAGTGGATTCGCACATTGTGTACGTGCTAGGCTCAGGTGCCCTTCTCCGTGCTTACCTCTATTACCTCTAACTGCACCTAGACGGCAGCATTTCCCGACTTCTTGGGGCAATTTTGAGCAATGTGGCCCTCCTCTGCACAATATAAACAAAGTCTCTCAGCCCTTCTACGTTCTTTCTCGGCCCGTGTCAGCCGAGAATGTCTGATTTGCATCAGTTCATCATTAGGTGGGGTAAGCGAGGAGGACGCATAAGAGAGTGCCCTTACTGCATTCCTTCCTCTTGATTGACGCTGATAATGTAACCGGCGGTCCACTCGCACCGCCAATGAAATAGCGTCATCGATGGACTTCGGTTCAGGATGTCCTAACATTAACTCAGAAACTGCGTCTGATAGGCCTGAAAGAAAGCAGTCTAACAAGGCGTAGGACCCCCACCTAGATGACACAGCCCACTTTCTAAATTCTGACGCATAAACCTCAACCGAATCCCGACCCTGCTTGAGAGTTTTGAGCTTCCTCTCAGCAGTGATCGAGGCATCCGGATCATCATAAATTATAGCCATTGCCTTGAAAAATTCCTGAACTGAAGTTAATGCCGCGTCCTCGGGTGGGAGACCATATGCCCAGGTTTGCGAGTCCCCGGATAATAAGGTCTTAATAAAAGTCACCCGTTGCTACTCGGAACCTGATAAGCTTGGTCTCAACTCAAAATAGGACAAGACACGGTTGCGGAAGTTCTGGAAGTCAGACCTATGCCATGAAAACTTCTCAGGTACTGACATACGCAGATCTGTGACTGGAGGGGATTGCATTGTGGCGACAGCCGTTTGCAAGACCTGCACAGATCCAGTTAGTTGAGTGATCTGGGTCTGTTGTGAATTAACCACCTCAATGAGATTATTAACCGAGGTGGTTAGAGTCTCAACCTGGCTGCGTAATGCATCCATAATGCTGGTCTGCTGTTCTGTAACGATAGGTGTCAACACACAGAGAGAATCTGATTATTGGTGATCTGCAGTATCACCAAGAATACATATATATACCTGATTATTGATGATCTGCAGAATCACCAATAATACAAGTATGACTAACCTCTGGGACTTAAACAGTGATAACAATAATGACAATGTCAAAAACACCAGGTCGTGGAAATGTCCACCACAGTGATTCCTCAGCGGTGTGGTTACCTCTGAATGGGAACCCCGTGTGTGAGATCCTCTAACAGGCTGGAAGAGGAGTCTCAGCCTCTAGCAGTAACAATCTGCTAGGGCAAGCATCTCAAAGAGGCAAGCCTCAAAAATAGCCCACCAGTGGGAGACGTTCCACTGGTGGGAGAAAGGTCAGACAAGCAGAGGTTCGGCAACAGAGAGACGGCAGCAGTACAGAAACGGAAGGCTGATGCAGAGTCGGTAAACGGGCAGGGTCGGTAACTTGAATCAGATAGGCAGAGGTACAAGATCGATTAGAGCAGAGAGTAGTCAGGGATAGCCAGAGTCAAAACACAGGTAAATATACAATACAATCCTAAACTAAGGTGTGACATCCTTGGTATCAACACCTAGGGACTAGACTAAGGTCTGAGCGTTAACACTGATGTATTCACGACAGCAGACGAGGAGCAACTGAACACTAGCTCCTTATATGCTGGGAGCGCATCTGCAGCGCCATCCAGCCGCCCAGCCAATCCAACAGCTAGTTGGAGTCAGCTGACCGGCAAGTCAGCTGACTCCCCGTCTAGCAGCATAAAGGTCCTGCCGCCGGGCGCGCACACGCGTAATGCGTGCCCTGTTTGCGGCCGAAGGACCTATGTGTGACAGCGAGGCGGGGACCGCCACCGGCTGACACGTGGAGATGGCGTCCATGCTGCTCTCCGCCGCGGCGGTATCCCCGCCGGCTGTTACAGTACCCCCCCCCCCTTGAGGAGTGGACTCCGGACACCTCCTACATGGTTTCTCAGGATGTAACTGATGAAACTTCTTCCTTAATTTCTCCGCATGCATGCGATCCTCTGGTACCCAAGATCTGTCCTCCACACCATACCCCTTCCAATGGACCAGATACTGCACAGAGTTCTGTACCAGCCAGGAATCCAAAATGTTCCCAACCTCGTACTCTGTCTGGCCCTCTACTACCACTGGGGGGGTGGGGGGGGGGGGAGAGGAATCCACATACACTGCTGGCTTCAATAAAGAGACATGGAATGATCTCCCACTTCTCATGCTGGCTGGGAGATCGATCACATAGGAGACATCATTGATCTTTTTGGCCACCGGATAAGGCCCTATGAACCTGGGACCTAACTTGGTGGACGGTTGTCTGAGTGCCAAATGTCTTGTCGACACCCACACCATGTCTCCAGGAGCAAAGTGCCACTCAACAGACCGTCTCTTGTCGGCCTGTTTTTTCTGATTCCGGAAGGCTACTCCTAAATTTTTCTTCACTTGTCCCCAAAGTTCCTTCAAAACTTTCTGCCAATCTTCCAGGGCTGGGAAGGGCGAGGAACACACCGGCAATGGGGAAAATTTAGGAGACCTTCCTGACACAACCTGAAAAGGGGACAAGCCCGTTGAAGAGCTTTTCAGGTTGTTGTGTGCAAATTCTGCAAAGGGTAAAAACTTAACCCATTCAGTTTGTGCATCTGCCACATAGCATCTAAGGAATTGTTCCAGTGCCTGATTAACCCTTTCGGTCTGCCCGTTGGTCTGTGGGTGAAACCCAGATGAAAAGGACAGGTTCATACCCAAACTACGGCAAAAGGCCCTCCAAAACTTCGATACAAATTGGACTCCTCTATCCGACACCACATCATCCGGTTACTTTCAGTAACTTTCAATTGAATCAGATAGGCAGAGGTACAAGATCAATTAGAGCAGAGAGTAGTCAGGGATAGCCAGAGTCAAAGCACAGGTAAATATACAATACAATCCTAAACTAAGGTGTGACGTCCTTGGTATCAACACCTAGGGACTAGACTAAGGTCTGAGCGTTAACACTGATGTATTCACAACAGCAGACGAGGAGCAACTGAACACTAGCTCCTTATATGCTGGGAGCGCATCTGCAGCGCCACCCAGCTGCCCAGCCAATCCAACAGCTAGTTGGAGTCAGCTGACCGGCAAGTCAGCTGACTCCCCATCTAGCTACATAAAGGTCCTGCCCCCGGGCGCGCGCACGTGTAATGCGTGCCCTGTGTGCGGCCGAAGGACCTATGTGTGACAGCGAGGTGGGGACCGCTGCCGGCTGACACGTGGAGACGGCATCCATGCCGCTCTCCGCCGTGGCGGTATCCCCGCCGGCTGTTACATATGGTCCTTTTTTCTGCCAGCCAAACAATTTGAATAAGCCTTTATTGAGCCTCTTTAATTAAGTTATACGGATCTTTCAAGTCAAGTTGTGTGTTTTGTATTAATAAAGCATTTGTACGTAGCTTTAGACAGTCTCTCTCTTATCTAAGCCACCGGCTGTTCTCTCTGTGCACTGAGGCCACACCACACTGCTCTGATGAAAAGCTCCACTCCCCTTCACATCTGCCACACTTCCGTGTCAAGCTCCACCCAACCTGTTTCATCACTATAGTGACTCCTCAGGGGCATCTGATGAGCTTTTCCTCTGAATGGCAGGGTGTAGGCTCAGTGTACAGAGAGTAGCTGGCAATTAAGATACGAGGGAGTGCCCATCTTAAAAATAACTCAATGCTACCTGAAATTCCTACAAAGAGTAAGTGGATCTATATTGTTTTAAATAAAGTTTTAAACAGTTTTACACTATTGTAACCAATGCGTTTTATTAACCAGTTCACCCCCAAGGGTTTTTACTCTAATGGACCAGAGCAATTTTCACTTGTCAGTGCTCCTCCCTTTTATTCCCTAATAACTTTATTACTACTTATCACAAGAAAATGATCTATACCTCGTTTTTTTCGCCACAAATTAGGCTTTCTGTGGGTAGTACATTTTTGAATCACAAACACTGGTCCACATGACAGCCCAGGGGCCCCAGGTCTCTCTCACTCACTGGGGCCCCCAAACCACCATGCAACACCTAGAGGGAAGTGCGGGCAAGCCCTGGACCTCTCACCTCCAGGGAACTCACCCCACCACCTCTAAACTGAATGCCAACTGCAACAAACACAATTGCTAACTTCCAGCCAGAGCAATATCCTGCCTCTATCTGGCCAGCAGACGCCAGTCAGCCAATCAGGTGCACTGTCATACACCCTTTGCCTGCTATACGATACCTAGCAGGAATTACATAGATTAGCATTCAGGCGGGAGGCTTCGGTTGGACGCAATTGTGAATTGCGTCGTTTACAGGGACGCCCCGTGTAGGCACATCTCCCACACGGTCCCCTCCCTAACCACTCACCTGTCAACTGCATCCTAGAAGCTGCAAAAAATAAATTTAAAATCACAAACAAAATTTATTTTTTGCAGCTTCTAGGATGCAGTTGACAGGTGAGTGGTTAGGGAGGGGACCGTGTGGGAGATGTGCCTACACGGGGTGTCCCTGTAAACGACGCAATTCACAATTGCGTCCAACCGAAGCCTCCCACCTGAATGCTAATCTATGTAATTCCTGCTAGGTATGGTATAGCAGGCAAAGGGTGTATGACAGTGCACCTGATTGGCTGACTGGCGTCTGCTGGCCAGATAGAGGCAGGATATTGCTCTGGCTGGAAGTTAGCAATTGTGTTTTTTGGTAGTACATTTTGCTAAGAATTTTTTTATCCTAAATGCGTTTTAATGGGAAAAAAAACGAAAAAAATGAAAAAAAATAATGTCTCAGTTTTCAGCCATTATAGTTTTAAAATTAAACATTTTTGTGTGGTTAAAACAAACACATTTTATTTGTCCACTTGTCCCAATTATTAAACCGTTTAAATTATGTCCCTATCACAATGTATGGCAACAATATATTATTTTGAAATATAGGTGTTATTTTTCTGTTTTGTTTTGTTTTTTTGTTCTGGCCATAATTACAAGCCTGGAGCCCCTGTATAATAAATTAAAATTAATTTTCCACCATAAAATATAGATTAAAAAAAGCTGAGTCCCTAAGGCAACTATTTATTTATTTATTTTAAACAGATTTTTATTTACAAGTGTTTTTTTTTTTTGGGGGGGGGGGTGAGGGTTGGAAGTGTAATTTTATTAATTTTATTAATAGTGTGTATGTACTTGTATATGTATGTGTAATATACTTTTTGGCCACAAGATGGCGCTAGTGAACACTCTCCCGTATAGGAAGTGATCCCTTTTTTTTTTTTTTTACACTTTATTAAACTGTAACAGTTCCTGTTTTTATGAATGGACGCGGCCGCTGTTTGCGGTCGCGTCCATTCACTCCAGGCAGTGCGATTGGGTAGAGGACCGCTCGGTCTTCTTCCCCAATCACTCACCACGGGATCCCGATGGTAATGGCGGCGGTAGCGGCGCGCACACGTGCGGAGCGGCGGTGGGAATGCGTGACGTATTAAAATGTCATGTTGCCATTAACAAGCAAAAGCATGACGTTTTAATACGATACATTGCCGTTAAATGGTTAAGGTAAACAAAAAAAAAAGGTTTATGAGCCAGTGTTGTGCAATTAAGCGAATATTGGCATGTGGGAGTGGGAGGAGGGGACTACCTTATTCTTATTGTTCTACATAATGTTGCAAAGCTAGTGTGACAGAATGGTATTTTACAGTGCCAACAACAGAGAATACTGGCATCTTCTTGCATTTATATTTGCTATTAATGACATGAACAGGAGGACGGATGTTCTGCCCAATATTACTCTGGGATATCATGTGTATGATTCCTGTGGAATTGAGGATAAAGCTATAAAAGATGTTCTGCAGATCCTGTCTGGACACAAGATAATGGCTCCTAATTACTCCTGTATGGAACATGAAATAGTGGCTGGATTTATTGGTGATCGCCAATCTGCTACCACTCTACGCATCGCACAGTTACTGAGTTTATATAGATATACACTGGTAAGTGCCACCTGGTGTCTATAGCATTACTGCTAGGACTCTAACCCCAGCCCCAACACACGGGCACCCACTTCTTGATCATGTGGAAGCAGAATAGGCTGTGGAACCTAGCAGTGGGCACAAAAGTAATAGTAATAGTAATTAAATAAAATAAACAAAATTATGACAGCAGCAGCAGGAGAAGTTGGTGGTAGCAGAATAGGCCATGGAACCTGGCAATGGGACCACAGCATTATTTCAATAAAATTATGACAACAGCAAAAGGGGAAATTGGTGGCAGCAGGGTAGGCTGTGTCTCCTGGTGATGGGGCCACAGTATTACATTAAGCAATAGCAGCAGCAGGAGGTGGTCCCAGGCATTTGTTGTGAAGTTGGGCCCTCCCCGCAACTCGGACAGCACAGTTTTTAATGCAGAAACTCCCAGCATTATTTAAATAAAATTATGAAAGCAGCAAGAGTAGTTGGTGGCAGCAGAATAGGCTCTGGAACCTGGCAGTGGGACCACAGGATTAATTAAACAAAATTATGACACCAGCAGGTAGAATTAGTGGTAGCAGAGTAGGCTTTGGGACCTGGTGGTGGGACCACAGCATTAATTAAACTGAATAATAACACCAACAGGAGGAGATTCCAGGCAGTAGTTGTGAAGCCGCAGTTGGGCCCTTGCCATAATGGGCCGTGCGTGCCCACACTGGTGCTGCTGCTCTCTAAGGCTGCTCCAGAGATTTCATCTAATTTCTGCTTTTTTAAACCTCTTAATGGAAAGGCTGGACCCAAATTTCAGATGATTCTAATTTATCACTTCTCCAGCAACACCTACAACCCTTCAGAACATCTGGATTATTTGGGATGGCAGCGATTTAAGCTGGATTGGATTTTCCACAGAATCATCCATTGCTGTATACACCTATCTTGAAATTGACCTGAGACTTTAAAAGACTGTGGCGAACCTCCGATTTTCGGGAAAGTTTGGTTCGCGAAAAAGTTCGCAAACCGCAATAGACTTCAATGGGGAGACGAACTTAAAAATTTAGAAAAATTTCTACTGGCTAGAAAAAATGTTTCAAGGTTTCTAATACCTGGAGGACCACCCTCCACCCCGAAGAAGGAGGGTCTCATCTGCCAGGGAATTATAGTATTTCAAAAGCCAGCTTACATACCGTGGCTGGGAATTGAACCCAGGTCTCAGTGTATGGTAGGTAACTAACATATCCATTATACCACCAACACTACTAGCTGAAACTAGCCTAGCATGTACCATTTATGCTCAATCCAAGAGAAAAATTAGACAAGACAAATAACATTTATATCGCACTCTTCTCCTGGCGGACTCAAAGCAACAGAGCTGCAGCCACTAGGGCACGCTCTATAGGCAGTAGCAGTGTTAGAAAGACTTGCCTAAGGTCTCCTACTGAATAGGTGCTGGCTTACTGAACAGACAGAGCTGCGATATGAACTCTGGTCTCCTGTGTCAGAGGCAGATCCCTTAACCATTACACCATCCAGCTGCTACTGCCTATAGAGTGTGCCCTAGTGGCTGCAGCGCTGGTGCTTTGAGCCTGCCAGGAGAAAAGTGTGATAAAAATGTTATTTGACTTGTCTAATTTTTCTCTTGGATTGAGCATGAATGGTACATGCTAGGCTAGTTTCAGCTAGTTTCAGCTAGTTTCAGCTAGTTTCAGCTAGTTTCAGCTAGTAGTGTTGGTGGTATAATGGATATGTTAGTTACCTACCATACACTGAGACCTGGGTTCAATTCCCAGCCACGGTATGTAAGCTGGCTTTTGAAATACTGTAATTCCCTGGCAGATGAGACCCTCCTCCCTCTGGTAGCAGGGGGAGGGTAGCAGCTGTCCCTTAACTAATTAGTGTAGGCAGACGAGTGAGTCAAATGGCACAAGGACCTTGCTTGTATAAGGGGGGGGGGCTCCAGCAGTGAGAGCAGTCTGATTGGTAACAATGTGCCTGCTGACTGTTATGTAGAGGGTTAAAGTTTTGCTTAATAGAACATTATGGGGCGAATCGAACTTCCGGGAAAGTTCGCCCTTGGCAGGCGAACGCGAACCACCGAAGTTCGCCGGCGAACCGTTCGGGACATCTCTATCAGCTACTTTGCGCCGACATTTGCTCCATCCTGTGAGTAACTTTCAGCAACTTTCATTGGTTATCTACAGTATACTATATACTATATATCTCTATAAATGTTTTATATAATATCTTCAAATTCCTAAACAAGGGATTGTTTTCAAAGCCGTACATCTCTGTGTAAGGACAATAGAGTCTACACAACCCTTTGATCTCTGCAGGATGCCAAAGTTGGAGTTGGAAAACTTTACATCCTGACTCTAAACAAAGCCTAGCAGGAGCTCCAAAGACTGAACTGTCTCCTCTGTCCATTCTAATGTGTAAACTCCAATATTCAGCAGAGTCACTTCTCACTGTATACCAAACACAAAATACCTATCCAATTGACAAATCAACAATAACTCTGCTAAAGTCTGTTGAAGAGGTGGACATAGGCCTGTGCAGGCCATGCAGCTGCACAGGGGCCCCATGTCCTCTAGGGCCCATGCAATTGTACCCGTTAGGGCCTGATTATCTTTTAGGCTTTTCTCTATGTATTTCTCTCTAAAACCCAAGAGAAACAGTGATAATAACTTGTACCCCAGTCAGATACAAGTTTAAAATGTGTGCAACATTAATACAGTGCCTAGAGAATGTGACCTGGGTTCATGTACTTTTATCTTATCAGAATTGTTTGGATCCAACCATGATCTGTTATGACCACACCCACTCACATGGGGCCCACTTCATTTAGTCTGCAAAGGGGCCCATCGTTGGCTTTGTCCGCCACTGGTCTGTTGGAATCCTCAGAAAGACCAAAAGAGGGTCCTGAGGATGTTAAAAAAGACGCTCTTTACTGCAGAACCAAAATGTGACAGCATGTACAGATATACACCCAGGCAACAACCTTACAGTTCCAGCACAATCCAGCAGAGATGATAGCCACACATCTGGAGACTGTTCCCTCCTGGAGTCTTCAATCTCAGACCTCAGCTCCCAGGGGAGCCCCATCAAGTCTGTTCTCTGTAATATGAGATCGATAAACAACACAACAGCAATCATACATGATCTAAAAGAGTCCTCTGATCTGGCCTGCCTGACCAAAACCTGGGTTTCTGAACCAGTGGGCCCCACCTTAGAGGCTTCTATACCAATCTATTGTTCTGTGATACACTGAACAGGAAAGAACGCAGGAGTGGAGGGGTTGCACTTTGCTTCAGATCAGCTTTGAAAATCAGACCACTTTCTGTAGGACCTACTAACTTGTTTGAATGCTTGGAGGCACAACTTTTATCTGAGAAAAATATAACATATTGCTGATCTACCGTCCACCAGGAGAGGACTCAGCTTTCCTTAAAGAGAACCCGAGGTGGGTTTGAAGAATATTTTCTGCATACAGAGGATGGATCTGCCTATACAGCCCAGCCTCTGTTGCTATCCAAAACCCCCCTAAGGTCCCCCTGCACTCTGCAATCCCTCATAAATCACAGCCACGCTGCTGACAAACAGCTTGTCAAAGCTGGCTGTGTTTATCTCTATAGTGTCAGTCTGCTGCTCTCCCCGCCTCCTGTAGAACTCCAGTCCCGCCTGCATCCCTTCCCTCCCTGCTGATTGGAGGGAAGGGACAGGGGCAGAGACCGGAGCTATGCAGGAGGCGGGGGAACAGCTGAGACTGACACTACAGATGTAAACTACAGATGTAAACACAGCCTCACAGTCTGCACTATGCATCTTACAGGGCCAGAGTTAGGACACCTATGTTTACCTGGGTACTTCTGCGCAGTATAGGTGATTAAGCATAAGAATGCATTCTTCTGTGAACTAAAACCCTGGCTTTTAATTTAGCTGTAGGGATAACAGTTGTGCCTGGATGAGTGAATCTGTGAATGCAATTGTTTGAACATTTGCATGTGAGTGTGCGAAGGGTTAATAGATTTTTGCTGTTTTCTAGCCACACCCCCTTCAGCACCTCCCTTTCCCTAATAATTTATTTAATGTCCTAACTAGAGGCGATGTGCCTGGATATATGTATGTTTATTCCAGTGTACAGGAAGGACCGTCAGCAAGGTAAGGGGTGGATCGTGGTCTCAGACGTGCATCTAGAGTGATGACGCGTTTCAGCAATCACTCCCTTCATCAGATCTAAGGCACTCGCACATCGGTATTTCAATAGATATCTCTGCCACTCGGGTGATCACTGCGACGACATGGGTTATAGGCGGGTAATTATGGAAAATGTATTAAACTAGCGTGCACATGAATAAAAAGGAGCTGTACGGGAGGAAGAATCCTGTATCCACCAGACTCCACTCTGCTATTAAAAAATCAAAGCCCACAATGATATTGCACTTTCCTACCTCAAAGAACATGGCTGACCCATATTAAAACAGATCTGAGATGAAAAAATAGCTGTAATAAGTAATTTAACAAGTCTATACATCTTATCTAAAATTTAGGTAGTTAACACAGCAAATGTAGCTGCAAACAGCTTATACATTTTATGATTAATTGTTCCTGTGATAAAATGACAGCAGCCATGTTTTGTTTGTCACATTACACACAGGCAAGCTGATATCATATCCAGCTCTCAGGCTGTGACAAATTTAGTCCCCACTCCTCCTCCCCTCTGCCTCTGAAATCTCTGGCTAGTAACCTCCTCCTCCTCCTGCCCAGACTAAGTTCCCATAAGCCCTTGCTACAGTGCCAAGACACTCTGAAAAAGCTGTGGGCGAGGCTTGTTTAGTTTATAGGGAATTAGAGTATTAAAGCAAAACAAAAAAAAGTATTTGGCTTGAGGAATGCCCTATAAACTATATGTAAGGAGCACAATTAGGGATGAGCGTAATGACCTAATTACGAATTTCCGAAATTTCGCGAAATTACTACAATTACGATTTTAGCAGTAATCGAAATTTCGTAATTTTCGCAAATTACGCAAATTTTCGTAATTACGATTACGAAATTTAGTATTTTAAAGTTTGCAAAGGTTTCTATCCCTCTAGATGTCTAAAATGAATAGCACAGCCAGCCAGCCAGCCAGCCTCCTCCTCCTCCTCCTCCTCCTCCTCCTCCTCCTCCTCCTCCTCCTCCTCCTCCTCCTCCTCCTCCTCCTCCCTCTCTCTCTCTCTCTCTCTCTCTCTCCAGAGATCTGTAGTATTTCAAAACCATACTCACATTCATGACATGTCCAGGGATCAAACCCAGGCCAACCACATGGAAGACAGCTATGCTCACCACCATACCACCAAACACACACTAAATAGACTGCTAACCTAAATCTTACTTGTAGACAGTCATATGAGACACATGCTGGGTGCAGGGCTTTGTGATTGGACCATGGACCATGCGATAGAGTGAGGTGCAAAAATGAAATCATGCCTAGCAGAGGATGGTTTCACAATGCTAAATGCTAGGCTGGCTGTGGTGCAATTGGTTAGTGCGTCTGGCTGGTAACAGCAAGGTTACAGGTTCGATTCCATCCAGGCATGTCTTTTCCTTTTGAGTTCAACAGTTGTCCAAACACCGAGCACAAAGTTTTGCATGCGTAAAGTTTTACGCACGCAAAATACCCCATGGGGTTCAATGGCGCAGCGCGCGCACGCAAAAGGAAAAGACATGCCTGGATGGAATCAAACCTTGCTGTTACCAGCCAGACACACTAACCAATTGCACCACAGCCAGGCTAGCTGTGACCTAACTCTACATGGCTATCTGGGGCTCTGTTGGCTCTGTTTGGACAACTGTTGAACGCAAAAGGAAAAGACATGCCTGGATGGAATCGAACCTGTAACCTTGCTGTTACCAGCCAGACGCACTAACCAATTGCACCACAGCCAGGCTAGCTGTGACCTAACTCTACATGGCTATCTGGGGCTCTGTTGGCTCTGTTTGGACAACTGTTGAACGCAAAAGGAAAAGACATGCCTGGATGGAATTGAACCTGTAACCTTGCTGTTACCAGCCAGACACACTAACCAATTGCACCACAGCCAGCCTAGCATTTAGCACTGTGAAACCATCCTCTGCTAGGCATGATTTCATTTTTGCACCTCACTCTATCGCATGGTCCAATCACAAAGCCCTGCACCCAGCATGTGTCTCATATGACTGTCTACAAGTAAGATTTAGGTTAGCAGTCTATTTAGTGTGTGTTTGGTGGTATGGTGGTGAGCATAGCTGTCTTCCATGTGGTTGGCCTGGGTTTGATCCCTGGACATGTCATGAATGTGAGTATGGTTTTGAAGTACTACAGATCTCTGGAGAGAGAGAGAGAGAGAGAGAGAGAGAGAGAGAGAGAGAGAGAGAGAGAGAGAGAGAGAGAGAGAGAGAGAGAGAGAGAGAGAGAGAGAGAGAGAGAGAGAGAGAGAGAGAGAGAGAGAGAGAGAGAGAGAGAGAGAGAGAGGAGGAGGAGGAGGAGGAGGAGGAGGCGCTGGCTGGCTGGCTGGCTGGCTGGCTGGCTGGCTGGCTGGCTGGCTGGCTGGCTGTGCTATTCATTTTAGACATCTAGAGGGATAGAAACCCTTACAAACCTGAAACAGCAAAATTTCGGTTGGAGACACGAAATTCGTCATTACGGGAGTGAAATTTCGATTACGAAATTGTAAATTACGATTTGAAAATTAATTACGAAATTACGAATTTGGGTCGTAATGTTAAATTTCGCATTCGTAATAAAAGCAGTTCGAAATTTCGAAAATTTCGGCTCATCTCTAAGCACAATTATGCAATGAGTAAACATTTATCTCGGATCCACTTTAACCAGCCCTTGCTCTACAAACAAAAACAATATGAAAATAAAAAAGATTAGAAATACATAAAATGTATAAATGTCCCTTCTCAGAAAAAAGGGTTGAATTTTGCCCCAACTTCCAGACCAAATGAGTTTCAGAGTTTCAGTTATTTAAGTATCTACATACATCTATTCTGACACTGACACTCAAAAGATATTTTTCTATCCAAGAATCCAAGTCTATCCAATCCAATTTGCAGGAAACCAAAATACATGTGATACAGCGATTCCTGTAAAACATGTGTCTTCAGACTCAGAGGTTTTAAATGATTTAGTTGACTTATTAAATCATGATAATATATCTACAGTAAGTGACAATGAGATGACCATAAGAGGTGACGATGACTGGCTAGAACTTAAACGTATACCTGGTGTTGAAATAAAACATACTCTGTTCAAACCCCAGTCAATATTTTATCCTACACACTAAGAATCAATTCATTAATGCATCTTATCAAAATGTTCTTGACCAATTTAAGTCTTTGTGTAAAGAATTGAATAATGCAAACAAAATGTATCATAATTTAAATTCATCGGAAAGAGGGGTCCTAAATGAGCTTATTGATAACAAACAGATAGTGATAAGACAGGCTGATAAAGGTGGGGGAATCGTCATATTAGACCATGCAAAATATGAAGAGGGAGGATTGAGACCGTTGTCTAATGAGAATACCTAAATCCCTGACCGAAGACCCCACCTTGGTGTATAGAGATCAGTGGTGCGGAAGGTGGTGCGCTCAATACAGGCTACTTTTAATTGATTTTAATTGGTTGCATATTTATGGATTTGGTGTCACAATAAAGCCAATTTTCTATTTTTGCATATACCTATGATCTCTCCCATTCTTATTTTTCTTATTACTCAATTTCCACCATGCAGCCTATTATTAGGTTAGTACAGTCAGTGATAGGCTACATGTACAGGTTGGGGGTTTTAGTTAATTTTATATATATTTTGTAAAACATGTAGGACCACTAATACAAAGATTGAATGGAAGTAGGCCACCCACACATATTAAGTACATCATGTATAACTAGTGGTCATATGTGGGATATAAGATGTCATTATTGGTTTTATAAGATATTATAGGCTTCTAATTTTTGCTATATACTGTAAGGAGTCGGCAGGCCACCGCCGACGGCCCTGCCACTGACTCACAGTTGTTGTTGTCCCTGTCGCTGACTCACATGTGTACAGGGCAGCAGGCGGAGGACGCGTATCAGTGCACGCTCCATCTACGCATCAGTAGCCATGTGTCTCCCTGCGTGTCATCAGCTGACACGCCGAGCTCCGATTGGTCAGGCCTTGTATTTGAACCTGGTGAGCACTTCAGTCTGGGCCTGTGATAGCCTATGCTGGGCTTGTTGCTGAGATCACACTCACCAAGTCTTTGTCTTGCTGCTGACTTGTGTCTGTCTCTTGACTAAGCTTCTCCTAGATTGGATTACCTGTTACCGACCCGGCTTGTTAAAGGATTCACATGAACGCTGCCTGGGCTGACTCTGGCTTGATTGACCACACATCTGTCTAGTGATTATACTTCAGACATTACCTGCTATCTTGTCTTCTTCTGGATTGCCTCAGTCTATAGGCCTCAGATGACTATTCAGTATACTGTGTTACGTTGCCTTTGCTGTGTTTGGTGATTGCTGCCTGCCAGTTTTGTATGCTACATCTGCCTGCAGGGTATTGTAGTTTGTATCAGGCAGGAGCTTTCGCAGGCGTTAGGGCTGGGCTATAGGTCAGTCATATGGGCATAAAGCCTGACTAATAGCAGGTGACAAGACAAGTCTGACATATACATTGTTTATACATTTTATATATTTGTAATCCTTTTTTATTTTAATATTGTTTTTATTTGTAGAGCTAGGGCTGGTTAATATGGGCCAGTCATGTTCTTTAAGGTAGGGAAGTGCAATATCATTGTGGGCATTAATTTTTAATAGCAGAGTGGAGTGCATATAGACTTCTTTCCCCCGTAGAGCGCTTTTTTATTCATGCACCCGCTAGTTAAATACATTTGCCGTAGTGGCATTCAGTTTGGCAAGCCACCCACTAGTGACGTAATTACACGTCATTGCAGTGATCACCCGAGGGGTGGAGATATCTAGTGAAATTCTGATGTGCCCGTGCCTTAGCATGATCTCACGAAGGCAGTGGTTGCCGAAATGCGTTATCACGCTAGAGGCAGGTCTGAGACCAGGATCCACCCCTTCCCTTGCTGACAGTCCTTCCTGTACACCGAACACCGTGCTGCTGGCCGCAGCCTGGTGGCATTGACTGCATTGGTAGATGGGAGCTGGTTCCTGATGATTCTATATGCGTGTAAAGGTTTTAATCATGTAAGTGAAATTTTATTTGCACTATTAAACTACATTTCTGGTAACACATAGTGTTGATAGAACATCCAGATATTTGGTGTACAAGATACAGAGGCTCCAAAAGAATAAAAGGTGATTAAATGAACTTAAAAAACCAACTGGTTAATGTAACGATTGGTGTCAGCAATAACAGAGTTCTTATTATTAGGTGATCTGCAGTATCACCTATAATGCAGATATATACCTGATTATATGGTGATCTGCAGAATCACCTATAATACAGATATACAAGAGCTGATGAGGCAACCAATAGCAATGAGTGTAAACAGGTGTAGTGCTTGGTGCAACAGTAGTACTGATAGGAATGACTATGCCACACCAGTGGAGCTGGTGGGCACTAACAGTACCAGACCCTTCACCAGAGACTAGGGCTCTCTGGTGAGAGTAGAGTGGTCAGGCTAGCAGAGTTTGGCAACAGACTGGCAGATTGTAATGATTGTGGAATTGTCTCCATGGTCAACGCACAAGATGTGTGCTGACAGTGCGGAAGTCCTCCACAAGCGTATGAAACGACAGAAGCCAGCTTTGGTGTAATGCACTTGTAGAGGGAAATTCCCACCAGCTGATGGAGCTGTGGAGTGCAGAGGAACAACCCCTCTGCACTGCCACAGATGCCAGAGGGGAATTGTACGAATTGCAACAATGCAGGGCAAGATAGCCCTCAGAGAGAGAGAGTGAGCACAGCGACATAATGTATGTGTGTCCACCAATCTAGTCGCCACCCGGCGACGGTGAACAACCAACAGTGGAAACCAAGTGGAAACGCAATCGCAAGAGTGGCAATTGCCAACAGTGACACAAGACCGAATAAAGACAGAGCACAAGTGTAGCAAGAAGGACACAACAAATGACAATGATCAGAACGCCAAGGAAAATAACAAACACACTCGCTAAGCTCGGTCACCGTGTGAAAAGCGCAACAGCGACAAAGCACGCTAATGGCGCGGTCTCCGCATGAAAAGCGCAACAGAGACAAAACATGCCAACCCTAACTAACCAATGTAACATGAAAATGAATAGAGAATGCGAACGCTTGCTAAACGGTTACCTCACCGAGCCTACAGCAAGCGTTCGTTCCAGACAAGACAGACAGAAGGAGTAACCAGTAGCAACCACAGCTCTGGCCTACACTCCCAGACAGAGTACAGAAGGAACCACCGCCACTACCGCTAGGGCTTATGCGATCCAGACAGACAGACAGATGGTACTACCAGTAGCACTAGCAGCTGCTGCTCTGGTTTGCACTCCTAAGGCGGAATACAGAAGGAACCACTGCCACTACCGCTAGGGTGAATGCGATCCCAACAGACAGAACGATTTCCTGTCGACCGCCGCTGGCGACTAGACAATCCCAACAGATAGACAGTACAAGGCAATACAGATAATACAACCTGACTACGCTAGAAGGAATCCTAGTGCACTCCCAAGGAATTACTCTAAGATAATCTTAGCAAACAATTAGCAAAGGCTGAGACTCCAGGTAAGTTAGCAGGAACAAACCATCATGACCAGCAAGGGATTCTGGGAGGAAATGGTTTTTATACTGCAAGCCATCAGAGGAAGCAGCTAGGCCATTTGCATGACAAGTGGATGCAAATTCCTCCCCAGAACAGAAACTCTTCGGCATGCAGAGTGGAGACAGGTCTCTTTTCCAAGGACCTGCAGCACTCAGACCTAACAAATGGTCAAACAGCTGTCTGCCTGTGCAGACAGCAGCGCAGATCATTACACAGATACGGTACAATGTCAGAAGGCAGAGACAAGAAGGTTATAACAGGCAGAGTCGGCAATAAGATCAGATGGGTAGAAGTACAAAATCACTGAGAGTAAGAATAGTCAGAACGAGCAAGAGTCATAACAGATAATACAATTTCAAATTATAATTATGGCTATCAAACAATCCTATCACTGTGTGAAATCCCTGTTTTCCTCCTGGATCAAAGCACACCGGATCTATCTAAGGTCTGAGCACTATCACGAAGTATTCGCAACAGCAGACAAGTTGCCACTGAATCCGCCGTGCTTAAGAAGCGGAGGAGACCCCTGAGGCAGCCCACCGCACTTCAACCAGTCAGAAGCGGCGAGCGTGCCCAATGACGTCAGCCGACCAGCCGGTCAGCTGACGGGCCTCCTCCTGGCATAAAGGTCCTGATGGTGAGCGCGCGCATGCACTAATGCAACCCTGTGAGCAGCAGAGACACCTGTCCTCGGCGCGCTAGACACCCGAGGTGCGGGAAGACTGGCAGGCAGAGAATCAGAAGCAGCTGCGGTGGTAACGCCATCCACCGCTGCTGCCATGTCACTATTCATTACAGCAACCCTGTGAGCAGTAGAGACACCCGCCCTCGGCATGCTAGACGCCCGAGGTGCGGGAAGACTGGCAGGCAGAGAATCAGAAGCAGCTGCAGTGGTAACGCCATCCATCGCTGCTGCCATGTCACTATTCATTACAGTTAAACAGAGGAGGCAGCGGTGGTCTTACCCTCTCCAAACAGACACAGGCAAGGACTGCGATTCAGACAGTCAACAATTTATTCGGAACTCCAAAAAACAATGTGACGCGCTTCACGGGCCATACATCCCACTTCCTCAAGCAAAATACAGTAGGAGTCACAGCATCTGTATTATATCTGTATATACTGTATACCTTTTATTCTTTTGGCGCCTCCGTATCTTGTACACTAAATTGAGTCCACCCTGGGTGGAGGGTTGTTACCCTATTTTCCTGTCTACAGGATTTGAAGGAACCTCATTGGTCTGCTAAGGACCAATGGGGCTCCTTGGAGCCCAAAATCAAAGATGCTTAGAGAGCTCTGAGCTATATAGCTCAGAGCTCTGTCGGGTCCATGCAGGACGCTAAGTCCCCACCGTCTCCCGCTGCCCTCCCCACCTCTCCCACATGCCACCCACATGTGGGTGACAGATGTGGGTGGGGTGGACAGCGGGAGCCTGCGGGGACTTAGCGTCCTGCACGGACGCGTAAGTGTATGCGGCGGCTGAGCGGCGAGTGACGTCGGGTGCGGCGTAGTTACAATGTAACAAAGTTGTTACATTGTAATAACTTTGTTACATTGTAACTGATAGAACATTTCCGAGGCTATTGCGAGGGATCATTTATTTAAAGGGACAGGTAAGTATTAATGGTTAATTAAGAATATTAAAGGACTTTTTTCGTGGTTATGTTTTTTGTTCAATTAAAATACTTTTTCTAAGTGTTTGTGTGTTTATTTACTTTTAACTCTTAAAGGAAATGGGTAAGGGGTACAAGTACCTCTATATTCATTTCTCCTGGGAGGGGGGGTGGGCATCTGGGGGACCCCTTTTTAAAGGGGACTCCCAGATGCCACCATGACCCCCCCCCCCCAGGAAATTGCGGCCTCTACCTCCACCGCCCATCGGAGGTGGAGAAGAGCCCCTTGTCCTTGGATTGGACAAGGGCTCGGAGGGGGAGGGTAAAGCTTGGCTGCCCCTCCCCTTCGGAGACCCCCCAATCCATGGACCATGCGGGCTGGTATAGTCAGGGTGCGGAGCCCCACGCGGCCGGTGCTCTGCATTCTGGCTATCCCAGCCTGCATGGGGGACAAGGGGTTAAAGAGGTCTGGGAGGGGGGACCCCACGTTGTTTTTTTTTTATATTTCCCACACTCGAAGTAAGTAAAACTCTTCCCACTTGGAGGAATCTATGAAAATAATACACTATTGTTACCTGTGCAAAAAAAACTGACATTTTCCGCATTTGAAAGACATTTTTTCCCCTTGAAACTTAAAAATCGATTTCCTCAAAAATTATAAGGTCTTTTTGAAAAAAAAAATGTTCCTCTTATTCCCACTGATCCCCTTAATATACCCTGGGAATTTGGTGTTCCTATACTTTAAGCAGGCTTTGCTATTAACCGTTAAAGTCGGTTAATAGCAAAGTTTGAAACTTTAACATCGATTTTCTGAAAAACTATAAGGTCTTTTTGAAAAAAAATTTTTTCCTCTTATTCCTTCTGATCTCCTTAATATATGCTCCAAATTGAGGCTCTTAGCATTTAAGGGGGCTTTGCTATTAACCCTTAAAGTCGGCGGCTACCTAACATTGATCCATGCGTCAACTTTTCTGCTTGGGAGCATGGCCATACGCATTAATTTCGTAATACCCACTGTAATGCGAAAATTATGCGAAAATTACGCTTACGCGAAATTTCACGCAATCCTTCTTCATTACGATTATGTACTTACGGCCATAATCGTAATTACACTAATTACGCAAAATTTCGCGAAATCGTAATTACGTCATTACACTCATCTCTAGGCATATTCGTGCCGAATCCCGAACATAATGGAAGTCAATAGGGACCTGAATATTCCTGCAGAAAAACCACAAAAAATGAGGGAAACTTCTGCAAAATGGCTTGGAAATAGTGTGTGTGTGTGTGTGTGTGTGTGTGTGTGTGTGTGGGGGGGGGGGGGGGATGAGATCTGAAAAGCTCTCGTGGTACCAATGGGACCGGCAATGCTAGCCCAGCACACAGGATGGAAGAGGAGGTACAGGAGAGCAAGGCCACGCTTTGTGACACAACCCAGGCCTGGCCTGAGGACAAAATGCATGGGTAAAGCAATGCATTTTGTCACCATGCAGTGATGCATGTAATAGAAATGAGATATTCCTGAAAATAGGACCGGCAATGCTAACCCAGCACACAGGATGAAAGAGGAGGTACAGGAGAGCAAGGCCACACTTTGAGACACAACCCAGGCCTGGCCTGAGGACAAAATGCATGCGTAAAGCAATGCATTTCATAGCCATGCAGTGATAAATGTAATAGAAATGAGATATTCCTGAAAATGGGACCGGCAACGCTAACCCAGCAGACAGGATGAAAGAGGAGGTACAGGAGAGCGAGGCCACGCTTTGAGACACAACCCAGGCTGGGCATGAGGACAAAATGCATGCGTAAAGCAATGCATTTTGTCGCCATGCAGTGATAAATGTAATAGAAATTAGATACTCCTTAAAATGGCACGGTAACCCAGCACAGATGTTCATGGTGCTGCTTGGTGGGGGGGTGTTGCGAAGTCGGTTCCAATCCACGATTTATTCATTTTAATTTGTGTCATATGGTCTGCATTTGCTGTGGAGAGGCGGATACACCTATCTGTAACAATGCCTCCAGCCACACTGAAACAACGTTCGGATATAACGCTGGTTGCAGGGCAAGCCAGCACCTCTATTGCGTACATTGCCAGTTCGTGCCAGGTGTCTAGCTTAGAGACCCAATAGTTAAAGGGGACTGATGGATTGTTGAACACGGCTACGCCATCTGACATGTAGTCCTTGACCATCCTCTGCAGGTGATCGGTGTTGGAGGTGGAACTGCGTGATTGCTGTTCTGTGGGCTGCTGCCTGGGTGTCAGAAAACTTTGCCACACCTTGGATACTGCCGATACCATTCCCTTGTGGGCACTAGCTGCAGCTTGTGTTCTTTGCTCCCCTCCTAGTCCTGGGTTTGCGGAAGTCAGTCTGTCGGCGTGACTAGAGGAGAATGCAAATCTCCTCACTAATTTATCCACAAGGGCCTTCTGGTATTCTTCGATTTTGACCTGTCTGACACTTTCTTCAATCATTGTTGGAAAATTTTCTTTGTACCATGGATCCAGAAAGGTATAAACCCAGTAATCCACGTTGGCCAGAATTCGGACAATGCGCGGGTCGCGTTTAATGCAGCCTAGCATGAACTGAGCCATGTGTGCCAGAGTCCCAACAGGTTGCTCATCATGTTCTGTGCTTGATTGTTGTGATGCACCATCACCAGCATCACACCCATCTTCTTCCTTGTCTTCTTCTCCTGTCAATTCCCACTGAATTGTGGAAGTCAAACGTGCACGGCCATGTCCCTCCTCGGCAGTGGAGGCATCCAAGTCCTGCTCCAAGTCCAGCCGTTCCTCGTCCTCTTCTTCATCATAAAAGGGACCAGCGGTTCCTGAGGCAGATTGCCTGATGTGGGTATCATCATGCTGATCGTTGTCCTCTCTCAATTCCTCCTCTTCCATAGTGATTGCGTCTTCCTTGATCTGCAACATTGGTTTCTTCAGTAAACACAGCAGTGGTATTGTAATGCTGACTAAAGAGTTATCACCGCTCACAAGAAATGTGAATTGCTCAAAATTTTGGAGGATTTCGCAGAGTTCCAACATGGTGGCCCGTTAAGATCCACAGAAGATTGGCAGCTGACTGGATAAGCCTCGGTACTGCTCCATCATGTACTGGACTACTGCACTCTTCTGCTCCCAAAGGCGTGCTAGCATGTGCATCGTAGAATTCCACCACGTGGGGACATCAGACACCAAGCGATGGTTGGGTAGACTGAATCACTGCTGCAACTTGGTGAGTGCACCTGAAGCGGTACTGGACTTTCGGAAATGTTTTGCCACTCGTCACACCTTCAGCAGAAGATCCGCCACGCCTGGGTATGTCCTCAGGAACCGCTGAACAACTAGGTTCAGAATGCTGGCCAGGCAAGGGATGTGTCTCAGCTTTGCCAACTTTAACGTGCAAATGAGATTGCTCCCATTATCACACACAACCAGGCCTGGTTCCAGGTCCAGCGGTGCCAGCCACAACTGGGTCTCTTCCTTTATTCCCTTCCAAATTTCTGCACCTGTGTGCTGCTTATCTCCAAGGCAGATCAGCTTCAATAAGGCTTGCTGATGCATGGCAACAGCTGTGCTGCACTGCTTCCATGCTCCTGTTGCTGGGTTAGCGATGCCGGATGAGGTAGAGCTTGGAGAGGCATTGGGGAGAAGGAGCCAGAGAGGCAGGTGCTGTCATCGACTCGTAGGGATGCAGGTCCGGCTATTTGCGGCGTTGGCAACACCTGTGCCGTAGCGGGTGAGGAGTCACTGCCAGGCTCCACAAGGTTCACCCAGTGCTCCGTAAGGGAGATGTACCGACCCTGGCCAAATGCACTCGTCCACGTGTCAGTGGTGAGGTGAACCTTGCAGGCAATGGCATTTTTCAGGCTTCGGGTGATTTTGCCGACCACGTGATCATGTAATGCTGGCACGGCAGAGAGCACAAATTAGTGGCGGCTGGGAACCACGTAACGTGGTATGGCCATCGACATCATGCACTTGAAGCTGTCTGTCTCCACCACTCTATATGGCAGCATTTCGCAGGCCAGAAACTTGGCAATGCTGGCTGTTAGTGCCATGGCCCGGGGGTCATTTGCTGGCAATTTTCTTCTGCGCTCCAACATCTCCGGAACAGACAACTGAACAGTAGGCTCACACAATGAAGGGCAGTTAATGTTTGTTGTTGTCATCATCGACGACTGGGAACAGTGAAGAGCACTATTGCTGAAACTGACATCGGGTACTACGGATGTTTGGCCACCACACAATGGCTGGGCTGCTGAGGAGGGTCTGGTGTCCACAACGGAGGCAGTGTTGCTGGGGGCTGGCCTGGAAGCAAGCCGGTACCCTGGCCTTGCGCGTTTGACCACAGAGTGCTATGTTTGGCTTCCATGTGCCGGTGCATGCTGCTGGTGATGAGGTTGTTGACATTTTTTCCCCTGCTCAGTGTGTTCCTGCACACCTTGCAAATCACCATGGTTACATCCTCCCTGCTGTCTTCAAAGAAAGACCAGACTTTTGAGGACCTACTGCTTTGCTTGGGAGTTTGGTGCGTGCCTCTTTTGTGTCTCACTTGTGCGCTTGTTGTGGCCGATATTCCCTGACTACTTTGTGGCACAACGCGAACTATTGCAGCAGTGGGTTCTTCAGCTGACTCATCTGTACTGCTATACCGACGGCGACGGTCTGGTTCCCAATCCGGGTCTGTGGCCTCATCGTCCAAACCCTCCTCTTCCATCGCCTCATATGTGTGCAGTGGAGTAGAGCTCCGCAAAACAACCTCTGCACACCTCAATCCCATCTCTTCCTCATCTTGTAGGCAGACCTCCTGCGATTCAAATTCCTGCGCACATTGCGCTGAGATTTGGGTGTCTTCGTCCTCGCTTTGCCTTTCAGTAATTGGTGCATTTTCAGCATCCGCTGCTTGTGAATCCAGGCACAAGATTTGTGGCTGTTCCATTGTCCTTTCACAGATGCAAGTTTGTGGGGGTGGGACTGGGAATGAGAATAGCTCCTGCGAATAGCCCATTGTGTCATGGAACAATTCTTCAGACTCGTTATTTGGCCGTTGTGTGCATGGTGTAGCTGCTGGTTGTGTCACCTTTGTGCCCACTGGCTCCTTGTAAGTGGCAGAGTGTAAGGATCCCCAGTTCTGCCTGTCATTGCAGTGATGGGCTGACTTTCCATTTGTTTCAGTCTGCACATTACTGCAATGGAATTGTATGCAAGTCTGTGAGGATTCTCAGCTCTGCCTGTCATTGCAGTGATGGGCTGACTTGCTGCAATGGAATTGTGTGTGTGTGGGGGGATTCCCAGTTCTGTTTCTCACTGTGGTTATGGACTGGCCTTGCATTTGGCTCAGTCTTACTGCAGTGAGATTGCATGGGAGTGTCTTAACACCTTGCAGGTGCCTCGTTAGTGAAGTACTTAAGATCTAGACTTCCCAGCATCCTTTGCTGTCGCATTGATTGTCCTCCCTGCTTGTGCAGCCTCTGCCTATGTTCCTGTCCTTGCCAAGAGAATCCTGTTGCCTGCTCATGTCTGAGTTCATGGAGTCATAGCCTGTGTGTTTGCTCCTGTTACGTATGAGTTTGTGGAGTTATGACTGTGTGTTGCTCCTGTCCTGTATGCTGAGTTCCTGGAGTTATATCTTCATACCTGCTTGTGGACTTGTAGCTATTATCACTGTCTGGGTAAATACTCCTGCAAAGCTGCTTCCTGAACATAGGTTGCATGCTTGTTTCTGAACTATTTGGAATCTTGTTTACTCCTGCAAAGTTACTTCATGAACATGATGTACATTCAACGCTTCTCCATGTATATACCTTCACTGTGAATAAAACATCACTTGCTTTGACATCCTGGGCGTCTGCATCTTTGGGAGTTCATCTGCACAAAGCTAAGCCTCGCCAGACAGAATGCCTGCTGGTGAGCATGACACAGAGGACCTCGTGCCTGACAAGGATAGGCTAGTGCTTAACCCGCTGATGGATGCTTGAGAGGTCAACCAATTTTCTAACTGGTCCTGTTCTTCTGGATTATTGAGGGTTGTTTTTTGCCTGGACAAGATGGGCGGTATTGAGTGGGTTTTCTTAGGTGCGCCACCACGGCCTCTACGTGAACCGTCAGGGGAAACACCTCTTCCCCTGCCCCTCCCTCTTTCATTGGATTTCTTCATAGTAGTCGTTACTAGAGATGTAGCGAACAGTTCGCCGGCGAACGGTTCCAGGCGAACTTTGAGGGGTTTGCGTTCGCCTGCAACAGGCAAACTTTTGCGGAAGTTCGATTCGCCCCATAATGCACTATGAGGGTCAACTTTGACCCTCTGCATCACAGTCAGCAGGCACATTGTAGCCATTCAGGCTACACTAAGCCCTGGAGCCCCACCCCCCCCTTATATAAGGCAGGCTCGCTGGCCATGACACCCACTCGTGTGCCTGCAATAGACAGAGTAGGGCAAGCTGCTGCAGATTGTTTCTCCTAGGGAAATATTAGTTAGGCTCTTGGCTTGCTCCTGGCTGTGGCTGATTGTTGGGACAGCTACCTATGCCTACCTACCTATACTGGGTCTCCTACCTATGCCTAGCTAACTACTGAGGCACCTACCTATGCCTACCTACCTATACTGGGTCTCCTACCTATGCCTAGCTACCTATACTGGGTCTCCTACCTATGCCTAGCTAACTACTGAGGCACCTACCTATGCCTACCTACCTATACTGGGACGCCTACCTACCTATACTGGGTCTCCTACCTATGCCTAGCTAACTACTGAGGCACCTGCCTATGCCTACCTACCTATACTGGGACTCCTACCTATGCCTACCTACCTATACTGGGTCTCCTACCTATGCCTAGATAACTACTGAGGCACCTACCTACCTATACTGGGACTCCTACCTATGCCTACCTACCTATACTGGGTTTCCTACCTATGCCTAGCTAACTACTGAGGCACCTACCTATGCCTACCTACCTATACTGGGACTCCTACCTATGCCTACCTACATACAAGAAGATAATAAGGTTGTTGCTTCATTGTGGACAGACCAAATTTGATCAGCTGGACACTCACTGTTGTTCTATCATTGAGCTACCACAGCCCGGCGACCATATGGGCTGGAAAACTGCCACGGCCTGCAATCTGGCCATGTTGCGCATCAGTCCAGCACGGCCGTCACTACGCAAACAGCTGTTTGCGGTGCGTTACACATTGAGTTTGGTGTGTCAGTGTGAAGCAGTACTCTAATTACACTCCCTGATTGATGCATACATATGTAAGATGTTTGAAAGCACTTTAGGCCTGCAATTTAGCATTCATTGTGATTTCTGCCCTTAAAACGCTGCTTTGCGTCACATCCAGATTTTTCCCCGGGACTTTTGGCGTGTATCCCACTCCGCCATGCCCCCCTCCAGGTGTTAGACCCCTTGAAACATCTTTTCCATCACTTTTGTGGCCAGCATAATTTTTTCTATTTTTCAAAGTTCGCATCCCCATTGAAGTCTATTGCGGTTCGCAAACTTTTACGCGAACCGAACCTTCCGCGAAGGTTCGAGAACTGGGTTCGCGAAGGTTCGCGACATCTCTAGTCGTTACTCGTTACTTGTCACAAAGATGAAATACACTTTTTTTTATTATTATTTGTTGGCACAATTTTTCCCCTGAAAGTATTGTTTTATTATACAACACTAAGCATGAGTAAAATGCAATAAAGTGTGTTTTTTGAGACACAACTGATCCCAGCTGGCAATGAAAGTACTGTTTTTGGTTCAAAACTGTGCAAAAAAAAACCCAAAAAACAATCAATTGTGTTTATTTTACAGCCACAAGTGATCCCACCTGGTACTGAAATTACTATTTTTGGTTCAACACTAAGACAAAATTAATTGCAATAAAGTGTGTTTTTTTGGGGAGACACACCTTATCCCAGCTGCCACTCAAAGTACTGTCTTTTGGTGCAACACTAAGACAAAATGTATTGCAATACAGTGTGTTTTTTTGGAGACAACTGATCCCAGCTGCCACTGACAGTACTGTCTTTTGGTGCAACACTAATGCTACGTACACACATGCGACAACGATCCTTCGTTGTCAACGCCGAACGAACTTTTAATTGACGAAAGAACGACCTAAGTAAAGTTAGTTGTAAAATGTGTGTAACGATCACATCGTTAGAACGAACGTTACACCACCTAAAAGCACCTATTGCGCATGCGCATAAAAATGAAAAGTTCCATGGAGAAATAGTGAAATGCGCAGGTCAAGCCTAGTATGAACGATCGTTTCCAACGTTGTGCTACTTTTGCACACGATCGTCGTTGGGAAAAATCCGCCAAGCTAGATCCTTCATTTTGAACGATGTAGCTCGTCCGTCGTTCGACTTCATGGTCGTTGGCTGCTTTTTTTCAAACGATCGTCGTTTGAAATGATCGGGGAACGATCGTTTCAAACGACTATAGTCGCATGTGTGTACGCACCTTTAGACAAAATAATTTTCAAGAAAGAGTGTTTATTTTAGAGACACAAGTGATCTCACCTGGCATTGAAATTACTGTTTTTTGCTCAACACTAAGACAAAATGAATTGCAATAAAGTGTGCTTTTTTGGGAGACAAGCTGCCACTGACAGTACTGTCTTTTGATGCAACACTAAGGCCTGGTGCACACCAAAAAACGCGTTACTATGTAATGCAACGTGGGCACTGTGAACAGCACAATTGATTTTACAGTGCTGTGAGTTAGGCTGTGTTACTGGCTGCTGTAACATGGGACTTTAACGTCCCACTGTGAAACCAGCCTAAGACAAAATTATTTGCAATAAAGTGTGTTTTTTGGAGACAACTGATCCCAGCTGCCACTGACAGTACTGTCTTTTGGTGCAACACTAAGACAAAATTATTTGCAATCAAGTGTGTTTTTTGGAGACAACTGATCCCAGCTGCCACTGAAAGTAATTAATTGCAATACAGTGTGTTTTTTTGAGACAACTGTCCCACCTGCCACTGAAAGTACTGTCATTTGGTGCGACACTGCTGCTGGCAGTGCCTGCTGGCAGTGGTGAGTCAGAGACCCTGTGGGTGCTGTCAGCGGTGAGGATAGGGCCCTGTGGCTGGCCTGCAGTGGTGAGGCAGGGGCTCTGTGGGTGGCTGGGTGCTGCTGTCAGCGGTGAGGCAGAGGCTCTGTCCTCTGTGGCTGCAGGCCTGCAGCAGTGCTGTGTGAGGCAGAGGCCCTGTGGGTGCTACTGTCAGCGGTGAGGCTGGGGGCCAGGGACCTGTGGCTGGCCTGGCTGGAAGTGCGCTACGCTGACGCTCCCTCCTACCTACCCAAAGCTAAACCCCAAAGCAAATGGCGTCGATAACACGTGTCCCGAACCACGTGACCCACTCGGCCAATCACAGCGTGAGCCGCGCGTTCGGGTGACCACTCGGCCAAGTTCGGTGCACGCTCGCCCAAGTTCGGTGCACGTTTGGCCAATCACAGTAGGGGGGAGGAGTTTGAGCAGTGCGGCCAAGCATCGTCATGAACACCATGCGGTGTTCGGCTGTGTTCAACTCGAACCCGAACGGCCCATTATTCGGGGGATAATGAATAGTGTCGAGCACTGTTCGATCAACACTAGTAACACACTATGGAGCACTCTTTTTTCCTTTAGATTAGAGTGGGAAACATGCTTTCTATTATACTACAGAGGGTTGGCCTATTTATCAGTGCTGCTCATCAGGATTCTGGATATCCGGGTAGACCGGGATATCCAAACTTTTTAGGCCTATCCGATCGGATCTGGATTCCAGATACCTGGGCCCAGGGCCGGCGCTATTATAGAGGCAAAGGGGGCAATGTACCTAGGGCCCCAGAGCCTGTAGGGGGCCCCCAAGGTGTCTCCCAACTTAACTGTTGTTCCCCGGTGCCCCTGCAGAGTCTTCAGGTGAGCCAGGTGGTGTCAGCCCCTGCTTAAGGGGCCTTGGGTGGAAATTTGGCTGCAACAAAGGGTCCCTACTGCAGATTTTTGATTGGGGTGTCTATTGGGGGGCCCCGGGGTTAATTAATAACCCCGGGGGCCCCATTGTTACTAGAACCGGCCCTGCCTGGCCCAAAATCCGGATAGCTATCTGCGGATAGTTGGTCGCATGCACGGATATCCGGATCCAGGTACTGTAACCATGTAGATTACTTCCATGACGTCATTCAGCCAATCAGAGGGCTCCCAGCCTAAGCCCAAGCAACCAATCACAGAGGGGAACCTTGGCCAGTCCCTCCAGTATATAAGGAGGGGGCCATTATGAGAAACTCGTCCTTGCTTTGTGACTACCACTGAGATACATTGTCCAGTGTGTTTGGCTGAAGCAAGTGCATTGCCTGAGTGATAAACCCAGCGTTTTACCACTGAAAAACACCTTCTCTATACAATTGTTTTACTGTGTTGGAGTTAGCTAGTTTGTGTAGTTTGTTAGTGTCAGTCAGTCTTGTCAGTCAGTCTTTCAGCTGCAGCAGCTGCCTGTGCCTGCTAGGTCCTGTGTCTTTGTCTGTGTGTGCTGTGTGTGCACACAGTCCAGGCTCCTTGGTGCTGGCTGGCCTGCTATTAGCCTTAGTAGTTAGCCAGTTAGTATTACTGTGCTGTTATATCATGTAGTTGCAGTGCTATTAGTTGTTAGAAAGTGAGAGTAGTACTGCTACTGTGTTAGCTGCTACCCTGCTAATACAGATTATTGCAGTGCTGCAGCTGCTGTGCTGCTGACTGAGCAGTGTCAGTGTGTTTTTTTTGTTGTACTCTGCTCCTGTCTGTCACTCCGTGGCCGTGCTGATTCAAAGTCCAAGCCCGCTGCCTATAATAAAGTACAAGTACCCCACACATCATCTGACAGTGACATCACATATCTGTATCTGGTACTATGTCTGGCACTGGCAGCCGGGGGAAGGGCTGCAAGGTCAAGAGGAGAGGGAGCAACATTTCGGCCTCCGGCAGCAGTTCTGCCGCATCAGTCATTCCGCCACTACCCACTGGCCGTCCAGCTCTTAGGGTGAGTCACGCTGCAGAGACGCAGCAGCGTGTTGTGTCAATTTTCAAGCAGGGTCAGCGGTGCAAATTGGAGAAGAAAGACACCGCGCCCGTGGTGCAGCTGATGGTGGATGATACGAGCAGGCCAGTGAGGCCACCACCCACCCTAGAGAAAACCTTTCGAAGCAAAATTGGCTTTGTGGAAGAGTCTGAGATGCTGACAGTAATTGTTGGGGGGAGCCCGTCCATGATGTGTCAGCAGAAGAGGAGTTTGAGGCGGGCTCATCATCCCAGCAGTTATTTGAGGAGGGGGAGTTTGATGTTGATGATGAGGTGAAGGACCCGGACTACCAGCGACCAGGGGGGGATGTCAGCTCTGACTCTGAGGAGGAGGAGTCGGTGGGTCTGGCACGCATGATCAACATTGCAGGGATTGGCAGGAGCAGCAGTGGGCATGGAATGCGTGACCCACAGGCTGCTGCTCCATCTGCCAGTGGCACTACTACCACCAGCCACACCACTCAACCCCAGGCCCCAACCACCCTTGGGAGAAAATCCACATCAGCATCCCATTCTGAGCCAAGTAAGGGAAAACTGCAGTCCCCAATATGGCAGTTTTTCCATCTGCCCTCACTGGATAGCAAGTTTATAACTTGCAAATTATGCCATGTGAAGCTGAACAGAGGGTCTCACCCCTCCACTTATGGCACCTCAGGCTTCATAAACCATCTGTCCAATAAGCACAAACCTGAGCATGAGTAATTCAAGAGGCTGAAGGAAGCTGGCGCTGGCCCTTGCAGAGGTCAGAGCACCATAACCACATTTGCCACTACTGCTGACACTGAGGCCTGTTCAGGCAGCCAGTCCTCCTCAGTGGTCTCCTCTGCTCCCTTCTCGGCTTCCAATGCCGGCCTAAAACGCCACCACCACCAGACCCTGCTGAGTGACTCTTTTGTGGTCAGGGCTTAGCCTCCCGGCAGCCATCGCATATGCCAGCAGAACGGCTTGCTTACATGGGCCATGTCCTCCCAGCTCCTCCCATACTCATTTGTGCAGGAGGGGAGCCAGATGTGTGCACTCCTGCAGTGCCGGATTGACCAATCCCCAGCCGGCACTACTTCGCACGCAAGGCCATCCCAGCACTGCACCGCTTTGTGAAGGCCAACGTGGAGCGTAGGCTTGATCATGCGGTGGGTGTGCACGTCCATGTGACCATGGACTCATGGTCAAGTTGGTTTGGGACAGGCCGGTACCTCTCTTTCACCGTGCACTGGGTCAGTTTGGTGTAGGGGGATGGGAGGGGACAGCAGCATCATCACCCCAGTGGGTGGTGCCACCCTGCAGCAGGTTCAGGGGAAGTGCAGCAGGTTCCAGCTCTGATTTGGTTCCATCTGCCGCCAAACACCCTCGCCTCAGCAGCAGCGCGAAGGCCAACCACTGCCAAGCGCTGCTGCAGATGGTCACCCTGGGGAAGAACAAGCCTACGGCAGACCACGTACTGGCCAAGCTCTGAGAGCAAGAGAGGAGTTGGCTGACCCTCAGAGGCCTCACAGTTGGAGAGGTGGTGGCCGACAAAGGGCAAACTTGGTTGCCACCATCCAGCGGGGAAACCTCACCCACATCCCCTGTCTGGCCCACGTCCTGAACCTGGTGGTGCAGAAATTCCTGCACACCTACCAGGGGATGGACATTCTTTTGGGCGTGGCAAGGAAAACGGTGGGTCATTTTTGCCGCTCGGGTGGTGCCACAGCGTCCCTGGAAACCGTGCAGCTGGAGCTGAACCTCCCACGGCACCGGCTCATTATAGACATTCCAACACGCTGGAATTCCACCCTGGCAATGTTGGAACATCTGGTTAAACAGAGGCGGGCTGTCAACCTCTACCTGGCCAAAGCCACCATGAATGCCAACTTGTCGGGGACCGGCACCACCCACCTCCCGGACATCATCCTCAGTGCTGATTGGGGAAAAATACAGCTGGTGTGCTTGGTTCTGGCACCCTTCCTGGAGGCCACCAACATGGTCAGCCGGGACCATGCGTCGCTGTGTGAGTGGGTGACCATTGTGTGCATGCTGGAAAAGGCCCTCGATGCTCTGGTGGAAGTGGGAGAGAAAGCCTTGATCCAGCAGGAGCAGGAGCAGCAGCAGCAGCAGCAACCTTCGCAGTCCACCTCTGTGCAGCAGGAGGAGGAGTTGGAAGACTTGGAGGAGTTGGAGGTTCCTGACCTTGAAGAGGAGGGGGCACAGCGGAGTGCAGCTGCAGTAGTGCGGGGGTGGAGAGAGCAAGATGAGGCTTCGGAATCAGAGGAGGAGGACAGCACTGTCAGCGGTGCAGAAGATGATGGGTCAGCAGAGATGGCAGCCCTCTTCCCCATGGCAGTGCACATCCTGCAGTGCCTGCGCAAAGACCCAAGGGAGAAGCAGATGAGTACTCGGGAGGACATCTGGATCACCCTGATGCTGGACCCACGGCTGAAGGCTCAGTTCCTGCCTGTAGGAGGAGACCCTGTGCGCTGAATCAGGGACTTGCAGCGGATTCTGGTTCGGTGCTTGGAGGAAGCCTTCCCCCAGACTCCCACCACCCTTGCTGTCACAGTCCAGCCAGCACAGCAGCAGTTGTCTGCATCCAGCAGCAGCAGGTGCCCAACAAACCTGCTTTCTCTGACAAAGGTGCTCTACGCCACGCCAGTACCGCTACCTACAGAGGAGGTGCCTGCAGTAGCATCCGGCTCTCAAAGCCAGAACCAGCACCTGACCCGGAGGGTGGTCGACTATATGGGGTCCTACAGCGGGCTTGACACCGACACCCCTGTGGACCCCTTGGAGTACTGGGTCAAGCACCTGGATATCTGGAGCGAGCTGGCGCAATACGCCCTGGAAGTGCTGTCCTGCCCGCCTTCCAGCATGATGTCAGAAAAGTGCTTCAGTGCGGCCGGTGGTGTGGTCACTGAAAAATGCTCTTGTCTGTCCAGCCAGTCTGTGGACAGACTAACTTTTTTAAAAATGAACAAGGCTTGGATAGTTGGTGAGTTCCTGGCCCCTGTTGTTGGCAAGAGGGGGAAATGTAGTGGCTGAGTGGGAATCACTATGCCTACTTCACCACCCTTTACCACCACAACCTCCTGACTTCATCTTGATTAAGCCAGGTTCTAATTTTTTTCACAGCCGTGGTACCAACACACTAAGTGCCATGGTCAACTATGCAAACACAATAGCTGTGCAATTTTTTTGGAGGTATCTGTGCTGTCCGAGTTGTGGGGAGGCCCCAACTGCGGCAGTACAACCGCTTCCTGTAACCTCTCCTAATTTTTTACTGTGCCGTGGTACCTAAGTGCCATGGTGTGAACTATCTAAACACAATTGCTGTGTAATGTTTTTGGAGGTGTCTGTGCTGTCCCAGTTGTGGGGAGGCCCCAACTGCGGCAGTACGACCGCTTCCTGGAACCTAGTAGTCCTGATGTTAATTGACAGCCGTTTTTATTTTTATTTTTTGGGGGGATTTTAAGTACCCACATCATCAATGAATGTTTCCCTTTACAAAATAATGATGCTACATGCCTCATATAGCCTAAAAAAACGTTTTCAAAGTAATTTAAAGGCCACTTCCGGGTTTCCATCCGGATATCCGGTAGGATATTGAGGTAGGATATCCGACCCAGATTCGGATTATACATTTTTTGATCCGGATATCCGACCCGGATCAGATAGAGGGGTATCCGGATCCAAATCGGATCCAGATTTTGAAAAGGGGTTTCCGAGCAGCACTGCTATTTATGACTGGTTGCTAGGATTTGTTTTGGGGTAGAGGCCAAGTGTGAGTGGCCCAAAGTGACATGTCTATCTAACCTGGGAAAGCTTAATATTTAAGTTGAAAACTGAATTGTCTGCATTGAATTCTGACCTTCTATAGTCCAGATCCATACTGCGTTGTTCTGGCTGAAATGCAGGAAGTAGGAATTCTACCACATCTCCAATAATCAATGATAATTTACTTTTCCAGGTCAGTTATGGAGCCCGGGAAACCTTGCTAAGTGACAGAAGGCTTTATCCCAACTTTTTCCGAACAGTACAAGATAACCAGATTCAGTATGAGGCAATGGTAAAGCTGCTGGAGGCATTTAAGTGGAATTGGGTCGGGATTGTGACATCAGATGATGATTATGGAGAGAGGGAACTCCAGCAACTGAGCAAGCATCTGGCCAATCATGGAATCTGTATAGAATTCAAGATTCTTGTGTCCATTAACAATTTTGATGAAACACTTCAAGAATTTCAAACATTAACCACTGACGTCATAATTATTTGTGGCACCTACAGCAGAAGATTTGCTGCATTTCTGTATTCTTCTTTCAGCTACTGTAAAACAAAAACATTGATTTTTCCAGTTCATTGGTCATGGGATGCTGACTTTGTCCACTACACTAATTGTAGTTTGGCGTTTGCATCTCAGAGATTATTTGTTCCTGGAATTGAAGAATTCTTCATCACCTTTGTGACAAACACTAGCAGGGAGGACCCATTGCAGGAAGATCTCTTGATACATTATTATCAGTGTCTATCAGGAAACAAACTGAAGAACAAGCTCATCCCAAAGATATCTAAAAGGACACTTCATAACTGCACTAAAAGGGAGACTGTTAGAAATTTAAAGGATTTTGTGGATTCAATCCAAGATAGAGTGTACCTCGCAGTACATATGATGGTTCTTGCTTTACGTGACATACATAAGTCACTACATATACATGGAACAAAAAACAGATGGAATATGAAAAAACATAAATACAAAACAAAGGTAGATATACATTTTATGAATTTGTATGTGACAGGCAAATGTGGTACTGGATCGGTACACACACTGCACCACATTTGGATGCCGCCATAGGTTGTAATGTTCAATACGGCTATATAGCAGCGCTGTGTAATTTGGGCACTGTTTATAGCCACAGCCAGTGCTGCTCGTAATGGAAAAATCTACGCTTACGGATCATTACGCGTAATTTTACGCTATTACGCATTACGCAATTACGGTTACGGCGTAGGAAATTATCTACGGTACATCACTGTAATTACGCGTAAACTTACGCAATTACGCGTAAGGACACCGTAATGAAGGCGCTTACACTACGATGTTACGCGTAGTGCCGTAATACCCATTAATGCGTATTTTTTGACGCATGCGGACGATATGTACGCAATAGCCGTCAATGTGACAGTTATTGCGTACATATCATTCGTATGCGTCAAAACGTACGCTTATACTGAAGGGCGGGAGAAGATACTATTGGTTGCTTAGGATGTTGACTGATTGGCTACTCTTAGAAAATGGGAGATTTTACGTTAGTAATTACGCGTAAAATTACACGTAAGTGTTCGTAAAATTACGCATGCCTAGCAATTACGGTAGACAGTGTAATTACGATACCACTTACGGTCTTACGCGTAAATAATTACGCGTAAGACCGTAAGTTACGCGTAACGCTTACGCGTAAATTTACATTGAATTACGATGCGTAATTACGCTCATGCGTAATTTCGGCCCAGCACTGGCCACAGCCAAAATTATGATAAAATCACCATAATTCAGGTGTTGGCAATAGACACATCTCAAGTTACACAAAAAAGGAATGTATTAGGTATTCGGAAGGGGTATACATATGTTGCATTGCCCGGGATTACCTTGTGCAGGGAGAGCCATCTTTTGGCTTCTCCCTGCATCCAAATTTCACATTACCGGAACATATGTAATCGATTTAGGATACAGTTTACCTAATGTCAGGACTTGATTGCTGTCACTGTCTGCTAGGTGACACCCAGGGCATTGCTGGGAGCTTAACCACTTCATCCACAGGTCAGTAGATATACGTCCTCTGCGACTTCATCTAAGCCACAGGTCAATAGATATACAGTGGCTTGCAAAAGTATTCGGCCCCCTTGAAGTTTTCCACATTTTGTCATATTACTGTAACGATTGTGGAATTCTCTCCGTGGTCAGCGCACAGGACGTGCGCTGACACTGCAGATATCCTCCACAAGCGTATAATCTGAGAGAACCCAGCAAAAGGTGCAACACACCTGTAGAGGGGAATTCCTGTTGGCAGATGGAGCTGTGGAGTGCAGAGGAACAGATCCTCTGCCCTGCCACAGATGCCAGATAGGAATTGTACGAAGGGAAGCAATGCAAGGCAAGATAGTCCTTAAAGAGAGAGAGTATAGCGACAGGTTGTATGTGTGTCCACCAATCTAGTCGCCCTCCTGCGACGATGAACATACAACCATGAAGATCAGGTGAGAAGGCAATCGCAAGAGATGGCAATTGCTAACAGCGACACAAGACTGAATAAGCACAGAGGAGGAATGTATGTATGTCCACCAATCTCGTCGCCAACCTGCGACAGTGAACACCCAACAGTGAAACCCAGTGAGAACACAATCGCAAGAGATGCGATTGCCAATGAGAATGAGCCCAAGGACAGAATGTATGTGTGTGCACCAATCTAGTCGCCAACCCACAACGGTGAACACGCAACAGCAGAAACAAAGTAGGAACGCAATCGCGAGAGAGACGATTGCCAGAAGCGACACAAGACTGAGCAAGACAGAGCACGTGAGTAGCAAAGGCACAGCAAACAACAATGAGAAAATAAGAAAAGTAACAAACGCTAGCTAAACACGCGGTCTCCTCACATTAAGCGCAACAGAGACAAGCACGCCACCCTAACTAACCAACGCCACACAAACACGAAACAGAGAACGCGAATGCTTGCTTAACGGTTACCCCACTGAGCCTACAGCAAGCGTTCGTATCAGACAAAACAGAGAGAAGGAGCAGCCAGCAGCAACCGCAGCTCTGGCCTACACTCCCAGACAGAGTACAAAAGGACCCACCGCCGCTACCGCTAGAGCGAGTGCGATCCAAACAGACCAACGAACAGAAACAGGAATAGGTCAGATAAGATCCACTGCTCTTCCGCCAGAGCGAATGCGATCTAGGTTCAGGGACGGGACAGAAAGGATCCACTGCTCTTTCCGCCAGAGCAAGTGTGATCCAAGCACAGAAACAGAGTTAGCAGGATCCACTGCTCTTACCGCCAGAACGAGTGCGATCCAAACAGACAAACAGATGGGGCTACCAGTAGCAACCGCTGCTCTGGTTAACACCCCTGACAGACAGAACGATTTCCTGTCAACCACCGCTAGCGACAGGACAATCGCAGCAGAGAGACAACACAGGCAAAACAGATAATGCAAGCTGACAGTGCTATTGGGATGCCTAATGCAATCCCCAAGGAATACTCTAAGATAATCTTTAGCAAACAATTGCAAGGCTGACAAACCAGGAGTGTATTAACAAACCATGATGACCAGCGAAGGACTGTGGGATAACATGGTATTTATGCTGCAAGCCTTCAAGGGAGGAGACTAGGCAATTTGCATAATCAGTATATGCAAATTCCTTAGCAGAGCAGGTCTGAAGCTTGCAAAGCAAAGACAGGTCTCTTATCCAGAGACCTGCATCCCACAGACTTAAGGAAGGGTCAAACAGCTGTCTGCCTGTGCAGCCAGCTGAGCGGATCATTACAATTACTGCCACAAACATGAATCAATTGTATTGGAATTCCCCGTGAAAGACCAATACAAAGTGGTGTACATGTGAGAAGTGGAACAAAAATCATACATGATTCCAAACATTTTTTACAAATAAATAACTGCAAAGTGGGGTGTGCGTAATTATTCCGCCCCCTGAGTCAATACTTTGTAGAACTACCTTTTGCTGCAATTACAGCTGCCAGTCTTTTAGGGTAAGTCTCTACCAGCTTTGCACATCTAGGGACTAGAGTTGGGCCGAACGGTTCGCCGGCGAACCTGGTTCGCGCGAACCTAGGTGGTTCGCGTGCGGGTACCGCACGCGAACTTTATTGCGGAAAAGTTCGCCCCATTGCGGTTCGCCCCATAATGCACTGAGGGTCAACTTTGACCCTCTACATCACAGTCAGCAGGCCCAGTGTAGCCAATTAGGCTACACTAGCCCCTGGAGCCCCACCCCCCCCCCCCTTATATAGGCAGGCAGCGGCGGCCGTGGCCACTCGTGTGCCTGCATTAGTTAGAGTAGGGCGAGCTACTGCAGTCTCTCATAGGGAAAGATTAGTTAGCCTTAGCTTGTCCCTGGCTGCATACCTGTTCATTGATCCTGCCACTGCATACCTGTTCATTGATCCTGCCACTGCATACCTGTTCATTGATCCTGCCACTGCATACCTGTTCATTGATCCTGCCACTGCATACCTGTTCAGTGATCCTGCCACTGCATACCTGTTCATTGATCCTGCCACTGCATACCTGTTCATTGATCCTGCCACTGCATACCTGTTCATTGATCCTGCCACTGCATACCTGTTCATTGATCCTGCCACTGCATACCTGTTCATTGATCCTGCCACTGCATACCTGTTCATTGATCCTGCCACTGCATACCTGTTCAGTGATCCTGCCACTGCATACCTGTTCATTGATCCTGCCACTGCATACCTGTTCTGTGAACCCACCACTGCATACCTGTTCTGTTCAGTGGACCCGCCACTGTATACCTGTTTAGTGAACCCGCCACTGCATACCTGTTCTGTTCAGTGGACCCGCCACTGTATACCTGTTCAGTGGACCCGCCACTGCATACCTGTTCTGTTCAGTGAACCCGCCACTGCATACCTGTTCTGTTCAGTGGAGTTTGGTGTGTCAGTGTGAAGCAGTACCTTAATTACACTCCCTGATTGATGTATACACATGCAAGATGTTTTAAAGCACTTTAGGCCTGTCATTTAGCATTCAATGTGATTTCTGCCCTTAAAACGCTGCTTTGCGTCAAATCCAGATTTTTCCCGGTGACTTTTGGCGTGTATCCCACTCCGCCATGCCCCCCTCCAGGTGTTAGACCCCTTGAAACATCTTTTCCATCACTTTTGTGGCCAGCATAATTTTTTTTTTTTTTCAAAGTTCGCATCCCCATTGAAGTCTATTGCGGTTCGCGAACTTTAACGCGAACCGAACCTTCCGCGAAAGTTCGCGAACCCGGTTCGCGAACCTAAAATCGGAGGTTCGGCCCAACTCTACTAGGGACTGAAATCCTTGCCCATTCTTCTTTGCAAAACAGCTCCAGCTCAGTCAGATTAGATGGACAGCGTTTGTGAACAGCAATTTTCAGATCTTACAATTTTAGATACAAATAACACGCGCTAGGGAGTCTCCAAAAGACATTTATTAGTGATGATCTAAAATACACACTTCAGACGCGGGTCTGCTGCCTAAACATTCAATATGCCACTCATTCCTCACGCATTCAGAAGGGCCCTTCTAAAAATGACACAGAAAATAAAAGGAAAAAATGTAAAAAAGAAAAATAAGAAATATATAAAAGATATAAAATATATCGGGCAATACAGGAGATAATGAGTTATTGCTCTCCTTATAGAAGCATATGTATCCTTTCAGCTGTATTTGAGTGACGCTAATGTCAGTTTCCTTATAAAAAATAGATTTCCATCCAACACTCCGCACAGGTAATATATAGTCCAGTATACAGTTCCTTGTCGGAATGTTAATACACGCACTGCGTGTGTCAAAATACTAATGCTGGGGCAGATTGTACAAAACTCACGTATTCCCCCATGTGTGTCCTCACACCTCTTAAGGTCCGGATGATGTTCCTCCGTTCTGCTTACACAGTCCAATGGCGGTGGCGGTAGCTCCAAGTTCCGGCTTCTTGCCACACATCAACCTCTCATCGGCGGGTTCGTTCAGAGCGCGTCACTTCCGCCAATAGATACAGCGGGTCGCTTACTCAGTACTTCCGCCAGGTCCGGCTTCGCTGGGCTTAGCTTACAGATGGTGACGTCACCTTAAGGTCTCTGAACTTTTGCACTCAGGCGGCAGCTGCGCGCAAGCTGCCTACCTAGTTCAGACCTTGTGCCCACAGTAGTCCAGCAATAAAGTGTTGCCCACAGACAGCAACAATAACTCTGCACCTCTACGCGTTTCAGCCACTAAAACGGTGGCCTTCCTCAGGAGGGTTTCCAGCTTATGAAGCCATCCGCCATCTTCATTCATATATATCTTACAGAGATCCGCCCCTCCCTATGTCATTGGGGGCAAAGTTCATCCTTATCAATTTCATTTGTTTGAAACCGAGAAGCACACATGAGAGGTCCCCCTAGTATTTTTATGTAAAGAGCGTACTACAATAAAAAACTCTAGTAGTGACCCGTTAGTAACCTGTTATCATCCTGTTTCAAAAAATAAATAAATATAAATAAAAAATAATAAATAAAGAAAATAAGAATGTGAATAGAAGCACACCATACTTATTCATTCACATAATTCCAATGTATTCATAATCCCTTAGCACCTCCCATAAATCAAATATCAATATTTTCCAGTTTAAATAATCAACCTTCCCCCACTCTCTATATGGTGCAGCACTCCCCTTCACTCATTGGAGCTTTATTTCTAAAAAAATGCAAAAAATTCCATTTCGCTATTTAATCCCTTTGGAATCAAGGTATCTAGTAAAAAAATCCACTTCGATTCACTTCTGGACATCTTATGAATATAATTGCCCCCTCTCTGGTCAGGTTCCACTATTTCTACCCCAAAAAATATTGTACCCCTTACACTCCCATTATGTTGTTCCTTATAGTGTTTAGAGAGTGGGTGCCCTTCATCCTTCTTTTCAATATTATTAAAGTGTTCCCCCACCCGTCTTTGAAGGGACCTCTTGGTTCTCCCAATGTACCTCTTATGGCAGGGACACTGGATGCAATAAATCACCCCCACTGTAGTGCAAGTGATAAAATCTCTAATCTTATATTTCACCATATCCAGTGCCTCAATTTCCATTATCCTACCTGGATTACTAGTCCTTCTGCAGTTCAGACAAGTTCCACATCTTACAAAACCGCCTCTATCTCTAACTCCACTACCCTTTGGGGGAAGCCCCTCATTTGCCGCTGTGGCTATAGATAGCCCCAAATTCGGAGCCTTTTTAAAGATCACTTTGGGTCTGTCTGGCAGTCTCTCACCCAGTATCTTATCTTCTTTAAGGACATCCCAATGTTTCTGGAATATATTCACAACCTTTTTTGATTGGGCCGTATATTGTAGCACCACATTAAATTCATTACCCTCCACACTATTCCAGTCCCGCACATTTCTAGAACCCAGCAACTGGTTGCGTTCTTTTTGTCTTATTTCTTCTTGTGATCGATATACCTTTTCGTTAGGATATCCCTTATCAAGGAAGCAATCCACGAGCTTTTCAGATTCTTTATCATAGTCGTCTATGTTCGTACAATTACGTCTGAGTCTCGTGAACTGCCCCTTGGGGATATTGTTTAACCAACGTGGCAAATGGCAGCTAGTGTATAAAATATAACTATTGACATCAACGTTTTTTTGAAAGGTTTTAGTGTTTAGAGAGTCATTTGCCACGAACACTTCCAAGTCCAAAAAATTCACTCTATGTTTACTGATATCCACAGTGAACCTGATGTTCCAGTCATTCATATTAATGTCATTCACATATTTCTCCAATGACTGAGCGTCTCCTTTCCACACCATCAACACATCGTCGATGAAACGACGCCACAGGACCAGGTCCGCACCAGGGCCCCGCACCCCATAAACATAGAGTTCCTCCCAATAGGACATAAATAAATTAGCATAGGCCGGTGCGAACCTGGTCCCCATCGCCGTCCCACCGACCTGTAGATACCATTTTTCTTCGTATTGGAAGTAGTTATGTTCCAATATGAATCTTATTGCTTTCAGGATAAAATTCTTTTGTGATATGCATATCTCCTCATCCTTACTCAGATAGTAGTCAACCGCCTCCAATCCCCTGTCATGATGTATAATAGTATATAGGGATGCTACATCCATAGTACATAGTATCCAGCCCCCTCCCCACTGCAAACCTTCCAAGGCGTTCAAAATATGTTTTGTGTCTTCAATGTATGCCTTTGTCTTTCTGACTGATTTTTGTAAAAAGGTATCTACATATCTTGAAAGGTTTGCTGTCAGGGAATTTACACCCGACACAATTGGTCGGCCCGGGGGGTTTCCCAGGTCCTTATGCACCTTTGGCAGATGATAAAACAGCGGCTTCCTGGGAAATTTAATATTTAAGAAGTCATATTCCTTCTGATTTAAAATTTCCCCTTGTAGTCCTTCGTCCAGTAATTTCTCCATTTCTCTTGCAAATTTGACTGTAGGGTCCTGACCCAAGACGCGATATGTCTCTGGGTCACTCAACAGTCTCAGTGCCTCCGCTCGATATACATCTGTATCCTGTATCACTATACCCCCTCCTTTATCAGCAGGGCGGATTGTTATTTTAGAATCTTCCCGCAACTCCCTTATAGCCTTCCTCTCACCGCGTGTTAAATTGTCATTCCCGAACTTATTAATTTTCATACGTCTAATGTCTTTCTCTACCAGATTTTCGAATGCCTTCATGGCATCACTATATTCTGATTGCGGGAAGAACGTAGAGGGGTTTTTTAAAGAGGTATGTACAAATCTGGATTGCTCCAGTTCCCTCTCGGCGGGGTTTTTTAAGAAATATTTTTTTAGACAGAGTCTCCTCATAAATTTCTTTACATTGACATAGGTTTCAAACTTATTAGCTCTGTTATTCGGTGCGAATTTTAATCCTTTAGATAGGAGGTTGGATTCCTCCTTCCCCAGTTCCCGTTTACTTAAATTAAATACTCCACCAACCTCCCCCGAACCAGGAACCTCTATAGTCTCTTTTTTACCCCTCTTCCTACCTCCCCTGCATCCCCTTTCCCGTTTTTTCCCCGGGGCATTCTTAAAAAATACTGGCTAATTGAGTTGCGTGGTTCCTCCACTATTATATTATTTCTACTCCTTATTCTCTTAATACTATGGTTTCTTGGGGTTTGATGAGGTGTTCTAATCGGGGTCTGTCTGGTGCTAGAGCTTTTTCTATTTCTTTGATAGGGACCATGTCCCCTTAATGGGGGACCACTTGGAGTTCTATTCCTTCTTTCCTCCGTGTATCCTCTTTCCGTTCTATTCCTTCTTCTCTCTGTATTATCCCCCTCTGGGCTCCGAGTGAGGGTTGAGTATCTGTTTGACACAGGGATATTATATCTTACAGGACTCATGAGGCCTAAACCAGCCTCTGGGTTCCTGACTCCATTAAGGGCCCTACCACTGATATTACTAATATTTTGGGGTTTCTCCTGATTCCGGGGTATGCGATGGGATTTAGGGATACTTACCTGGATCTCATCTCCACTTGTTTCATCCCCACTTAGAATATCCTCTACGTCTTCCCCAATCTCTATTTCCAGTCCCTGTAGTGTGGAACACCCAGCACCCCCCCCCGCTCCTTCCACTATCACCTCCCCCTCCCCCGTCTCATCAATGGTCTCCAGCGTCCCGCACATCGTATTCCCCCCAGGGTTCTCTCCTTCTACACTTTCCTCCACCATTATTCTGAGGTCCTCTAGCTCATTTATGGGGATCGAGTCTCTAGCAAATTTTCTCGTTTTTTTATTTACTATTTCTTTTTCTAAAGTCTCCAGTCTGCTCCTTATACTCACCTCCATATTTCGATATTCCTTCATAGATTTAAATGGTGTTAACACCTGCTGTATGTCTTTAATTTCTATTCCCAAATTTTTTGTTTGTGCTTTCCTCGCATCCATCACAAATTGGACTGTTTCCATGGAAAATACATGAAACATGTACTCCCATTTAGCCAGTGTATCCTCATCTGCCAAATCTTCCGATAAAGTTTTAGTCACTGCCAGGCCCACCGGGGCTATTTCCCACTCCAAATATTTCTCTAAAGATGCCACCTCCCAAACGTTCTTTGTTTCTTTTACAAGTAATTTTTCTAGTTCCTTCAATTGCTCAATAACACCACTACTGCTAATCTCATCCTTTATATCCATTCCACCAAAGAAGTTCCTAATCCGACTCCCCTGATGGGATCTGTAGTCCCACAAGTTTCCACCTGCTGCCATGGTTAGAGGGATAATGCGAATATATCAATATATGTATACAAGCCCAGCGCAAGGGTGGACCAAATCACAGTAGTAAACCACTGCTCAGCTGCGTGTTATAAAAGGGGCTCCCTCAACCCCTCCAAATCAAATAGCACAATTTTAGATACAAATAACACGCGCTAGGGAGTCTCCAAAAGACATTTATTAGTGATGATCTAAAATACACACTTCAGACGCGGGTCTGCTGCCTAAACATTCAATATGCCACTCATTCCTCACGCATTCAGAAGGGCCCTTCTAAAAATGACACAGAAAATAAAAGGAAAAAATGTAAAAAAGAAAAATAAGAAATATATAAAAGATATAAAATATATCGGGCAATACAGGAGATAATGAGTTATTGCTCTCCTTATAGAAGCATATGTATCCTTTCAGCTGTATTTGAGTGACGCTAATGTCAGTTTCCTTATAAAAAATAGATTTCCATCCAACACTCCGCACAGGTAATATATAGTCCAGTATACAGTTCCTTGTCGGAATGTTAATACACGCACTGCGTGTGTCAAAATACTAATGCTGGGGCAGATTGTACAAAACTCACGTATTCCCCCATGTGTGTCCTCACACCTCTTAAGGTCCGGATGATGTTCCTCCGTTCTGCTTACACAGTCCAATGGCGGTGGCGGTAGCTCCAAGTTCCGGCTTCTTGCCACACATCAACCTCTCATCGGCGGGTTCGTTCAGAGCGCGTCACTTCCGCCAATAGATACAGCGGGTCGCTTACTCAGTACTTCCGCCAGGTCCGGCTTCGCTGGGCTTAGCTTACAGATGGTGACGTCACCTTAAGGTCTCTGAACTTTTGCACTCAGGCGGCAGCTGCGCGCAAGCTGCCTACCTAGTTCAGACCTTGTGCCCACAGTAGTCCAGCAATAAAGTGTTGCCCACAGACAGCAACAATAACTCTGCACCTCTACGCGTTTCAGCCACTAAAACGGTGGCCTTCCTCAGGAGGGTTTCCAGCTTATGAAGCCATCCGCCATCTTCATTCATATATATCTTACAGAGATCCGCCCCTCCCTATGTCATTGGGGGCAAAGTTCATCCTTATCAATTTCATTTGTTTGAAACCGAGAAGCACACATGAGAGGTCCCCCTAGTATTTTTATGTAAAGAGCGTACTACAATAAAAAACTCTAGTAGTGACCCGTTAGTAACCTGTTATCATCCTGTTTCAAAAAATAAATAAATATAAATAAAAAATAATAAATAAATAAAATAAGAATGTGAATAGAAGCACACCATACTTATTCATTCACATAATTCCAATGTATTCATAATCCCTTAGCACCTCCCATAAATCAAATATCAATATTTTCCAGTTTAAATAATCAACCTTCCCCCACTCTCTATATGGTGCAGCACTCCCCTTCACTCATTGGAGCTTTATTTCTAAAAAAATGCAAAAAATTCCATTTCGCTATTTAATCCCTTTGGAATCAAGGTATCTAGTAAAAAAATCCACTTCGATTCACTTCTGGACATCTTATGAATATAATTGCCCCCTCTCTGGTCAGGTTCCACTATTTCTACCCCAAAAAATATTGTACCCCTTACACTCCCATTATGTTGTTCCTTATAGTGTTTAGAGAGTGGGTGCCCTTCATCCTTCTTTTCAATATTATTAAAGTGTTCCCCCACCCGTCTTTGAAGGGACCTCTTGGTTCTCCCAATGTACCTCTTATGGCAGGGACACTGGATGCAATAAATCACCCCCACTGTAGTGCAAGTGATAAAATCTCTAATCTTATATTTCACCATATCCAGTGCCTCAATTTCCATTATCCTACCTGGATAGGGGAGTGCTGCACCATATAGAGAGTGGGGGAAGGTTGATTATTTAAACTGGAAAATATTGATATTTGATTTATGGGAGGTGCTAAGGGATTATGAATACATTGGAATTATGTGAATGAATAAGTATGGTGTGCTTCTATTCACATTCTTATTTTATTTATTTATTATTTTTTATTTATATTTATTTATTTTTTGAAACAGGATGATAACAGGTTACTAACGGGTCACTACTAGAGTTTTTTATTGTAGTACGCTCTTTACATAAAAATACTAGGGGGACCTCTCATGTGTGCTTCTCGGTTTCAAACAAATGAAATTGATAAGGATGAACTTTGCCCCCAATGACATAGGGAGGGGCGGATCTCTGTAAGATATATATGAATGAAGATGGCGGATGGCTTCATAAGCTGGAAACCCTCCTGAGGAAGGCCACCGTTTTAGTGGCTGAAACGCGTAGAGGTGCAGAGTTATTGTTGCTGTCTGTGGGCAACACTTTATTGCTGGACTACTGTGGGCACAAGGTCTGAACTAGGTAGGCAGCTTGCGCGCAGCTGCCGCCTGAGTGCAAAAGTTCAGAGACCTTAAGGTGACGTCACCATCTGTAAGCTAAGCCCAGCGAAGCCGGACCTGGCGGAAGTACTGAGTAAGCGACCCGCTGTATCTATTGGCGGAAGTGACGCGCTCTGAACGAACCCGCCGATGAGAGGTTGATGTGTGGCAAGAAGCCGGAACTTGGAGCTACCGCCACCGCCATTGGACTGTGTAAGCAGAACGGAGGAACATCATCCGGACCTTAAGAGGTGTGAGGACACACATGGGGGAATACGTGAGTTTTGTACAATCTGCCCCAGCATTAGTATTTTGACACACGCAGTGCGTGTATTAACATTCCGACAAGGAACTGTATACTGGACTATATATTACCTGTGCGGAGTGTTGGATGGAAATCTATTTTTTATAAGGAAACTGACATTAGCGTCACTCAAATACAGCTGAAAGGATACATATGCTTCTATAAGGAGAGCAATAACTCATTATCTCCTGTATTGCCCGATATATTTTATATCTTTTATATATTTCTTATTTTTCTTTTTTACATTTTTTCCTTTTATTTTCTGTGTCATTTTTAGAAGGGCCCTTCTGAATGCGTGAGGAATGAGTGGCATATTGAATGTTTAGGCAGCAGACCCGCGTCTGAAGTGTGTATTTTAGATCATCACTAATAAATGTCTTTTGGAGACTCCCTAGCGCGTGTTATTTGTATCTAAAATTGTGCTATTTGATTTGGAGGGGTTGAGGGAGCCCCTTTTATAACACGCAGCTGAGCAGTGGTTTACTACTGTGATTTGGTCCACCCTTGCGCTGGGCTTGTATACATATATTGATATATTCGCATTATCCCTCTAACCATGGCAGCAGGTGGAAACTTGTGGGACTACAGATCCCATCAGGGGAGTCGGATTAGGAACTTCTTTGGTGGAATGGATATAAAGGATGAGATTAGCAGTAGTGGTGTTATTGAGCAATTGAAGGAACTAGAAAAATTACTTGTAAAAGATAGTGTTGGGCGAACATCTAGATGTTCGGGTTCGGGCCGAACAGGCCGAACATGGCCGCGATGTTCGGGTGTTCGACCCGAACTCCGAACATAATGGAAGTCAATGGGGACCCGAACTTTTGTGGTTTGTAAAGCCTCCTTACATGCTACATACCCCAAATTTGCAGGGTATGTGCACCTTGGGAGTGGGTACAAGAGGAAAAAAAAATTAGCAAAAAGAGCTTATAGTTTTTGAGAAAATCGATTTTAAAGTTTCAAAGGGAAAACTGTCTTTTAAATGCGGGAAATGTCTGTTTTCTTTGCACAGGTAACATGTTTTTTGTCGGCATGCAGTCATAAATGTAATACATATAAGAGGTTCCAGGAAAAGGGACCGGTAACGCTAACCCAGCAGCAGCACACGTGATGGAACAGGAGGAGGGTGGCGCAGGAGGAGAAGAAGGCCACGCTTTGTGAGACACAACAACCCCGGCCTTGCATGAGGGCAAGAAGCGTGCGGATAGCAGGCTTTGTACCGCCATGCAGTCATAAATGTAATAAAGATAAGTGGTTCAATAAACAGGGACCACGCGGCAACGCTAACCCAGCAGCAGCAGACGTGATGGAACAGGAGCAGGCGCAGGAGGAGAAGGCCACGCTTTGTGAGACACAACAACCCAGGCCTTGCATGAGGGCAAGAAGCGTGCGGATAGCAGGCTTTGTACGGCCATGCAGTCATAAATGTAATAAAGATAAGTGGTTCAATAAACAGGGACCACGCGGCAACGCTAACCCAGCAGCAGCAGACGTGATGGAACAGGAGGAGGCGCAGGAGGAGAAGGCCACGCTTTGTGAGACACAACAACCCAGGCCTTGCATGAGGGCAAGAAGCGTGCGGATAGCATGCTTTGTACCGCCATGCAGTCATAAATGTAATAAAGATAAGTGGTTCAATAAACAGGGACCACGCGGCAACGCTAACCCAGCAGCAGCAGACGTGATGGAACAGGAGCAGGCGCAGGAGGAGAAGGCCACGCTTTGTGAGACACAACAACCCAGGCCTTGCATGTGGACAAAAAGCGTGCGGATATAGCAGCAATGCTTTTTGCCGCCATGCAGTCATAAATGTAATACAGATGAGAGGTTCAATAAACAGGGCCCGGAAACGCAACACCATCCCAGATGTTCATTGGTCATGTTACTTGGTTGGGGTCCTGGAGTGTTGCGTAGTCATTTCCAATCCAGGATTGATTCATTTTAATTTGAGTCAGACGGTCTGCATTGTCTGTAGAGAGGCGGATACGCCGATCTGTGACGATGCCTCCGGCAGCACTGAAACAGCGTTCCGACATAACGCTGGCTGCCGGGCAAGCCAGCACCTCTATTGCGTACATTGCCAGTTCGTGCCAGGTGTCTAGCTTCGATACCCAATAGTTGAAGGGTGCAGATGGATGGTTCGACACAGCTACGCCATCTGACATGTAGTCCTTGACCATCTTCTCCAGGCGATCGGTGTTGGAGGTGGATCTGCACGCTTGCTGTTCAGTGGGCTGCGGCTGCATGGGTGTCAGAAAATTTTCCCACTCCAAGGACACTGCCGATACCATTCCCTTTTGGGTACTAGCTGCGGCTTGCGTTGTTTGCTGCCCTCCTGGTCGTCCTGGGTTTGCGGAAGTCAGTCTGTCTGCGTACAACTGGCTAGAGGAGGGGGAGGATGTCAATCTCCTCTCTAAAGTCTCCACAAGGGCCTGCTGGTATTCTTCCATTTTGACCTGTCTGACTCTTTCTTCAAGCAGTTTTGGAACATTGTGTTTGTACCGTGGATCCAGAAGGGTATAAACCCAGTAATTGGTGTTGTCCAGAATGCGCACAATGCGTGGGTCACGTTCAATGCAGTCTAGCATGAATTGAGCCATGTGTGCCAGAGTCCTACCAGAATCCTCATCATCCTCTTGTGAGCGTTGTGATAGTTGTTGTGATGCATCATAGTCGTCACCTTCCTCCTGGTCTGCTTCTGCTGACCATTCGCGTTGAATTGTGGAAGTCCAACGTGCACCGCTCTGGCCCTCGTCAGTGGTGGCATGAAATTCCTGCTCCAACTCCAGCTGTTCCTCCTCCTCTTCTTCGTCATAGCTGCTGGGGCCAGCGTTCCCTGAGGCGGATGGCCTGATGTTGGTACCATCACGCTGATCGTTTTCTCCTTCAGATTCCCCCAGTTGCATCATGACAGCTGTTTCCTTGATTTTTAACATCGACCTCTTCAGTAAACACAGCAGTGGTATGGTAATGCTGACTGAAGAGTTGTCACTGCTCACAAGCAACGTGGATTGCTCAAAATTTTGGAGGACTTGGCAGAGGTCCAACATGTTGGCCCAATCGGATCCACAGAAGCTTGGCAGCTGGCCGGATGCGCCTCGGTACTGCGCCGTCATGTACTGGACCACTGCACTCTTCTGCTCGCAAAAGCGGGCTAGCATGTGCAGCGTAGAATTCCAGCGCGTAGGGACATCACACAGCAAGCGATGGTGGGGGAGATTGAAGCGCTCCTGCATCTTGGCGAGTGCCCCCGAAGCAGTACTGGAATTTCTACAATGTTTGGACACTCGACGCACCTTCAACAGCAGATCGGGCACGCCTGGGTATGTCCTCAGGAACCGCTGAACTACTAGGTTCATCACGTGCGCCAGGCAAGGGATGTGTGTCAGCTTAGCCAACCTTAAAGCGCGAATGAGATTACTCCCATTATCACACACAACCATGCCCGGTTTCAGGTCCAGCGGTGCCAGCCACAAATCCGTCTGTTCCTTTATTCCCCTCCAAATTTCCTCCCCTGTGTGCTGCTTATCCCCAAGGCAGATTAGCTTCAGCAACGCTTGTTGACGCATGCCAACAGCTGTGCTGCACTGCTTCCACGATCCTACTGCTGCTGGGTTAGCGTTTCCGGATGAGGTACAGCTTTGAGATGCGTTGGAGGAGAAGGAGTCAGAGAGGTAGGTGCTGCTGTTATCCAGTGGGAGGGACGGCGGTGCAGCTGTTTGTGGCGTGGGCAACACCCGTGCCGTAGCAGGTGAGGAATCGCTGCCAGGCTCCACAAGGTTCACCCAGTGCGCGGTAAGGGAGATGTATCGACCCTGGCCGAACGCACTCGTCCAGGTGTCAGTGGTGAGGTGAACCTTGCAGGCAACGGCATTCTTCAAGCTTCGGGTTATTTTGCTGACCACGTGCTCATGCAACTCAGGCACTGCAGAGCGTGCAAAGTGGTAGCGGCTGGGAACCACGTAACGTGGGATGGCCACTGACATCATGCCCTTGAAGCTGTTTGTCTCCACCAATCGATATGGCAGCATTTCGCAGGCCAGAAGCTTGGCTATGCTGGCTGTTACTGCCACGGCCCGGGGGTCATTTGCTGGCAATTTCCTCTTGCGCTCAAACATCTCCGACACAGACAACTGAACCGTAGCGCTGCACACGGAAGGGCTGTTGGTTGTTGTGTTTGATGAACACTGGGAGACCTCAAGAGCACTACTCCGGAAAGTGACAGTGTCAGCGTCGTCTGATGTTTGTGAATGTTGTGAACCACGCAATGGCTGGGCTACTGCTGCTGCTGAGGCGGGTCTGGTGAACCCAAGGGAGGCAGTGTTGTTTCTGGTACCCTGTCCTGACGCGTTTGCCCAAAGAGTGGGATGTTTGGATAGCATGTGACGGCTAGTGGTGCTCAGCAGAGCTCGAATATTCGAGTAGCTCGAATATTCGAGCTCTTTTTCAGCTATTCGAGCTCGGTATTCGAGCTCCGAATAGCTGGAGCTATTCGAATGGGCTATTCGAGAACACTCGAATAGCCCATTCACTATTCGAGCTATTCGAGCAAACCGGCGCTATTCGAGCTCGGTACCGAGCTCGAATAGCGTCATAGCCCAGATTGATGTGCTTAGAGCCAATCAGAGGGCTCCCAGGCCCTCTGACGGCAGCCAATCACAGAGGGGGACCCTGGCCAGCCCCTACCCTATAAATAGCGGCCGCCATGTTCGGGTTTTCCATGCTTGCCTGAGACTTGTACAGAGAGAGATCTGCTCCTTTGTGCTTTGGCTTAGCAAGTGCTCTATTGTGTTCATTTACCTAGCGTTTTTGCTCACCTACACCTGCCATATACACCTGTATTGTTGTTATTTAGATAGACATTGTATTTTAGTTAGTAGCTTGTGTGTTACATTAGAGACAGGCAGCTGCTGCAAGCTTACAGGTTTAGGCCTCAGGGGGGCCTTGCCTCTGTGGGCAGCTGTCCTCTGTTTATTTCTCTCATCATCTATACCAGTATTTCTGCTGTCCTTTACTAATAGTATTGTAGTTATACTGTACTAGGAGTAGGACACTCACTGACTGTCACTGTTTATAGGCTACTAGCTAGCTCCTGCGTGTGTGCACTCACTCACCGTCTGTGTGTACACACACTCTATTTCCTTCTGATTACTGATAGATTATTGTTAGTTGTACTTACTTACTACTTACTCTTACTGTACCCGTAGGGACACTCACTGTCACTGTTCATATAGGCTACTAGCTCCTGCGTGTGCGCACTCACTGTCTGAGTGTACACACACAACACACACTCTATTTCCTTCTGATCGCTGATTGATTATTGTAATTAGTTAGTTCTACTTACTGTTACTACTTACTCTTACTGTACTAGGAGTCTAGGACACTCAGTCACTGTGTTCATAGGCTACTAGCTCCTGCGTGCGTGCACTCACTGTCTGAGTGTACACACACCCACACTCCATTTCCTTCTGATCGCTGATTGATTATTGTTATTAGTTAGTTCTACTTACTGTTACTACTTACTTACTCTTACTGTACTAGGAGTCTAGGACACTCAGTCACTGTGTCCATAGGCTACTAGCTCCTGCGTGCGTGCACTCACTGTCTGAGTGTACACACACCACCCACACTCCATTTCCTTCTGATAGCTGATTGATTATTGTTATTAGTTAGTTCTACTACTTACTGTTACTACTTACTGTACTAGGAGTCTAGGACACTCAGTCACTGTGTCCATAGGCTACTAGCTCCTGCGTGCGTGCACTCACTGTCTGAGTGTACACACACCACCCACACTCCATTTCCTTCTGATCGCTGATTGATTATTGTTATTAGTTAGTTCTACTACTTACTGTTACTACTTACTTACTCTTACTGTACTAGGAGTCTAGGACACCCAGTCACTGTGTCCATAGGCTACTAGCTCCTGCGTGCGTGCACTCACTGTCTGAGTGTACACACACCACCCACACTCCATTTCCTTCTGATCGCTGATTGATTATTGTTATTAGTTAGTTCTACTTACTGTTACTACTTACTTACTCTTACTGTACTAGGAGTCTAGGACACTCAGTCACTGTGTCCATAGGCTACTAGCTCCTGCGTGCGTGCACTCACTGTCTGAGTGTACACACACCACCCACACTCCATTTCCTTCTGATCGCTGATTGATTATTGTTATTAGTTAGTTCTACTACTTACTGTTACTACTTACTGTACTAGGAGTCTAGGACACTCAGTCACTGTGTCCATAGGCTACTAGCTCCTGCGTGCGTGCACTCACTGTCTGAGTGTACACACACCACCCACACTCCATTTCCTTCTGATCGCTGATTGATTATTGTTATTAGTTAGTTCTACTACTTACTGTTACTACTTACTTACTCTTACTGTACTAGGAGTCTAGGACACCCAGTCACTGTGTCCATAGGCTACTAGCTCCTGCGTGCGTGCACTCACTGTCTGAGTGTACACACACCACCCACACTCCATTTCCTTCTGATCGCTGATTGATTATTGTTATTAGTTAGTTCTACTACTTACTGTTACTACTTACTGTACTAGGAGTCTAGGACACTCAGTCACTGTGTCCATAGGCTACTAGCTCCTGCGTGCGTGCACTCACTGTCTGAGTGTACACACACCACCCACACTCCATTTCCTTCTGATCGCTGATTGATTATTGTTATTAGTTAGTTCTACTACTTACTGTTACTACTTACTGTACTAGGAGTCTAGGACACTCAGTCACTGTGTCCATAGGCTACTAGCTCCTGCGTGCGTGCACTCACTGTCTGAGTGTACACACACCACCCACACTCCATTTCCTTCTGATCGCTGATTGATTATTGTTATTAGTTAGTTCTACTTACTGTTACTACTTACTTACTCTTACCGTACTAGGAGTCTAGGACACTCAGTCACTGTGTCCATAGGCTACTAGCTCCTGCGTGCGTGCACTCACTGTCTGAGTGTACACACACTAAATTTACTTGTGATTACTACTACTGATTATTGTAACTGCTAGTTGTACTTCCTGACTGTTAATACTTACTTACTGTACTAGGGGACACTCACTCAGTCACCTCACCAACCAACCCACTCCATTAAAGTACCCCACTTTTCACCCGCCCTTTTACAAAACTTTTGTCTATACGCCCAAAACATTGAAGATGTCTGGAAGTGGCAGCCAGCGCGGTTTGGGCAAGGGGAAGGGCAGCAAGGGAATCAGGAAGAGAGGGAGCAGCATTGTGGCAAGCCGCGGCCGCGGGCGCGCCACCATGCACAGTTCCGCAGCAGCAGCAGCAGCGTCAGTGGCTAACATTCCTCCCATAGCCACTGGCCGTGGACGCCTTGGGCGCCGCCCAGGAGGAGCATCTGCAACTCACGCTGCAGAGACACAGCAGCAGCAGCGTGTAGCACCTGCTCCCATTTTCCTCCAGCCGGGTCGGAAACGTCCCATTGAGGAAAAGGATGCAGACACTGTGGTGCAACTCATGACGGAGGATGAGCAGCCCGCCATCAGCTCTGCATCCGAGGCCTCCACCCTCACCACCACCACCACCACCACCCCTGTTCGCAGCAGCCGCCCAGCAGGGTCTGGGGAGGAGGCCAGTTCACCGTCAGTCGCCGACCTCTCATTCAGCACTCTTTTGACCCCAGGCATGATGAGTCAATTGAATGCTGTTGTTGGCGATTTGGAGGAGGAGATGCTGATGGGCACTTTGGGGGAGGAGGGATTGGACAGCAAGACTGTGGCGACAGTCAAGCGTCCCATCCATGCATCAGCAGAGGAGTTTGGGGGGTCATCATCAGAGCAGGACATGTTTCAGGAGGGGCATGATGATGATGACCCGGTGACAGACAGAGACTGGGTGCCAACACATCCAGAGGATGTCGTCCTCAGCAGCTCTGAGGAGGAGGAGGAGGATGCGGTTGTGGGCCTTGCAAGGAGGCGCATCATTGCAAGCATTGGCAGCGTCCCACAGCCTGCTGGTGTCTCAGGCTCAGCAGCAGCAGCAGCAGCATCAGCCAGTACCACCACCAGCCGCACCCAAGACCCCCCCCCCCCCCCCAACCACCACAGGGAAACAGGCAGCAGCGCTTCCATGCCGTAGGGGGATGTTTTTGTCACCAATCTGGCGGTTTTTCACCATGCCCACAGTGTACAGCAAGTACGCCACTTGCAACCACTGTCAGCGGAAGTTGAGCAGAGGTGCAGACCCCTTGAAGTTCAGCACCAGCTCGCTGATCAACCACCTTTCTGCGAAACACTTCCACCAGCATGAGGAGTTCCAGAGGCTGAAGGCATCTGGTGCTGGCAGTGGCACCAATCCCATCACTGCACAGCCTTCAGCAGCAGCAGCAGCAACAGCAGCCACCCGCCCTCCTGCTCCTCCAGCAGCACCAGCAGGAGTGCGGAAACGCCCTGCTCCTCCCCCCTCTGCAACTCCTGCCGCCGACACTGAGGCCTGTTCTGGCAGCCAGTCCTCATTGGCCTCCTCTGCTCCGTCTGCTGATTCCCGTGCCAGCAAAAAGGCACGCCAGAGCCTTTTGAGCGAGTCCTTCCAGGGGGTGGTTAGGGCTCTGCCTCCCAGCAGCCGTCGCGTGCGGCAGCTGAACGGCTTGCTGGCACGGGCCATGTGCTCCCAACTCCTGCCGTACACGCTCGTGCAGGAGGGGAGCGACATGCGGGCGCTGCTTGCTTGTGCAGCCCCAGACTGGCAGCTCCCCAGCAGACACTTCTTCGCCCGCAAGGCCATTCCTGCACTGCACCGCTTTGTGATGGCCAATGTGGAGCGAGGGCTGGAGCACGCGGTTGGTGAAAGGGTCCACGTCACCATGGACTCCTGGAGCAGCCGCTTCGGGACAGGCCGCTACCTGTCCTTCACTGTCCACTGGGTCAGCTTGGTGGAAGGGGGTGAGGATGGGAGAGCAGCAGCGGGCACAGCAGCAGCAGCAACACAGTGGGTGGTGCCACCCCGCAGGGTCAGGGGAACTGCAGCGGGTTCCTCCGATCCTCTGCCATCCTCCGCCACACCTGGCCAAACCCCCCGCCTCAGCAGCAGTGTGAAGGCCCGCCACTGCCAAGCGCTGCTGCACTTGGTCAGCCTTGGCAAGACCAAGCTGACGGCAGCCCACGTGTTGGCCAAACTCCAGGAGCAGGAGCGGATTTGGCTGACCCCCAGAGGCCTCAGAGTCGGAGAGGTGGTGTCCGACAATGGGGCCAATCTGGTTGCTGCCATAGACAGGGGAAACCTGACCCACATCCCCTGTCTTGCCCACGTGCTGAACCTGGTGGTGCAGAAGTTCCTGCGCACCTACCAGGGGATGGACGAGCTGCTGGAAACGGCAAGGAACGTTGTGCGTCACTTCCGGCGCTCGGCTGCAGCCTGTGCGAGCCTGGAAGACGTGCAAAAGGAGCTGGATCTGCCACGCCATCGGCTGATCATTGACGTTCCGACTCGCTGGAACTCCACCCTGGCGATGTTGGAGCGTCTGGTTGAACAGAAGCACGCTGTCAACCACTACCTTGCCCTGGCCACTGTTTCCGCAGCTCAGAGAAGGGACAAGACCAGCAACATCCCGTCCATCGTCCCCGATGATGACTGGAGGCACATGCAGCAGGTGTGCTTAGTGCTGGCTCCCTTCCTGCAGGCCACAAACATGGTGAGCAGGGACCATGCTATGGTCTGCGAGTGGGTGCCCCTGGTTTCTCTGCTGAACAGGGCACTCGATGCTTTGCTGGCACAGGGAGCGGCAGCCTTGGACCAGCAGGAGCGGCAAGCAGCTGCACAGTCCACCTCTGAGGGGGAGGAGGAGGAGGACTTGGTGGAGGTCCCTGACCTGGCTGCTGATGAGGGGGATCAGCGCAGTGCAGCTGAGTTGGTGCGGGGGTGGAGAGAGGATGAGGCAGCAGAGGAGGAGGATGAGGAGGACAGCACTGACGTCGATGTGCCAGCAGACGTGGCCCGCCTCTTCCCAATGGCAGCGCACATGCTGACGTGCCTGCGCAGGGACCCCAGGGTGATCCAGATGAAGCAGAGGGAGGACATCTGGATCAGCATGATGTTGGACCCACGCCTCAAGGGGAAGTTGAGCCAGTTCCTGCCGCCTGCAGGAGGAGACCCAGCGCAACAAATAAGGAGCTTGCAGCAGGCCCTTGTTGAGCGCTTGGAGGAAGCCTTCCCCCAGCCTTCCACCCCCACTGTCCAGCAGCCAGCACAGAGGCAGCAGCAGGTGCCTGCATCCAGCAGCAGCAAGCGCCCCACAGACCTGCTGTCTCTCAGCCACGAGCTCTACAGGACTGTAGAGGCTCCGGCAGCAGTGACTAGAGAGGAGATGCATGCAGCAGCATCCTCCTCCGGTCACAGCCAGCGCCTGACCCGCATGGTGGCTGACTACATGGGGTCCTACAGCGGGCTTGACAGCGATGCCCCTGTTGATCCCATGGAGTATTGGGTCAAGCGCATGGAGATCTGGAGCGAGCTGGCGCAGTACGCCCTGGAAGTGCTGTCCTGCCCCCCTTCCAGCGTGCTGTCCGAGCGCTGCTTCAGTGCAGCTGGTGGCGTGGTCACCGAGAAACGCTCACGTCTGTCTCACAAGTCTGTGGACAGACTGACGTTTCTCAAGATGAACCAGGCGTGGGTGGAAGGCGAGTTCCTGGCCCCTGTTGTCGGCGAGAGGGGGACATGAACTGGCTGCCGGAACTTAGTACCATCGTTAATGTGCCTTACCACCCTTTACCACCTCCTGGCTCCTGCTCACTAAGCCAGCCTGGTTCACTTTGACTATTACGTCGCCTGCAGCCACACATTTCACACCTACAGTGGGCTGCTGCTGTGTACTGCCCTTCTGCTGTCTGTCTGTGTTTCCCACTGCCAGGGTACACAGAATTACCGTCTGCTGCCACTCTGCCACCAGCTATTACGTCACAACAATAGCTGCTCACACTGCTCCTCCATTCCTCCTGCTGCTGCTGTCTGTCTGTGTTTCCCACTGCCAGGGTACACAGAATTACCTTCTGCTGCCACTCTGCCACCAGCTATTACGTCAAAACAATAGCTATATTGGTTGTAAAACCAAAACCAAAAAAAACCAATAAAAAAAAAAAAAGGTTTAATTTTTCTGAGGTGCCCGGGTTGAAAACTGTGTTGTCCCAGTTGTGTATTGGACACAATGTGGGCTGCACGACCGCTGTCTGGGACCTCCTGTTGTGTTTATTTACAGCCCTGGTATCACCGCTAGGTACCAGGGCTATTATGTCACGCTGCCTACCTGCTGCCACACTCACACTGCTCCTCCATTCCTCCTGCTGCTGCTGTCTGTCTGTGTTTCCCACTGCCAGGGTACACAGAATTACCGTCTGCTGCCACTCTGCCACCAGCTATTACGTCACAACAATAGCTGCTCACACTGCTCCTCCATTCCTCCTGCTGCTGCTGTCTGTCTGTGTTTCCCACTGCCAGGGTACACAGAATTACCTTCTGCTGCCACTCTGCCACCAGCTATTACGTCAAAACAATAGCTATATTGGTTGTAAAACCAAAACCAAAAAAAACCAATAACAAAAAAAAAAAGGTTTAATTTTTCTGAGGTGCCCGGGTTGAAAACTGTGTTGTCCCAGTTGTGTATTGGACACAATGTGGGCTGCACGACCGCTGTCTGGGACCTCCTGTTGTGTTTATTTACAGCCCTGGTATCACCGCTAGGTACCAGGGCTATTATGTCACGCTGCCTACCTGCTGCCACACTCACACTGCTCCTCCATTCCTCCTGCTGCTGCTGTCTGTCTGTGTTTCCCACTGCCAGGGTACACAGAATTACCGTCTGCTGCCACTCTGCCACCAGCTATTACGTCACAACAATAGCTGCTCACACTGCTCCTCCATTCCTCCTGCTGCTGCTGTCTGTCTGTGTTTCCCACTGCCAGGGTACACAGAATTACCTTCTGCTGCCACTCTGCCACCAGCTATTACGTCAAAACAATAGCTATATTGGTTGTAAAACCAAAACCAAAAAAAACCAATAAAAAAAAAAAAAGGTTTAATTTTTCTGAGGTGCCCGGGTTGAAAACTGTGTTGTCCCAGTTGTGTATTGGACACAATGTGGGCTGCACGACCGCTGTCTGGGACCTCCTCTTGTGTTTATTTACAGCCCTGGTATCACCGCTAGGTACCAGGGCTATTATGTCACGCTGCCTACCTGCTGCCACACTCACACTGCTCCTCCATTCCTCCTGCTGCTGCTGTCTGTCTGTGTTTCCCACTGCCAGGGTACACAGAATTACCGTCTGCTGCCACTCTGCCACCAGCTATTACGTCACAACAATAGCTGCTCACACTGCTCCTCCATTCCTCCTGCTGCTGCTGTCTGTCTGTGTTTCCCACTGCCAGGGTACACAGAATTACCTTCTGCTGCCACTCTGCCACCAGCTATTACGTCAAAACAATAGCTATATTGGTTGTAAAACCAAAACCAAAAAAAACCAATAACAAAAAAAAAAAGGTTTAATTTTTCTGAGGTGCCCGGGTTGAAAACTGTGTTGTCCCAGTTGTGTATTGGACACAATGTGGGCTGCACGACCGCTGTCTGGGACCTCCTGTTGTGTTTATTTACAGCCCTGGTATCACCGCTAGGTACCAGGGCTATTATGTCACGGCGAGCTGCCTGCCTCATTGACTGCCTGCTGCCACACACTCATCCTCCTCCTCCTGCTGCTGAATTTACCTCCTGCTGTCTTTGTGTTTCCACTGCCAGGGAGCACATACAATGGCGCTTCCAACATGCGTGCGCCCACCAGCTATTTGTTACGCTCAAAAATAGCTGCATTTCTTTAAAAAAAAATTTGAAAAGAGAAATACGTGAAGAAGAAGAAGAAGACGATATTGAAAAAGAAGGAGAAGGAGAAGATGAAGAAGAAGATGAAGAAGAAGATGAAGAAGAAGAAGATGAAGATGAAGAAGATGAAGATGAAGAAGAAGAAGAAGATGAAGAAGAAGAAGATGAAGAAGAAGATGAAGAAGATGAAGATGAAGAAGAAGAAGAAGATGATGAAGAAGATGAAGAAGAAGAAGAAGATGAAGAAGAAGAAGATGAAGAAGAAGATGAAGAAGATGAAGAAGAAGATGAAGAAGATGAAGATGAAGAAGAAGAAGAAGATGATGAAGAAGATGAAGAAGAAGAAGAAGAAGATGAAGAAGATGAAGAAGAAGAAGAAGAAGATGAAGAAGAAGAAGAAGAAGATGAAGAAGATGAAGAAGATGAAGAAGATGAAGAAGAAGATGAAGATGAAGAAGATGAAGATGAAGAAGATGAAGATGAAGAAGATGAAGAAGATGAAGAAGAAGAAGAAGATGAAGAAGAAGAAGAAGAAGATGAAGAAGAAGATGAAGAAGATGAAGATGAAGAAGAAGAAGAAGATGATGAAGAAGAAGAAGAAGAAGAAGAAGAAGATCTAGAAGAAGATTAAGAAAGATAAAGAAGAAGAAGAACAAGTATATACAGTAACACTACACTACTGAACCAAATTAAGGACACAACTTCTCTTTCCACATTTTTTTTTAAAGGAACATCCCCACATAATCACTTGCTGTTGTTACTTGGAAAAAAAGATGTTTCTTGCATCATTCACCCTCAAAACAAGTGTTGGAAGCTATTTTGGGCCAATTCGAATAGTCAGCTCGAATAGTGAGCTCGAATACCGACTCGAATAGTGAGCTCGAAGTCCGAGGTCGAATCGAATAGTAAAAAATATTCGACTCGAATATTCGACTGACCTCGAATAATTTACTATTCGAATTCGACCAAATTCGAATTTTTAAAAGGGGTATTTGAGCACCACTGGTGACGGCTCATGCTGGTGGTGGAGAGGTTGTTAATATTTTTCCCCCTGCTCAGGCGGGTCTTGCACACCTTGCAAATCGCCATGGTAACATCCTCAGTGCAGTCTTCAAAGAAAGCCCAGACTTTGGAGCACCTGCCTCCTTGCTGGCGATTTCTGTTTGCTCCTCTTTTGCCTCTCACTTGAACTTCCACGCTTGTGGTGCCTGAAATTGCGCGCCGCCTACCTTGTGGCACAAGGCGAACTCGTGCAGCAGTGTGTTCTTCAACAGACTCATCTGTGCTGCTGCTACGACGGCGATGTTCTCGTTCACAAACAAAATCTGGGTCTCTGTCCACATTGTCCATACCCTCCTCTTCCATCTCCTCAAACTCGTCATATGTCATTGTGGGCCACCGCCGTGGAGTAGAGCTCCCCACAACAACCTCTGCGCAGCACACTCCAACGTCGTCTTCCAGATCTTGTCGGCCGACCTCCTGCAATTGCAACCCCTCCTGCCCAAATTGCTCTGGGATTTGGGTTTCCGAGTCCTCTTCGGACTCGCCTCGTATTTCAGTGCGCGGTGCATTTCCCACAGTTAACGGTTGTGAATCCAGGCACAACATTTCTGGCTGTTCCTCCATTGACCTTTGAAAGGTGGAAGTTTGTTGGGCTGGGAATAGCTCCTGCGAATACCCCATTGTGTCCTGAGGTAATTCATCGGACTGGTTATCTGGCAGTTGTGTGCGTGGTGTCGCTGCCGGTTGTGTCAGCTTTGTGCCCACTGGCTCCTTGTAACTGGCTGAGGACTCGGACCTCGTGCGTGATGTGCTGGTGCTGCTTAACCCACTGCTGGACGCTTGAGAGGTCATCCAAGTAATTATCTGGTCCTGTTCTTTTGGATTTGTGAGGGTTGTTGTCCTGGACAACATGGGCGGTATTGAGTGGGTTTTCTTGGGTGCTCCCCTGTGGCCTGTACGTGAACCGTCAGGGGAAACACCTCTTCCCTTGCCCCTCCCTCTTTCACCGGATTTCTTCCTCATTTCACTTATCCTTACAGTACACGCTGACTGGCAGCAGTACAGTGGCAGTACAGAAATGCTATACAGTACCACTATTCCCAGCAGCGACACAGAGCACAATGCTATACAGTGACGGGTGAGCGGTGTACCACTATTCCCAGCAGACACAGAACAGTACACAGAATGCTATATAGTGTGGCTGAACGAGCGGTGTACTACTGTTCCCAGCAGACACAGAACAGTGAACAGAATGCTATATAGTGTGGCTGAGCGAGCGGTGTACCACTATTCCCAGCAGACACAGAACAGTGAACAGAATGCTATATAGTGTGGCTGAACGAGCGGTGTACTACTGTTCCCAGCAGACACAGAACAGTACACAGAATGCTATATAGTGTGGCTGAACGAGCGGTGTACTACTGTTCCCAGCAGACACAGAACAGTACACAGAATGCTATATAGTGTGGCTGAACGAGCGGTGTACTACTGTTCCCAGCAGACACAGAACAGTGAACAGAATGCTATATAGTGTGGCTGAGCGAGCGGTGTACCACTATTCCCAGCAGACACAGAACAGTGAACAGAATGCTATATAGTGTGGCTGAGCGAGCGGTGTACCACTATTCCCAGCAGACACAGAACAGTGAACAGAATGCTATATAGTGTGGCTGAACGAGCGGTGTACTACTGTTCCCAGCAGACACAGAACAGTACACAGAATGCTATATAGTGTGGCTGAACGAGCGGTGTACTACTGTTCCCAGCAGACACAGAACAGTACACAGAATGCTATATAGTGTGGCTGAACGAGCGGTGTACTACTGTTCCCAGCAGACACAGAACAGTGAACAGAATGCTATATAGTGTGGCTGAGCGAGCGGTGTACCACTATTCCCAGCAGACACAGAACAGTGAACAGAATGCTATATAGTGTGGCTGAGCGAGCGGTGTACCACTATTCCCAGCAGACACAGAACAGTGAACAGAATGCTATATAGTGTGGCTGAGCGAGCGGTGTACCACTATTCCCAGCAGACACAGAACAGTACACAGAATGCTATATAGTGTGGCTGAACGAGCGGTGTACTACTGTTCCCAGCAGACACAGAACAGTGAACAGAATGCTATATAGTGTGGCTGAGCGAGCGGTGTACCACTATTCCCAGCAGACACAGAACAGTGAACAGAATGCTATATAGTGTGGCTGAACGAGCGGTGTACTACTGTTCCCAGCAGACACAGAACAGTACACAGAATGCTATATAGTGTGGCTGAACGAGCGGTGTACTACTGTTCCCAGCAGACACAGAACAGTACACAGAATGCTATATAGTGTGGCTGAACGAGCGGTGTACTACTGTTCCCAGCAGACACAGAACAGTGAACAGAATGCTATATAGTGTGGCTGAGCGAGCGGTGTACCACTATTCCCAGCAGACACAGAACAGTGAACAGAATGCTATATAGTGTGGCTGAGCGAGCGGTGTACCACTATTCCCAGCAGACACAGAACAGTGAACAGAATGCTATATAGTGTGGCTGAACGAGCGGTGTACTACTGTTCCCAGCAGACACAGAACAGTACACAGAATGCTATATAGTGTGGCTGAACGAGCGGTGTACTACTGTTCCCAGCAGACACAGAACAGTACACAGAATGCTATATAGTGTGGCTGAACGAGCGGTGTACTACTGTTCCCAGCAGACACAGAACAGTGAACAGAATGCTATATAGTGTGGCTGAGCGAGCGGTGTACCACTATTCCCAGCAGACACAGAACAGTGAACAGAATGCTATATAGTGTGGCTGAGCGAGCGGTGTACCACTATTCCCAGCAGACACAGAACAGTGAACAGAATGCTATATAGTGTGGCTGAGCGAGCGGTGTACCACTATTCCCAGCAGACACAGAACAGTACACAGAATGCTATATAGTGTGGCTGAACGAGCGGTGTACTACTGTTCCCAGCAGACACAGAACAGTACACAGAATGCTATATAGTGTGGCTGAACGAGCGGTGTACTACTGTTCCCAGCAGACACAGAACAGTACACAGAATGCTATATAGTGTGGCTGAACGAGCGGTGTACTACTGTTCCCAGCAGACACAGAACAGTACACAGAATGCTATATAGTGTGGCTGAACGAGCGGTGTACTACTGTTCCCAGCAGACACAGAACAGTACACAGAATGCTATATAGTGTGGCTGAACGAGCGGTGTACTACTGTTCCCAGCAGACACAGAACAGTGAACAGAATGCTATATAGTGTGGCTGAGCGAGCGGTGTACCACTATTCCCAGCAGACACAGAACAGTGAACAGAATGCTATATAGTGTGGCTGAACGAGCGGTGTACTACTGTTCCCAGCAGACACAGAACAGTACACAGAATGCTATATAGTGTGGCTGAACGAGCGGTGTACTACTGTTCCCAGCAGACACAGAACAGTACACAGAATGCTATATAGTGTGGCTGAACGAGCGGTGTACTACTGTTCCCAGCAGACACAGAACAGTGAACAGAATGCTATATAGTGTGGCTGAGCGAGCGGTGTACCACTATTCCCAGCAGACACAGAACAGTGAACAGAATGCTATATAGTGTGGCTGAGCGAGCGGTGTACCACTATTCCCAGCAGACACAGAACAGTGAACAGAATGCTATATAGTGTGGCTGAGCGAGCGGTGTACCACTATTCCCAGCAGACACAGAACAGTAAACAGAATGCTATATAGTGTGGCTGAGCGAGCGGTGTACCACTATTCCCAGCAGACACAGAACAGTGAACAGAATGCTATATAGTGTGGCTGAGCGAGCGGTGTACCACTATTCCCAGCAGACACAGAACAGTGAACAGAATGCTATATAGTGTGGCTGAGCGAGCGGTGTACCACTATTCCCAGCAGACACAGAACAGTGAACAGAATGCTATATAGTGTGGCTGAGCGAGCGGTGTACTACTGTTCCCAGCAGACACAGAACAGTACACAGAATGCTATATAGTGTGGCTGAACGAGCGGTGTACTACTGTTCCCAGCAGACACAGAACAGTACACAGAATGCTATATAGTGTGGCTGAACGAGCGGTGTACCACTATTCCAAGCAGACACAGAACAGTGAACAGAATGCTATATAGTGTGGCTGAGCGAGCGGTGTACCACTATTCCCAGCAGACACAGAGTGGCAGTAAACAGAATGCTATATAGTGTGGCTGAGCGAGGTACACAGAGTGGCAGTAAACAGAATGCTATATAGTGTGGCTGAGCAAGCGGTGTACTACTATTCCCAGCAGACACAGAGTGGCAGTAAACAGAATGCTATATAGTGTGGCTGAGCGAGGTACACAGAGTGGCAGTAAACAGAATGCTGAGCGAGCGGTGTACTACTATTCCCAGCAGCGACACACAATGACTGGGGGGGACCCTGGCTAGCGTGGCTGGAGCGCGAACTACCCTGCCTGCCTACCCAAAGCTAAACCCACAGACAAATGGCGGAGATATGACGTGGTTCGGGTATTTATTTACCCGAACCACGTGACAGTTCGGCCAATCAGAGCGCGTTCGGGTCCGAACCACGTGACCCGTTCGGCCAATCACAGCGCTAGCCGAACGTTCGGGGAACGTTCGGCCATGCGCTCTTAGTTCGGCCATATGGCCGAACGGTTTGGCCGAGCACCGTCAGGTGTTCGGCCGAACTCGAACATCACCCGAACAGGGTGATGTTCTGCAGAACCCGAACAGTGGCGAACACTGTTCGCCCAACACTAGTAAAAGAAACAAAGAACGTTTGGGAGGTGGCATCTTTAGAGAAATATTTGGAGTGGGAAATAGCCCCGGTGGGCCTGGCAGTGACTAAAACTTTATCGGAAGATTTGGCAGATGAGGATACACTGGCTAAATGGGAGTACATGTTTCATGTATTTTCCATGGAAACAGTCCAATTTGTGATGGATGCGAGGAAAGCACAAACAAAAAATTTGGGAATAGAAATTAAAGACATACAGCAGGTGTTAACACCATTTAAATCTATGAAGGAATATCGAAATATGGAAGTGAGTATAAGGAGCAGACTGGAGACTTTAGAAAAAGAAATAGTAAATAAAAAAACGAGAAAATTTGCTAGAGACTCGATCCCCATAAATGAGCTAGAGGACCTCAGAATAATGGTGGAGGAAAGTGTAGAAGGAGAGAACCCTGGGGGGAATACGATGTGCGGGACGCTGGAGACCATTGATGAGACGGGGGAGGGGGAGGTGATAGTGGAAGGAGCGGGGGGGGGTGCTGGGTGTTCCACACTACAGGGACTGGAAATAGAGATTGGGGAAGACGTAGAGGATATTCTAAGTGGGGATGAAACAAGTGGAGATGAGATCCAGGTAAGTATCGCTAAATCCCATCGCATACCCCGGAATCAGGAGAAACCCCAAAATATTAGTAATATCAGTGGTAGGGCCCTTAATGGAGTCAGGAACCCAGAGGCTGGTTTAGGCCTCATGAGTCCTGTAAGATATAATATCCCTGTGTCAAACAGATACTCAACCCTCACTCGGAGCCCAGAGGGGGATAATACAGAGAGAAGAAGGAATAGAACGGAAAGAGGATACACGGAGGAAAGAAGGAATAGAACTCCAAGTGGTCCCCCATTAAGGGGACATGGTCCCTATCAAAGAAATAGAAAAAGCTCTAGCACCAGACAGACCCCGATTAGAACACCTCATCAAACCCCAAGAAACCATAGTATTAAGAGAATAAGGAGTAGAAATAATATAATAGTGGAGGAACCACGCAACTCAATTAGCCAGTATTTTTTAAGAATGCCCCGGGGAAAAAACGGGAAAGGGGATGCAGGGGAGGTAGGAAGAGGGGTAAAAAAGAGACTATAGAGGTTCCTGGTTCGGGGGAGGTTGGTGGAGTATTTAATTTAAGTAAACGGGAACTGGGGAAGGAGGAATCCAACCTCCTATCTAAAGGATTAAAATTCGCACCGAATAACAGAGCTAATAAGTTTGAAACCTATGTCAATGTAAAGAAATTTATGAGGAGACTCTGTCTAAAAAAATATTTCTTAAAAAACCCCGCCGAGAGGGAACTGGAGCAATCCAGATTTGTACATACCTCTTTAAAAAACCCCTCTACGTTCTTCCCGCAATCAAAATATAGTGATGCCATGAAGGCATTCGAAAATCTGGTAGAGAAAGACATTAGACGTATGAAAATTAATAAGTTCGGGAATGACAATTTAACACGCGGTGAGAGGAAGGCTATAAGGGAGTTGCGGGAAGATTCTAAAATAACAATCCGCCCTGCTGATAAAGGAGGGGGTATAGTGATACAGGATACAGATGTATATCAAGCGGAGGCACTGAGACTGTTGAGTGACCCAGAGACATATCGCGTCTTGGGTCAGGACCCTACAGTCAAATTTGCAAGAGAAATGGAGAAATTACTGGATGAAGGACTACAAGGGGAAATTTTAAATCAGAAGGAATATGACTTCTTAAATATTAAATTTCCCAGGAAGCCGCTGTTTTATCATCTGCCAAAGGTGCATAAGGACCTGGGAAACCCCCCGGGCCGACCAATTGTGTCGGGTGTAAATTCCCTGACAGCAAACCTTTCAAGATATGTAGATACCTTTTTACAAAAATCAGTCAGAAAGACAAAGGCATACATTGAAGACACAAAACATATTTTGAACGCCTTGGAAGGTTTGCAGTGGGGAGGGGGCTGGATACTATGTACTATGGATGTAGCATCCCTATATACTATTATACATCATGACAGGGGATTGGAGGCGGTTGACTACTATCTGAGTAAGGATGAGGAGATATGCATATCACAAAAGAATTTTATCCTGAAAGCAATAAGATTCATATTGGAACATAACTACTTCCAATACGAAGAAAAATGGTATCTACAGGTCGGTGGGACGGCGATGGGGACCAGGTTCGCACCGGCCTATGCTAATTTATTTATGTCCTATTGGGAGGAACTCTATGTTTATGGGGTGCGGGGCCCTGGTGCGGACCTGGTCCTGTGGCGTCGTTTCATCGACGATGTGTTGATGGTGTGGAAAGGAGACGCTCAGTCATTGGAGAAATATGTGAATGACATTAATATGAATGACTGGAACATCAGGTTCACTGTGGATATCAGTAAACATAGAGTGAATTTTTTGGACTTGGAAGTGTTCGTGGCAAATGACTCTCTAAACACTAAAACCTTTCAAAAAAACGTTGATGTCAATAGTTATATTTTATACACTAGCTGCCATTTGCCACGTTGGTTAAACAATATCCCCAAGGGGCAGTTCACGAGACTCAGACGTAATTGTACGAACATAGACGACTATGATAAAGAATCTGAAAAGCTCGTGGATTGCTTCCTTGATAAGGGATATCCTAACGAAAAGGTATATCGATCACAAGAAGAAATAAGACAAAAAGAACGCAACCAGTTGCTGGGTTCTAGAAATGTGCGGGACTGGAATAGTGTGGAGGGTAATGAATTTAATGTGGTGCTACAATATACGGCCCAATCAAAAAAGGTTGTGAATATATTCCAGAAACATTGGGATGTCCTTAAAGAAGATAAGATACTGGGTGAGAGACTGCCAGACAGACCCAAAGTGATCTTTAAAAAGGCTCCGAATTTGGGGCTATCTATAGCCACAGCGGCAAATGAGGGGCTTCCCCCAAAGGGTAGTGGAGTTAGAGATAGAGGCGGTTTTGTAAGATGTGGAACTTGTCTGAACTGCAGAAGGACTAGTAATCCAGGTAGGATAATGGAAATTGAGGCACTGGATATGGTGAAATATAAGATTAGAGATTTTATCACTTGCACTACAGTGGGGGTGATTTATTGCATCCAGTGTCCCTGCCATAAGAGGTACATTGGGAGAACCAAGAGGTCCCTTCAAAGACGGGTGGGGGAACACTTTAATAATATTGAAAAGAAGGATGAAGGGCACCCACTCTCTAAACACTATAAGGAACAACATAATGGGAGTGTAAGGGGTACAATATTTTTTGGGGTAGAAATAGTGGAACCTGACCAGAGAGGGGGCAATTATATTCATAAGATGTCCAGAAGTGAATCGAAGTGGATTTTTTTACTAGATACCTTGATTCCAAAGGGATTAAATAGCGAAATGGAATTTTTTGCATTTTTTTAGAAATAAAGCTCCAATGAGTGAAGGGGAGTGCTGCACCATATAGAGAGTGGGGGAAGGTTGATTATTTAAACTGGAAAATATTGATATTTGATTTATGGGAGGTGCTAAGGGATTATGAATACATTGGAATTATGTGAATGAATAAGTATGGTGTGCTTCTATTCACATTCTTATTTTATTTATTTATTATTTTTTATTTATATTTATTTATTTTTTGAAACAGGATGATAACAGGTTACTAACGGGTCACTACTAGAGTTTTTTATTGTAGTACGCTCTTTACATAAAAATACTAGGGGGACCTCTCATGTGTGCTTCTCGGTTTCAAACAAATGAAATTGATAAGGATGAACTTTGCCCCCAATGACATAGGGAGGGGCGGATCTCTGTAAGATATATATGAATGAAGATGGCGGATGGCTTCATAAGCTGGAAACCCTCCTGAGGAAGGCCACCGTTTTAGTGGCTGAAACGCGTAGAGGTGCAGAGTTATTGTTGCTGTCTGTGGGCAACACTTTATTGCTGGACTACTGTGGGCACAAGGTCTGAACTAGGTAGGCAGCTTGCGCGCAGCTGCCGCCTGAGTGCAAAAGTTCAGAGACCTTAAGGTGACGTCACCATCTGTAAGCTAAGCCCAGCGAAGCCGGACCTGGCGGAAGTACTGAGTAAGCGACCCGCTGTATCTATTGGCGGAAGTGACGCGCTCTGAACGAACCCGCCGATGAGAGGTTGATGTGTGGCAAGAAGCCGGAACTTGGAGCTACCGCCACCGCCATTGGACTGTGTAAGCAGAACGGAGGAACATCATCCGGACCTTAAGAGGTGTGAGGACACACATGGGGGAATACGTGAGTTTTGTACAATCTGCCCCAGCATTAGTATTTTGACACACGCAGTGCGTGTATTAACATTCCGACAAGGAACTGTATACTGGACTATATATTACCTGTGCGGAGTGTTGGATGGAAATCTATTTTTTATAAGTAAACTGACATTAGCGTCACTCAAATACAGCTGAAAGGATACATATGCTTCTATAAGGAGAGCAATAACTCATTATCTCCTGTATTGCCCGATATATTTTATATCTTTTATATATTTCTTATTTTTCTTTTTTACATTTTTTCCTTTTATTTTCTGTGTCATTTTTAGAAGGGCCCTTCTGAATGCGTGAGGAATGAGTGGCATATTGAATGTTTAGGCAGCAGACCCGCGTCTGAAGTGTGTATTTTAGATCATCACTAATAAATGTCTTTTGGAGACTCCCTAGCGCGTGTTATTTGTATCTAAAATTGTGCTATTTGATTTGGAGGGGTTGAGGGAGCCCCTTTTATAACACGCAGCTGAGCAGTGGTTTACTACTGTGATTTGGTCCACCCTTGCGCTGGGCTTGTATACATAAATTTTCAGATCTTGCCACAAATTCTCGATTTGGATTTAGATCTGGACTTTGACTGGGCCATTCTAACACATGGATATGTTTTGTTTTAAACCATTCCATTGTTGCCCTGGCTATATGTTTAGGGTCATTGTCCTACTGGAAGGTGAACCTCCGCCCCAGTCTCAAGTCTTTTGCAGACTCCAAGAGTTTTTCTTCCAAAATTGCCCTTTATTTGGCTCCATCCATCTTCCCATCAATTCTGACCAGCTTCCCTGTCCCTGCTGAAGAGAATCACCCCCAGAGCATGATGCTGCCACCACCATATTTGAGAGTGGGGATGGTGTGTTCACAGTGATGTGCAGTGTAAGTTTTCCGCCACACATAGCGTTTTGCATTTTGGCCAAAAAGTTCCATTTTGGTCTCATCTAACCAAAGCATCTTCTTCCACATGTTTGCTGTGTCCCCCACATGGCTTGTGGCAAACTGCAAACTGGACTTCTTATGCTTTTCTGTTAACAATGGCTTTCTGCTTGCCACTCTTCCATAAAGGCCAACTTTGTGAAGTGCACAACTAATAGTTGTTCTATGGACAGATTCTCCCACCTGAGCTTTAGATCTCTGCAGCTCGTCCAGAGTCACCATGGGCCTCTTGACTGCATTTCGGATCAGCGCTTTCCTTGTTCGGCCTGTGAGTTTAGTTGGACGGCCTTGTCTTGGTAGGTTTACAGTTGTACCATACTCCTTCCATTTCTGAATGATCGCTTGAACAGTGCTCTGTGAGATGTTCAAGGCTTTGGCAATCTTTTTGTAGCCTAAACCTGCTTTACATTTCTCAACAACTTTATCCCTGACCTGTCTGGTGTGTTCTTTGGACTTCATGGTGTTGTTGCTCCCAATATTCTCTTAGACAACCTCTGAGGCCCTCACAGAGCAGCTGTATTTGTACTGACATTAGATTACACAGAGGTGCACTCTAGTCATTAGCACTCATCAGGCAATGTCTATGGGCAACTGACTGCACTCAGACCAAAGGGGGCTGAATAATTACGCACACCCCACTTCACAGTTATTTATTTGTAAAAAATGTTTGGAATCATGTATGATTTTCGTTCCACTTCTCTCTTGTACACCACTTTGTATTGGTCTTTCGCGTGGAATTCCAATAAAATTGATTCATGTTTGTGGCAGTAATATGACAAAATGTGGAAAACTTCAAGGGGGCCGTATACTTTTGCAACCCACTGTACGTCTTGTAGCAGAAGCAGTGCTGTGCAGGATTGGGCTTGCTCCTGTGCGCATTTCTGGCACTATCTGATGCAACACTAATTGGTGAATGGGAATATATGTTTCCTGAGCTAATGAGATTGATTTTTACTATTAAAAATACTTTTATTTTCTCATTTCATAGTGAAAAATACACACTGTAGCATTATTTCAGAATCAAATATCTTCACCATAAATTGTGACCGGAACATAATCTAAGTTTTGTGATAAGCAGTAAGAACAGCCAAACAAAATGTGTGTTTTTTTTATCTACAGTAGCACTTTTTATTTTTAAACTGGAATTGGTAAAACTGAGAAATAAATGTTTTTTTCTATTTTTTTCTTTGTTTTCCCATTAAAATTCATAGAAAACAAAATTGTTCGACTAAAAAGATGGCATACAATGAAAGCCTAGTTTGTCTTGAAAAAAACAATATATATTTAATTTCTGTGTCATAAGTAGTGTTGGGCGAACAGTGTTCGCCACTGTTCGGGTTCTGCAGAACATCACCCTGTTCGGGTGATGTTCGAGTTCGGCCGAACACCTTATGGTGTTCGGCCAAACTGTTCGGCCATATGGCCGAACTAAGAGCGCATGACCGAACGTTACCCGAACGTTCGGCTAGCGCTGTGATTGGCCGAACGGGTTACGTGTAGTGTTGGGCGAACATCTAGATGTTCGGGTTCGGGCCGAACATGGCCGCGATGTTCGGGTGTTCGAGCCGAACTCCGAACATAATGGAAGTCAATGGGGACCCGAACTTTCGTGCTTTGTAAAGCCTCCTTATATGCTACATACCCCAAATTTACAGGGTATGTGCACCTTGGGAGTGGGTACAAGAGGAAATTTTTTTTTAGCAAAAAGAGGTTATAGTTTTTGAGAAAATCGATTTTAAAGTTTCAAAGGGAAAACTGTCTTTTAAATGCGGGAAATGTCTGTTTTCTTTGCACAGGTAACATGCTTTTTGTCGGCATGCAGTCATAAATGTAATACATATAAGAGGTTCCAGGAAAAGGGACCGGTAACGCTAACCAAGCAGCAGCACACGTGATGGAACAGGAGGAGGGTGGCGCAGGAGGAGAAGGCCACGCTTTGAGACACAACAACCCAGGCCTTGCATGAGGACAAGAAGCGTGCGGATAGCAATTTGCGTTTTGTCGCCATGCAGTCATAAATGTCATACAGATGAGAGGTTCAATAAACAGGGACCGGAAACGCTAACCCATCACAGATGTTCATTGTTCATGTTACTTGGTTGGGGTCCGGGAGTGTTGCGTAGTCGTTTCCAATCCAGGATTGATTCATTTTAATTTGAGTCAGACGGTCTGCATTTTCTGTGGAGAGGCGGATACGCCGATCTGTGACGATGCCTCCGGCAGCACTGAAACAGCGTTCCGACATAACGCTGGCTGCCGGGCAAGCCAGCACCTCTATTGCGTACATTGCCAGTTTGTGCCAGGTGTCTAGCTTCGATACCCAATAGTTGAAGGGTGCAGATGGATTGTTCAACACAGCTATGCCATCTGACATGTAGTCCTTGACCATCTTCTCCAGGCGATCGGTGTTGGAGGTGGATCTGCACGCTTGCTGTTCTGTGTGCTGCTGCATGGGTGTCAGAAAATTTTCCCACTCCAAGGACACTGCCGATACCATTCCCTTTTGGGCACTAGCTGCGGCTTGTGTTGTTTGCTGCCCTCCTGGTCGTCCTGGGTTTGCGGAAGTCAGTCTGTCGGCGTACAACTGGCTAGAGGAGGGGGAGGATGTCAATCTCCTCTTTAAAGTCTCCACAAGGGCCTGCTGGTATTCTTCCATTTTGACCTGTCGGACTCTTTCTTCAAGCAGTTTTGGAACATTGTGTTTGTACCGTGGATCCAGAAGGGTATAAACCCAGTAATTGGTGTTGTCCAGAATGCGCACAATGCGTGGGTCGCGTTCAATGCAGTCCTAGGCCGAAGAGGTCATAGCCTAGGGTCACAAAAACCTGTTTATTTGGGCAATTTCAATGGTAGTGATGGTGACGTACATAAATCTCATCCATGGCCGTTAGCAACGTCTGAATTTCAGGAAATGTCTCATGCAGGTAGAAGACATATTGTTAGACTTGGATTCCAAAGATGGGGTCCCTACATCTCTGCAAACCAGAGTTACAGGGCTCCAAAATTGGTAAAATCCCCCATAGGCTTTCATTGCCTCCCTATTTCACTTTCCAAAATCTCACATCTTTTCAAAGGGCAATGGCTCAGCAGTACTAAATTTTCTAGCATTGTAGGGACCCTTAGGGGGAACATGACTGGTGAGTTTCGGGCCCCTAGGCCGAAGAGGTCATAGCCTAGGGTCACAAAAACCTGTTTATTTGGGCTATTTCAATGGTAGTGATGGTGACGTACATAGATCTCATCCATGGCCGTTAGCAACGTCTGAATTTCACGAAATGTCTCATGCAGGTAGAAGACATATTGTTAGACTTGGATTCCAAAGATGGGGTCCCTACATCTCTGCAAACCAGAGTTACAGGGCTCCAAAATTGGTAAAATCCCTCATAGGCTTTCATTGCCTCCCTATTTCACTTTCCAAAATCTCACATCTTTTCAAAGGGCAATGGCTCAGCAGTACCAAATTTTCTAGCATTGTAGGGACCCTTAGGGGGAACATGACTGGTGAGTTTCGGGCCCCTAGGCCAAAGAGGTCATAGCCTAGGGTCACAAAAACCTGTTTATTTGGGCTATTTCAATGGTAGTGATGGTGACGTACATAAATCTCAGCCATGGCCGTTAGCAACGTCTGAATTTCACGAAATGTCTCATGCAGGTAGAAGACATATTGTTAGACTTGGATTCCAAAGATGGGGTCCCTACATCTCTGCAAACCAGAGTTACAGGGCTCCAAAATTGGTAAAACCCCCCATAGACTTTCATTGGGCCTACTATTTACCGTTCCAAAATCTCACACCATTTCAAAGGGCAATGGCTCAGCAGTGGCAAAACTCACCAGTCATGATCCCCCTAAGGGTCCCTACAATGCTAGAAAATGTGGTACTGCTGAGCCATTGCCCTTTGAAAAGATGTGAGATTTTGGAAAGTGAAATAGGGAGGCAATGAAAGTCTATGGGGGATTTTACCAATTTTGGACCCCTGTAACTCTGGTTTGCAGAGATGTAGGGACCCCATCTTTGGAATCCAAGTCTAACAATATGTCTTCTACCTGCATGAGACATTTCGTGAAATTTAGACGTTGCTAACGGCCATGGCTGAGATTTATGTACGTCACTATCACTACCATTGAAATTGCCCAAATAAACAGGTTTTTGTGACCCTAGGCTATGACCTCTTTGGCCTAGGGGCCCGAAACTCACCAGTCATGTTCCCCCTAAGAGTCCCTACAATGCTAGAAAATTTGGTACTGCTGAGCCATTGCCCTTTGAAAAGATGTGAGATTTTGGAAAGTGAAATAGGGAGGCAATGAAAGTCTATGGGGGGTTTTACCAATTTTGGACCCCTGTAACCCTTGTTTGCAGAGATGTAGGGACTCCATCTTTGGAATCCAAGTCTAACAATATGTCTTCTACCTGCATGAGACATTTCGTGAAATTCAGACGTTGCTAACGGCCATGGCTGAGATTTATGTACGTCACCATCACTACCATTGAAATAGCCCAAATAAACAGGTTTTTGTGACCCTAGGCTATGACCTCTTTGGCCTAGGGGCCCGAAACTCACCAGTCATGTTCCCCCTAAGGGTCCCTACAATGCTAGAAAATTTGGTACTGCTGAGCCATTGCCCTTTGAAAAGATGTAGGATTTTGGAAAGTGAAATAGGGAGGCAATGAATGTCTATGGGGGATTTTACCAATTTTGGAGCCCTGTAACTCTGGTTTGCAGAGATGTAGGGACCCCATCTTTGGAATCCAAGTCTAACAATATGTCTTCTACCTGCATGAGACATTTCGTGAAATTCAGACGTTGCTAACGGCCATGGCTGAGATTTATGTACGTCACCATCACTACCATTGAAATTGCCCAAATAAACAGGTTTTTGTGACCCTAGGCTATGACCTCTTCGGCCTAGGACTGCATTGAACGCGACCCACGCATTGTGCGCATTCTGGACAACACCAATTACTGGGTTTATACCCTTCTGGATCCACGGTACAAACACAATGTTCCAAAACTGCTTGAAGAAAGAGTCCGACAGGTCAAAATGGAAGAATACCAGCAGGCCCTTGTGGAGACTTTAAAGAGGAGATTGACATCCTCCCCCTCTTCTAGCCAGTTGTACGCCGACAGACTGACTTCCGCAAACCCAGGACGACCAGGAGGGCAGCAAACAACACAAGCCGCAGCTAGTGCCCAAAAGGGAATGGTATCGGCAGTGTCCTTGGAGTGGGAAAATTTTCTGACACCCATGCAGCAGCACACAGAACAGCAAGCGTGCAGATCCACCTCCAACACCGATCGCCTGGAGAAGATGGTCAAGGACTACATGTCAGATGGCATAGCTGTGTTGAACAATCCATCTGCACCCTTCAACTATTGGGTATCGAAGCTAGACACCTGGCACAAACTGGCAATGTACGCAATAGAGGTGCTGGCTTGCCTGGCAGCCAGCGTTATGTCGGAACGCTGTTTCAGTGCTGCCGGAGGCATCGTCACAGATCGGCGTATCCGCCTCTCCACAGAAAATGCAGACCGTCTGACTCAAATTAAAATGAATCAATCCTGGATTGGAAACGACTACGCAACACTCCCGGACCCCAACCAAGTAACGTGAACAATGAACATCTGTGATGGGTTAGCGTTTCCGGTCCCTGTTTACTGAACCTCTCATCTGTATTACATTTATGACTGCATGGCGACAAAACGCAAATTGCTATCCGCACGCTTCTTGTCCTCATGCAAGGCCTGGGTTGTTGTGTCTCAAAGCGTGGTCTTCTCCTCCTGCGCCACCCTCCTCCTGTTCCATCACGTGTGCTGCTGCTGGGTTAGCGTTACCGGTCCCTTTTCCTGGAACCTCTTATATGTATTACATTTATGACTGCATGCCGACAAAAAGCATGTTACCTGTGCAAAGAAAACAGACATTTCCCGCATTTAAAAGACAGTTTTCCCTTTGAAACTTTAAAATCGATTTTCTCAAAAACTATAAGCTCTTTTTGCTAAAAAATTTTTTCCTCTTGTACCCACTCCCAAGGTGCACATACCCTGCTAATTTGGGGTATGTAGCATGTAAGGAAGCTTTACAAAGCACAAAAGTTCGGGTCCCCATTGACTTCCATTATGTTCGGAGTTCGGGTCGAACACCCGAACATCGCGGCGATGTTCGGCGAACGTTCGCGAACCCGAACATCTAGGTGTTCGCCCAACACTAGTCATAAGTAGGGATAAAGTTATTTCTGATTAAATAAGGACAACATAGCTAAAGTGTCAAAACTGCTCTGGTCAATAAGTGGGAAACAAAGTCTGGATGCGAAGTGGTTAACAATGGCATAATAAGCTGAAGTTACATTCTGAAATACCTATGGCTATGAACAGGGTTGGATTTGTACTCTTTACCACCCAAGGCCACTGTCACCAGCCACCCCCCTACAGTATAAGTAGAAAAATGGCCCCTCCCCCCTTACCTCCAGTATAGATAGCCAGATGACTCGCTAATCCCTCCTTCTCCCACTCCCCCTTTCAGTATAAGTAGCCAGCTTGCCTTCACACCACAGCAGCCATCAGCTCGCCTCCAATGCAGAAGATTCCTCTTTCTTTCCATCTCCAATGCTGCCCAAGTCCATAGCCATCGGCGGCCACAATGCAAACATGCACAGAGAGCAAGGTGGCTGCTGCACAGGCGGCTGGCAGCAGAGTACCGCGGTCGCCTGATCTCCATGCATTGCAGCATTTGCAAGCTTGCAAATGCTGAACCAGTTTATCCTGCTGCTTTGGTGCCCTTGTTCCTGTGGTGACCTAGGCCATGGCCTAGGTGGCCTTGGCCTAAATCCAGACCTGGCTGTGAATATTGTACAGTGTTATGAATGAGAATCTTATCACACAACCGGACACAGTCACGTATGTGTTTCACACACTTGCAGCAGGTGTGCTACCTCTACAGTAAGTTCAGCCAAAATGGCCAATAATGGCTTTGGATCACTATGCTGTAATTGCCATAATTAGGATTATGATTCTAATTGTAAATAGAAATTCAAGTTATGTTATGATTATGGGTCATAATTACAGCTACACTTCCGTGGCATGTATACACACATACATACATACATGTCAACAAGGAAAAAAATATATATCTACATATATATCTACTATATATACACAAGCTGATGGCCCGGGTATGTATTTGGCTGGTATTGGCTTTGTCCACTTTTTCTGACTCAAACACTCAATTATTCAATTACTCAATGACCACGTTTGTGAGGTCTTTGGCATCAATAATTTGCATTGAAATGAAACAAATCTGATGGGCTGTGTGTGGCTACACCCAATTTTCTGAATTTGAACCCCAGTCACCCAATGGCTAAGTGTACCAGGTTTGAGGCCAGTAACAGTGAAAGAATGGCAGCAATTAAAGATTCCCCTTGAAAATCAATACATTAATTTTGAGTGGATTTTGTAGGCTCCACCCACTTTTCTGAATATTAATCCCAGTCAAACAGTGACCAACTGTGCACATTTTGAGAACTCTACCATTAATAGTGTAAGAATGGCTGCAGTTTACATTTTCCCAGTGAAATTTGTGTTTGTCTCCGCCCACTGATGACCCAGCATTGCCCGGTTATGTATTTGGCTGGTGTACTCTATGGCCCCTTTTTCTAACCCTAACACACAATTACTTAATGACCAAGTTTGTAAGCTTTGCAGTCTTTTTGTCTTCAATGTTTTTCATTGAAATGAAACAAATTTGATTGGCTGTTTGTAGCTCCACCCCTTTTTATGAATTTAAACCCCAGTCACCAAGACCAACTGTACCAAGTTTGAGGCTTGTGCCAATAACAGTGCAAGAATGACAGCAATTAAATATTTCCCTTAAAAACCAATAGGTGGATTTTTATTGGCTTATGTAAACTCCACCCACTTTTCAGAATATTAATCCCAGTCACCCAGTGACCAACTGTGCAAAGTTTGAGAACCCTACCATTATCAGTGTAAGAATGGCTGCAGTTTACACTTTATAAGAATATGGTATGCACACCCACAATCAAGCATATGCCATTAGTATAACCGGGTGCTAGGTATGATAAATAAGGCTAATAGCTCCTACAACACATTAAAAGTAAAGTACACCTGCACACCAAAATGTATGTTGCAAAAAGTATTTGTATTAAATATACATAATCAAAAAGATAGACAATCACATGTAACAACAATATTGCACAAGCTGAGACAAACACTCAATATAGACACTCTGTGAATGGTAATACATCATAGTAATCAATATAATATGCAGCAATAAGTCCAACATGAATAGGACAAAGTGATGCCGGGGATGCCAAAAGGTAGAAAACTATGGTAATAACCAGACAGACCCTAAAAATGCAGCAATTTTAGATCCTAGTAAAGTAGACATAATGTAAGCTGGGAGGCACAGGATCCTATAGAGTCTGTAGCAGAGTGTCAAATGGACAGAAGACTTCAGGGAGCCAAATACCCTTTCAGCGGGGGATTGAAATGGGGTAGAGAGCACCGAGAGAGGAGACAGAAGGCTCTATATGACCCAGAGCCTTCCCTCTCCTTAGGTAAGTATTTGCTTCATTTTTAAAAAAAAATGTGGTTCCCATTCACTTTAAGACATTAAAGTGCAAGAATGGCAGCAATTAAATATTCCCCTGAAAAAGCAATAGGTAATTTTTGATTGGCTTTTGTAGGCTCCACCCACTTTTCTCAATATTAATCCTAGTCACCCTGTAACCAACTGTGCAAAGTTTGAGAACCCTACAATTAACAGTGTAAGAATGGGTGCTGTTTACATTTTCCCAGTAAAATTTGTATTTGTCTCCATCCACTTATGACCCCGCGTTGCCCGGGTATGTATTTGGCTGGTGTTGGCTGAGGCTAACACACAATTACTCAATGACCAAGTTTGTGCGCATTGCGGTCTTTGGCATCAATAATTTGCATTGAGATTAAACAAATCTGATTGGCTGTTTGTGGCTCCACCCCTTTGTCTAAATTTGAACCCCAGTCACCCAATGACCAACTGTACCAGGTTTAAGGCTTGTGCCATTAACAGTGCAAGAATGGCAGCAATTAAATATTCCCCTTAAAAATCAATAAGTGAATTATGATTGGCTTCTGTAGGCTCCATCCACTTTTCTGAATATTAATCCCAGTCACACAGTGACCAATTGTGCAAAGTTTGAGAACCCTACCATTAACAGTGTAAGAATGGCTGCAGTTTATATTTTCTCAGTGAAATGTGTATTTGTCTCCGCCCACTGATGACCCAGTATTGGCTGATTATGTATTTGGCTGGTGTTGGCTGCGCCCACTTTTCTTAATCTTAACACACAATTACTCAATTACTCAATGACCAAGTTTGTGAGCTTTGTGGTTTTTGGCATCAATAACCTGCATTCAATGAAACAAATAAGATTGTCTGTTTGTGGCTCCACCCCCTTTTATCAATTTAAACCCCAGTCACCCATTGATCAACTGTACCAGGTTTAAGGCTTGTGCCATTAACAGTGCAAGAATGGCAGCAATTAAATATTCCCCTGAAAAAATCAATAGGTAATTTTTGATTGGCTTTTGTAGGCTCCACCCACTTTTCTGAATATTAATCCCAGTCACCCAGTAATTAACTGTGCAAAGTTTCAGAACCCTACAATTAATAGTGTAAGAATGGCTGCAGTTTACATTTTCCCAGTAAAATTTGTATTTGTTTCCGCCCACTTATGACCCTGTGTTGCCCGCTTATGTATTTGGCTGGTGTTGGCTGTGCCCACTTTTCTAACCCTAACACACAATTAATCAATTATTCAATTACCAAGTTTGTGAGCTTTGCGGTGTTTGGCATTAATAACTTGCATTGGAATTAAACAAATCTAATTGGCTGTTTGTGGCTCCACCCCCTTTCTCAAATTGAACCCCAGTCACCCAATGATCAACTGTACCAGGTTTGAGGCTTGTGCCATTAACAGTGCAAGAATCGCAACAATGTAAATATTCCCCTTGAAAATCAATAGGTGAATTATGATTGGCTTTTGTAGGCTCCTACCACTTTTCTGAATATTAATCCCAGTCACCCAACGACCAACTGTGCAAAGTTTGAGAACCTTACCACTAACAGTGTAAGAATGGCTGCAGTTTACATTTTCTCAGTGAAATGTGTATTTGTCCATTGTCAAATCCATTCAGCCATTTTTTGCGTGATCAAGTAACATCCAAACATCGGAACTTTCCCATTTATTATATTAGTAGGATTAGTAAAATATTATAAAAAATAAGCAATTTTATTCATTATGTTTTCACTACAGATTATCTTTCAGTATTCCTCCACTTAAGTTGCTCTGCATCTGTAGAGATGCAGGTTGGTCCTGGACTCTTCTTCATTAGAATCAATATATACGTTTCATTGTTAGAGTAGTTCCATTTCCTGATACCATGTGCAGCTGTGAACAGAGGCGTAGCTAGACCTAATAGGGCCCCCCTGCAAAAATGATAGCATGAGGCCCCCTTGGTCCCCGAACCCCATGAGGTTCACGTGATTGGGAGCTGGTGAATGGCAGCAGGGAGTGTTCTGCTATGAAGCAGTGTCTAGAAGCAGGAAAAAAATGACAGGCGCTCCTGCAACTTGCTTCTCTACATGGTGGGAGGAGTTGGCAGAGACATTTTTTTGTGAGAAAAAAGGCAGGTCTTTGGTTAATTGGTTGCTCTTATGGTTGGGGGAGGGCAGAGGAGGGCACAGAAAGCCTGTGGGGCCCCCTACGATGGCAGGGGTTGCAGGAGTGATTGTTACGCCCATGGATGGGAAACAACAAGTGATTCTCATGTGCATGAGAGGTCATGGAGAAGTCAATTAGAATAGGAGTCTGCAGGCCATGGAATGAATGCATCACATGTATTTATTGTAACACTATGTCGACCTCATGGATGATCACATGATCAGTTTGATCAGATGACAGATTTGCAAAGCTCTGTTTTGCAGTGATCCCGTTGTGCTCTAGCACATGATTATGAGCAGCAAATCAGAGCCTAGGAAATCTACCACCTGACCATACTGATCACATGCTGGCTTCTCACACCTCACGTCACACAACATATGAGATAAATATGGTAAACATGTCTACATTCTCTAACACTTCTTGTCAAGCTCATTCGGTACATCAGAAGAGTTAACTACATAGATCAAAACAATAAGTACACCATTCTTAATGAGAAGGGAGAATTACCCGGCCCTCTACAAATTGAGAATTGGATACCGTATGCAATACCCGGAGGTAGTACTTATAAGCTTCTAAAAGTCGGTTTATTTGATGGAACGGCACCTGATGATCAGCAGCTGAATATTTCAATGCAGTTAATTACATGGAAAAATAACATGGTGAGTTACAATCCCGGAAGCTGGGGACATTTTGCTTGTAGGCATTAGCTGTGAATGATTGTAGTCAGAGGTGTAACTTGATTTTTCAGTGCCTGGGAACACAGTGTCCCCTCTGCACTGCACACACAAATAGGCATAGTCACTCAGTGGAATGTGGGTGTGGTCATGGGTGGAGACAAATGTACAAATGCTGCAAAATATGGCAATGTAGGTAGCCAGATATCCCTCTCCCCGAGAAGGTAGCCAGATGTAGCACCCTTCCCCCTGCCCGTTTAGATAGCCACATGTGCTCCCTTTCCCATCTAGATAGTCAGATGTGCCCTCTTTACTTGTTTAGATAGCCGGATGTGCCCATTTATATGGTTAGATACTTTCCCCCATTTATATAGCTAGATGTGCCCCCTTTTCCCTTATGGATTGCCATATGTGCCTCCCTCAGACCCATTGGACAAATGTGCCCCTGCTTCCCTCTCTCTGCAAAATGTGAGTGGCAGCTACAGCAGAAGACTCACCGGCTACAATGTTCCAGCAGTGGATGACATCATCTCTCCTCTGCAGCGCACCCAGTGTTTTTACATTGGTAACGATGGCATCTCTTGTCACATGACACAGCTGTAACCAAGGAGAGGATGCTGGGAAGTCAGTGAAAGGAATGGTCACTTTTCAGGACCAACTGACCATTAGAAATGACCTAGAACATATGTTCTGTGATTTCTAACTGGTACCAGTGTAGGAACTGAATCAACTACAATGAGACACGCAGACAGTTTTGTAGTTGAAAATCAGATTCTCCTTTAACGAACAAACCCAGCATCCTTTATACAAAAGTCATGTTAGTTCGCACAGGCGCAGATGATAAAAACCTTTCACCTAATTAGAGGAAAATCCCCATAAAAACATGTGGCAGATGTTACAGGTTACAGGTGTCTTGACATTTAGGGCGAACGCCCAAAGCTACTCTTGGTTTCGCCAAGCCGATGTGGTTAAGAATTTCCTGTTTGCCCAGAGAGGGACAGAAAAGCAGAAGTGAATGTGAAGAGGTGCATGAAAGATATGTTCTTTAACCACTTCCCGACCGCCGTATGTACAATTGGCGGCCGGGAAGTGCACCCCGCAAGGACCGCCGTATAGACAAATGGCGGCGGTCCTTGTAGGGGCATGGGCGGAGCGATCGCGTCATCCGTGACGCGATCCTCCGCCTCCGCCTGGCGCCGCTCACCCGCCGCAACATCCCGCCGGCCATACGGAAGCGCCGGCGGGATGTTAACCCGACGATCGCCGCATACAAAGTGTATAATACACTTTGTAATGTTTACAAAGTGTATTATACAGGCTGCCTCCTGCCCTGGTGGTCCCAGTGTCCGAGGGACCACCAGGGCAGGCTGCAGCCACCCTATGTCGCACCAAGCACACTGATTTCCCCCCGCCCCAGATCGCCCACAGCACCCATCAGACCCCCCCCTGCCCACCCCCCAGACCCATGTTTGCACCCAATCACCCCCCTAATCACCCATCAATCACTCCCTGTCACTAACTGTCAACGCAATTTTTTTTATCCCCCCCCCTGCCCCCTGCTCCCTCCTGATCACCCCCCACCCCTCAGATTCTCCCCAGACCCCCCCCCAGACCCCCCCCCCATGTACTGTATGTATCTATCCCCCCTGATCACCTGTCAATCACCTGTCAATCACCCGTCAATCACCCGTCAATCACCCCCTGTCACTGCCACCCATCAATCAGCCCCTAACCTGCCCCTTGCGGGCAATCTGATCACCCCCCCACACCAATAGATCGCCCGCAGATCCGACATCAGATCACCTCCCAAATCCATTGTTTACATCTATTCTCTCCTCTAAACACCCACTAATTACCCATCAATCACCCATCAATCACCCCCTATCACCACCTGTCACTTTTACCTATCAGATCAGACCCTAATCTGCCCCTTGCGGGCACCCAATCACCCGCCCACACGCTCAGATTGCCCTCTGACCCCCCCCTTATCAATTCGCCAGTGCATTAATTACATCTGTTCTTCCCTGTAATAACCCACTGATCACCTGTCAATCACCTGGCAATCACCAATTACCCCCTGTCACCCCCTGTCACTGCCACCCATCAATCAGCCCCTAACCTGCCTCTTGCGGGCAATCTGATCACCCACCCACACCATTAGATCGCCCGCAAACCCGCCGTCAGATTACCTCCCAAATGTATTGTTTACATGTTATCTGGTGTAAACATCCACTAATCACCCATCAATCACCCATCAATCACCCCCTATCACCACCTGTCACTGTTACCTATCAGATGAGACCCTAATCTGCCCCTTGCGGGCACCCAATCACCCGCCCACACGCTTAGATTGCCCTCAGACCCCCCCCCTTCCTTATCAATTCGCCAGTGCATTAATTACATCTGTTCTTCCCTGTAATAACCCACTGATCACCTGTCAATCACCTGCCAATCACCTATCACCCATCAATCACCCCCTGTCACTGCCACCCATCAATCAGCCCCTAACCTGCCCCTTGCGGGCAATCTGATCACCCACCCACACCAATAGATCGCCCGCAAACCCGCCGTCAGATTACCTCCCAAATGTATTGTTTACATGTTATCTTCTCTAAACACCCACTAATTACCCATCAATCACCCATCAATCACCCCCTATCACCACCTGTCACTGTTACCTATCAGATGAGACCCTAATCTGCCCCTTGCGGGCACCCAATCACCCGCCCACACGCTTAGATTGCCCTCAGACCCCCCCCTTATCAATTCGCCAGTGCATTAATTACATCTGTCCTTCCCTGTAATAACCCACTGATCACCTGTCAATCACCTGCCAATCACCTATCACCCATCAATCACCCCCTGTCACCCCCTGTCACTGCCACCCAACAATCAGCCCCTAACCTGCCCCTTGCGGGCAATCTGATCACCCACCCACACCAATAGATCGCCCGCAGATCCGACATCAGATCACCACCCAAGCGCAGCGTTTACATCTATTCTCTCCTCTAAACACCCACTAATTACCCATCAATCACCCCCTATCACCACCTGTCACTGTTACCTATCAGATCAGACCCTAATCTGCCCCTTGCGGGCACCCAATCACCCGCCTACACGCTCAGATTGCCCTCAGACCCCCCCTTATCAATTCGCCAGTGCAATATTTACATCTGTTCTCCCCTGTAATAACCCACTGATTACCTGTCAATCACCTATCAATCACCCATCAATCACCCCCTGTCACTGCCACCCATCAATCACCCCCTGTCACTGCCACCCATCAATCACCCCCTGTCACTGCCACCCATCAATCACCCACTGTCACTGCCACCCATCAATCAGCCCCTAACCTGCCCCTTGCGGGCAATCTGATCACCCACCCACACCAATAGATCGCCCGCAGATCCGACGTCCGATCACCTCCCAAGTGCAGTGTTCACATCTGTTCTCTACCCTAAACACCCACTAATTACCCATCAATCACCCCCTGTCACTGCTACCTATCAGATTAGACCCCTATCTGCCCCTAGGGCACTCAATCACCCGCCCACACCCTCAGAATGCCCTCAGACCCCAGCCCTGATCACCTCGCCAGTGCATTGCTTGCATCTATTCCCCCCTCTAATCACACCTTGAGACACCCATCAATCACCACCTGTCACCCCCTAGCACACCTACCCATCAGATCAGGTCCTAATTTGCCCCGTGTGGGCTCCTGATCACTCGGCCAAACCCTCAGATCCCCCTCAGACCCCCTTCCGTTCACCTCCCCAGTGCATTGATTGCATCTATTTTCCCCTCTAACCACCCCCTGAGACACCCATCAATCACCTCCTGTCACCCCCCTAGCACTCCTATCCATCAGATCAGGCCCAATACAACCTGTCATCTAAAAGGCCACCCTGCTTATGACCGGTTCCACAAAATTCGCCCCCTCATAGACCACCTGTCATCAAAATTTGCAGATGCTTATACCCCTGACCAGTCATTTTGAGACATTTGGTTTCCAGACTACTCCTCACGGTTTTGGGCCCGTAAAATGCCAGGGCGGTATAGGAACCCCACAAGTGACCCCATTTTAGAAAAAAAGACACCCCAAGGTATTCTGTTAGGTGTATGACGAGTTCATAGAAGATTTTATTTTTTGTCAAAAGTTAGCGGAAATTGATTTTTATTGGGTTTTTTTCACAAAGTGTCATTTTCCACTAACTTGTGACAAAAAATAAAATCTTCTATGAACTCGCCATACACCTAACGGAATACCTTGGGGTGTCTTCTTTCTAAAATGGGGTCACTTGTGGGGTTCCTATACTGCCCTGGCATTTTAGGGGCCCTAAACCGCGAGGAGTAGTCTAGAAAACAAATGCCTCAAAATGACCTGTGAATAGGAAGTTGGGCCCCTTAGCGCACCTAGGCTGCAAAAAAGTGTCACACATGTGGTACCGCCATACTCAGGAAAAGTAGTATAATGTGTTTTGGGGTGTATTTTTACACATACCCATGCTGGGTGGGAGAAATTTCTATGTAAATGGACAATTGTGTGTAAAAAAAATCAAACAATTGTCATTTACAGAGATATTTCTCCCACTTAGCATGGGTATGTGTAAAAATACACCCCAAAACACATTATACTACTTCTCCTGAGTACGGCGGTACCACATGTGTGGCACTTTTTTACACCCTAAGTACGCTAAGGGGCCCAAAGTCCAATGAGTACCTTTAGGATTTCACAGGTCATTTTGCGACATTTGGTTTCAAGACTACTCCTCATGGTTTAGGGCCCCTAAAATGCCAGGGCAGTATAGGAACCCCACAAATGACCCCATTCTAGAAAGAAGACACCCAAAGGTATTCCATTAGGAGTATGGTGAGTTCATAGAAGATTTTATTTTTTGTCACAAGTTAGCGGAAAATGACACTTTGTGGAAAAAAAACAATTAAAATCAATTTCCGCTAACTTGTGACAAAAAAATAAAAACTTCTATGAACTCACCATACTCCTAACGGAATACCTTGGGGTGTCTTCTTTCTAAAATGGGGTCATTAGTGGGGTTCCTATACTGCCCTGGCATTTTAGGGGCCCTAAACCGTGAGGAGTAGTCTTGAAACAAAAATGACCTGTGAAATCCTAAAGGTACTCATTGGACTTTGGGCCCCTTAGTGCAGTTAGGGTGCAAAAATGTGCCACACATGTGGTATTGCCGTACTCAGGAGAAGTAGTACAATGTGTTTTGAGGTGTATTTTTACACATACCCATGCTGGGTGGGAGAAATGCCTCTGTAAATGACAATCTTTTGATTTTTTTACACACAATTGTCCATTTACAGAGTTATTTCTCCCACCCAGCATGGGTATGTGTAAAAATACACCCCAAAACACATTGTACTACTTCTCCCGAGTACGGCGATACCACATGTGTGGCACTTTTTTGCACCCTAACTGCGCTAAAGGGCCCAAAGTCCAATGAGTACCTTTAGGATTTCACAGGTCATTTTGCGGAATTTGATTTCCAGACTACTCCTCACGGTTTAGGGCCCCTAAAATGCCAGGGCAGTATAGGAACCCCACAAATGACCCCATTTTAGAAAGAGTTAGTGGAAAATGACACTTTGTGAAAAAAACAATAAAAATCAATTTTCCGCTAACTTTTGACAAAAAATAAAATCTTCTATGAACTCACCATACTCCTAACGGAATACCTTGGGGTGTCTTCTTTCTAAAATGGGGTCATTTGTGGGGTTCCTATACTGCCCTGGCATTTTAGGGGCCCTAAACCGTGAGGAGTAGTCTGGAAATCAAATTCCGCAAAATGACCTGTGAAATCCTAAAGGTACTCATTGGACTTTGGGCCCTTTAGCACAGTTAGGGTGCAAAAAAGTGCCACACATGTGGTATCGCCGTACTCGGGAGAGGTAGTATAATGTGTTTTGAGGTGTATTTTTACACATACCCATGCTGGGTGGGAGAAATAAATCTGTAAATGGACAATTGTGTGTAAAAAAAATTAAAAAATTGTCATTTACAGAGATATTTCTCCCACCCAGCATGGGTATGTGTAAAAACACACCCCAAAACACATTATACTACTTCTCCTGAGTACGGCAATACCACATGTGTGGCACTTTTTTGCAGCCTAACTGCGCTAAAGGGGTCCAAAGTCCAATGAGCACCTTTAGGCTTTACAGGGGTGCTTACAATTTAGCACCCCCCAAAATGTCAGGACAGTAAACACACCCCACAAATGACCCCATTTTGGAAAGTAGACCCTTCAAGGTATTCAGAGAGGGGCATGGTGAGTCCGTGGCAGATTTCATTTTTTTTTGTCGCAAGTTAGAAGAAATGGAAACTTTTTTTTTTTTTTTTGTCACAAAGTGTCATTTTCCGCTTACTTGTGACAAAAAATAATATCTTCTATGAACTCACCATGCCTCTCAGTGAATACTTTGGGATGTCTTCTTTCCAAAATGGGGTCATTTGGGGGGTATTTATACTATCCTGGAATTCTAGCCCCTCATGAAACATGACAGGGGGTCAGAAAAGTCATAAATGCTTGAAAATGGGAAAATTCACTTTTTGCACCATAGTTTGTAAACGCTATAACTTTTACCCAAACCAATAAATATACGCTGAATGGGTTTTTTTTATCAAAAACATGTTTGTCCACATTTTTCGCGCTGCATGTATACAGAAATTTTACTTTATTTGAAAACTGTCAGCACAGAAAGTTAAAAAAATCATTTTTTTGCCAAAATTCATGTCTTTTTTGCTGAATATAATAAAAAGTAAAAATCGCAGGAGCAATCAAATAGCACCAAAAGAAAGCTTTATTAGTGACAAGAAAAGGAGCCAAAATTCATTTAGGTGGTAGGTTGTATGAGCGAGCAATAAACCGTGAAAGCTGCAGTGGTCTGAATGGAAAAAAGTGGCCGGTCCTTAAGGGGTAGAAAGCCCTAGGTCCTTAAGTGGTTAATCTATAGCTTGAGACTTGGAAGCTTAGAATATTATACAGTTTTATAACATGGCGGCAGAAGACAATGTATATGCTTATGCTTACAATTCCTTACAGTCAGCAGAGGAGAGATGAAGTAATCCGTCACTGGATTGTTGGAGCTGGTGAGTCTACTGTTGTTGCAGAGAAAGGGAGTCACTTTGGGTTGCCAGCAAGCTGCCTCTAGTGCGCCTTCACAGTGCTGCGCCTGGGGACATATGTCTCTCTTTGCAACCCCCACACACACATTTTCCACATGAGTTTTCTCCCAGGTGAAATTTTCACACCCCATGAGGGCTCTTTCACACCAGAGCCCATTTCTGGCGTTTTAATGCAAAGTCTATACTTTGCGTTAACCAAGGTAGAAGGAAAGTCCATAGACTTTCCTTTTACCTTTCACACCCGACGCTGCGTTTCGATACGTTGCGGTACGACGCGTCCCGGCGCATTTTATCGTCGGGAATCGGCGCTTCCCCTTCGGGGTAATTAACTACCACCACCGCTACTCAGCGTCGCACCGGAGTTTCCCGACGACACGCCGCAACGCGTGCAGGAGCTGTTCTCCTGCACGCTTTTGGTGTGTAACGAGCCTGAACAAAATACTTTTTAACCACTTCCCTGCCACAGTTTTTTTCCTTAAAATTCAGAGCAATATTCACACATCACACTCCTCTCTTTCATTCACCAATAACTTTTTGTCTACTTTTCACCCCGAAATGATCTATACATTTTTCCCCCACAAATTAGGCTTTTTTGGGTGGTACTTTTTGCAAAAAATTGTTTTATTTCATGTGCATTTTAAACCCCCTAAGTCCGCCTAACACCAATGGGCGTGACCAAGGCGGCAGCCCCTGGACCACCTAACACCAATTGGCATCAAGTCCTGGGATGATGATTTGCAGGAGATCGATGAGCGTGCATCTCTGTATGGATGACGGAGCTCCACTCCATCATCAGTCTCTCAGCGGTGTTCACCGCTAGGAGACTGTTAGACGGCAAAACCGCCATCTATTTTTTGTGTACAGCATTGTGATCCATGGCAGCGCTGTACTACCAGGGGACAGCCATGTCAAACAGCTGTCCCCCTGGGAGAGACAGGAGTGATCTGTTGTCATAGGCTGATGCTTATGACAGCCGATCGCTATGATTGGCTGGCAGGGGGAGGGAGGGAGGGATGGGTAGGTAAAATTTAAAAAAAAACAATATTTATTCCAAAAAAAACAAAAAAAAAACCAATAAAATATTTATATAAATATACACAAACATGCCGGCAGAGTAAAGACCCCACCAACAGAGAGCTCTGTTGGTGGGCAGAAAAGGGGGATCACTTGTGTGCTGATTTGTATGGCCCTGCAGCGAGGCCTTAAAGCTACAGTGGCCTATTTAAAAAAACATAGCCTGGTCACTAGGGGGGTTTAAGCCTAGGGTCCTCAAGAGGTTAAAGGGAATAAGAATGAAAAAAATATATATATATATATATATTATTTCTCAGTTTACATCCATTATAGATTTAAAATAAAATGTTCTATGAAAGATACAACCTATATGTTTTATTTGCCCATTTGTTTCAACATTTAACTAGTTAATGGATTTCATACAGTATAGCTATTAGAGATGACCCGAACGGTTCGCCGGCGAACGGCTCCAGGCAAACTTCCGGTGGTTTGCGTTCGCCATCTAAGGCAAACTTTTCCGGAAGTTCGGTTCGCCCCCATAGTGCACCATTAGGGTCAACTTTGACCCTCTACATAACAGTCAGCAGGCACATTGTAGCCAATCAGGCTACACTCTCTCCTGGAGCAATTTCCCCCTTTATATAAAGCAGGCTCCGCCGGCCATTACACTCACTCGTGTGCCTGCAATAGTGAGAGAAGGGACAGCTGCTGGCAGACTCTCATAGGGAAAAATTAGTTAGGCTGTTATAGGCTTGTTAGCTTGCTCCTGGCTGATTATTATTGCTAAAATAGCACCCCACAACAGCTCTTATGAGAGCTAATCTTGTTTTGTGATCAATTTTTTTTTGTGTGTGTCCCACTGACACTTGTGTTACATAGACAGCCTTGCTAATTCATACTGTGTGTGTGCCACTGTCAGGCCCAGCACATTCAGTGACTACCTGTGTGTGTGTGACAGCAGGTGCACATTGTAATACCCATTACTGCATATACCTATGTGTTGTGTTCAGTGCACCCACCTCATCACTGCATATACCTACCTGTTGTGTTCAGTGGCACGCATTGCGGACATTCAGCGGAGAAACAACTTGCCGGTGAGATGCTTGATATGTGATAGCCCGACTCGCTGGAATTCGACCCTGGTCATGTTCTCTCGCCTGCTAGAACAGGAGAAAGCCATCACCCTGTACCTGTACAATTACAGTAGAAGGACACAATCTGGGGAGATGGGGATGTTGTGGCCCAACAACTGGACACTGATGCAAAATGCATGCAGGCTCATGCGGCCATTTGAGGAGGTGACCAACCTGGTGAGTCACAGTGAAGGCACCATCAGACTTGCCCTCCATAACATATTCTCATTAAAGGATTTAAAGTTGATTCATTTCACATAAACAGCAGGGCCTCAAAAGTCCTCCTGTATTGTTATTTTTGGTCACTACCTCGGGACGTGCATGCCATGCCTGCTGCATTCCTTGGATGTGCAGGGGTGGTAGCCGATTCTCAGGCTCCCACTCCGGACCGGAATCGAACCAGGATTCCCCGGCCATTACCCGTGGTCACTCGCAATGGCAGACTTGCCCTCCATAAGATTCTCATTGCAGGTACTGAACAGCAAGCAGAACAAGTATTTAAAAAAAATAGATGTAAGCTTTAACAATGGTAGAGGAAGAACCATTGAAAGTTGATAAGGCAATCAGACATTACCTGACATCACTGAGTGAGGAAGAGCAATCTCGCCATGGTGCGCACCAGTCCAGCACGGCCGTCACTACGCAATCAGTTGTTTGCGGTGTGTTACACAGTGCGTTTGGTGTGTCAGTTTGAAGCAATACTCTAATTACACTCCCTGATTGATGTACAGTGGTGTGAAAAACTATTTGCCCCCTTCCTCATTTCTTATTCTTTTGCATGTTTGTCACACTTAAATGTTTCTGTTCATCAAAAACCGTTAACTATTAGTCAAAGATAACATAATTGAACACAAAATGCAGTTTTAAATGATGGTTTTTATTATTTAGTGAGAAAAAAAACTCAAAACCTACATGGCCCTGTGTGAAAAAGAAATTGCCCCCTGAACCTAATAACTGGTTGGGCCGGAAGCAGGAAATTTGGGCGCATGAGGCAGATGGACAAAAAGGGCGCCGCCATTCACTCCCATAATAAATATCGTTTAATCGGCGCCCAACAGGAAAAAAGGGCGCCGGAGAAAAATAACGTTTTAAAAGCGGCGCCCGGAGACTTTTAATGTTTTATAACTGTTTCTCATGATTACACATTATTTAATGATTTATAATTTTTTAAACATTATTTTTAAACGAAAAACAGTACAATATTTTTTTAAAACATTACTTTTAAACGAAAAACCGTACTTACATTTTTTTTTTCACATTTTTAAACGAAAAACCACACCATATTTTTTTAAACGTTATTAATGCTTATCACAGGGGGGTCTTAGGTTTAGGCACCACCAGGGAGGTCTTAGGTTTAGGCACCAACAGGGGGGTCTTAGGTTTAGGCACCAACAGGGGGGTCTTAGGTTTAGGCACCAACAGGGGGGTCTTAGGGTTAGGCACCAACAGGGGGGTCTTAGGGTTAGGCACCAACAGGGGGGTCTTAGGTTTAGGCACCAACAGGGGGGTCTTAGGTTTAGGCACCAACAGGGGGGTCTTAGGTTTAGGCACCAACAGGGGGGTCTTAGGGTTAGGCACCACCAGGGGGGTCTTAGGGTTAGGCACCAACAGGGGGGTCTTAGGGTTAGGCACCAACAGGGGGGTCTAGGGGTTAGGGATAGGTACAGGGAGGGTTCTGTGTGAGAGTAGGGTTAGGTATAGCTTTAGTAAAATTCTTATTAATGTTTTATAAAACGTTATTATAAATTTCAATTTTTAAACAGGGAAGATTAACGTTTTTAAAATTGCCGATTTTATACACATTATTTAATGATTTATAACTTTATAAAACATTATTTTTAAACGAAATATAACACACATTTTTTTTAAACGTTATTCATGATTATCTTTTAAAACCCTGCGCCCTTTTTTCCCGGCGCCCTTTTTTAACGTACGTGGTTGGGCCACCCTTAGCAGCAATAACTGCAATCAAGTGTTTGCGATAACTTGCAACGAGTCTTTTACAGCGCTCTGGAGGAATTTTGGCCCACTCATTTTTGCAGAATTGTTTTAATTCAGCTTTATTTGAGGGTTTTCTAGCATGAACCGCCTTTTTAAGGTCATGCCACAACATCTCAATAGGATTCAGGTCAGGACTTTGACTAGGCGACTCCAAAGTCTTCATTTTGTCTTTCTTCAGCCATTCAGAGGTGGATTTGCTGGTGTTCTTTGGGTCATTGTCCTGCTGCAGCACCCAATATCGCTTCAGCTTGAGTTGACAAACAGATGGCCGGACATTCTCCTTCAGGATTTTTTGGTAGACAGTAGCATTCATGGTTCCATCTATCACAGCAAGCCTTCCAGGTCCTGAAGCAGCAAAACAACCCCAGACCATCACACTACCACCACCATATTTTACTGTTGGAATGATGTTCTTTTGCTGAAATGCTGTGTTACTTCTACTCCAGATGTAACGGGACACACACCCTCCAAAAAGTTCAACTTTTGACTCGTCGGTCCACAAGGCATTTTCCCAAAAGTCTTGGCAATCATTGAGATGTTTTTTAGCAAAATTGAGACGAGCCTTAATGTTCTTTTTGCTTAAAAGTGGTTTGCACCTTGGATATCTGTCATGCAGCCTGTTTTTGCCCAGTCTCTTTCTTATGGTGGAGTCATGAACACTGACCTTAATTGAGGCAAGTGAGGCCTGCAGTTCTTTAGATGTTGTCCTGGGGTCTTTTGTGGCCTCTCGGATGAGTTTTCTCTGCGCTCTTGGGGTAATTTTGGTCAGCCGGCCACTCCTGGGAAGGTTCATCACTGTTCCATGTTTTTGCCATTTGTGGATAATGGCTCTCACTGTGGTTCGCTGGAGTCCCAAAGCTTTAGAAATGGCTTTATAACCTTTACCAGACTGATAGATCTCAATTACAGTACTTTTGTTCTCATTTGTTCCTGAATTTCTTTGGATCGTGGCATGATGTCTAGCTTTTGAGGTGCTTTTGGTCTACTTCTCTGTGTCAGATAGCTCCTATTTAAGTGATTTCTTGATTGAAACAGGTGTGGCAGTAATCAGGCCTCGGGGTGACTACAGAAATTGAACTCAGGTGTGATAAACCTGTCATGATCGCTGCTGCAGCAGGTACTGCTGGCAGTAGTAGTGCTGCAGCTCAGGCAGTTCTGATCTCTTTCCATGCAAGCTGCATAGCTTTGTCTGCCTTTCCCTGCTGTCAGCTTGTGACTGATTATCATTCACCTGTGTGGGAATCTGCATGTCTGCTCCTATAGGATGACCACAGTATAAAGATCTGCTTCATGCAGGGCTCCTCGGGTTATCATAGCTTCAGTTAAGCCTGTCTTGCTGTTGCTTCAGCCCCAGATTGTGTTTCTTGTTCTAAAGATACTTTGCTGGTCTTGCATCATATATTGGTTCATTGCCAATATATATGCATACCAGCACCTTTGTTATTTTCCTTGTATTTGTGTTACGTTGATACATCAGTGTCGCTGATGTATACGTACACAAACTGTTTATATCCAGTGTTCAGTTAGTCAGCTTCCAGCACGTTTTGGTAGGTTGCGCGTATCGTGATCACCCGTGCTGAGTTAGTATTCCTGTTCTGTTACCGTTTGTGGATTGCGTTCATCTCTGCGAAGAGATAGCGAATCTTTCTGAATCCTGTTCTGTTACCGTTTGTGGATTGCGTTCATCTCTGCGAAGAGATAGCGAATCCTTCTGAGTCCTGTTCCCTGTATTGCTCCAGTCCTAGTCAGTGTTCCTGCATATGTCATATATCGGTTCATTGCCGATATATACATATGTTAGTCAGACGTTACAAATAGTTTCATTGATAGCTGTAGTACGCTAGGAAAACATACTTATTGTATATTTGTCTGTGTTACGTTCATCTATCTTGATCCTGTTATTTCCTGACTATCCTGTCCTGTCTTTGTGAGGCACGCCTTCGCCGCAATTGCATTGGCTGCCTCATTTCAGTCTGTCTTGTTGTGGACGCTTGCTGTCACTAAGTAGTGGCCAGTTAAGCAAGCGTTCATTCTGTCTACCTGTCCTGATCTCCTCAGTCCTGGTTTATGCGCTCCGCGCTACCTTGCGCTGAGACGCTATCGCGAAAGTATTGTTTGTGGCTGTCGGATCTGCACCGGCTCTGTGCGCCACAATCTCCTGTTGGAGTCAGTCCTCCCCTCCACTATACTAGGAATAGCCTGTTTCCTTGTGCTAGTGTGTGTACCTCCTCCACGTCAGCTCATGCGTTGCATGCTGACTGTGGAGAATACACCACCAAGCCTTACAAAACCACAGTTAAGTTATTTTTAAACAAGGGGGGCAATTTATTTTTCACACTGGGCCATGTAGATTTGGAGTTTTTTTTCTCACTAAATAATAAAAACCATCATTTAAAACTGCATTTTGTGTTCAATTATGTTATCTTTGCCTAATAGTTTTGATGAGCAGAAACATTTAAGTGTGACAAACATGCAAAAAAATAAGAAATCAGGAAGGGGGCAAATAGTTTTTCACACCACTGTATATACATGCAAGATGTTTTAAAGCACTTTAGGCCTGCAATTTAGCATTCAATGTGATTTCTGTCCTTAAAACGCTGCTTTGCGTCAAATCCAGATTTTTCACCAGGACTGTTGGCATCTATCCCACTCAGCCATGCAAAAACTCAGACCCCTTGAAACATCTTTTCCATTACTTTTGTTGTCAGCATAAATGTTTTTAGTTTTCAATGTTCGCCTCCCCATTGAAGTCTATTGCGGTTCGCAAAGTTCGCGCAAACCGAACCTTCCGCGGAAGTTCGCGAACCGAAAATCGAAGGTTCGGGCCATCTCTAATAGCTATGCCTCCACAGACTTCAGCTTAGCTCCCGGGGTGTAGATATACGTATCTCGCTGTGATCGATGCTGTGTGTGCTTCCACATGCATTCACATCACCGCCTGTTAGTACACAGGTGGGAACGCAGTTCCCACTTAACGATCTGAGTGCCTCTGATCAATGAAATCAATAAAATGCTGTGGTCATTGATAAAACACGAGCAAATTACTTTGTGTTTGTGTACTAACAGCACAAACAGGAAGATAAAGTGGGGGACAGCTATTGGCCCAGTAGTAAAATTACACTTACATACATTTTATTTAAAAATACATAACATACCATATTCATTAACCCCTTACCTCCCCTCCCATAATCACCAAAAAAAGAGAGAACACTTGTATAAAAAACATTTTAAAAAGTGACATTTAAAAAAACAAAAAAACATAAATAGTTACCTTAGGATCTCAACGTTTTAATATGTATGTCATGAGGATATATTACTGTTATTTTTGCAAATATGGGCTTGTAGTTGACTGACACAAAAAAAAAAATCCAAATAAAATATTGTTGCCAACATTGTACAAGGGACATACTTTACATGTTGCAATAACCAGGACAATTGGGCAAATACAATGAGTGGGTTTTATCTATAGTAGCACATTTTCTTTTAAAACTATAATGGTCCAAAACTGAGAAATAATTATTTTTTTCCACTGTTTTCTTATTATTCCTATTAAAATGCATTTAGAATAATAAAAAAAAAATCTTAGCAAAATGTACCACCCAAAGAAAGCCTAATTGGTGGCAAAAACATAAAATGTTTTGTTGTAATAAGTAGGGATACAGTTATTGGTGAATGGAAGGGAGGAGTGCTGAAATGTGAAAATTGCTCTGGTCTATAAGGAGAAAAAACCCTCAGTAGGGATGCTCATTCAGCATTTCCGATTGGAAATTGAATTTCCGCATTGGAATGCGGAAATCATTAATACAAGTGCGGTAGGTGGATTTTTGGCGGAAATAGCAGAAATTTCCACTGAAATTTCAGCCGACTTTGACAACGATTTTCTCAAAAACTGCTGGGTCTTTTTGAAATTCTTTTCCCTCTTGTTCCCACTCTTCTGTTTAACAAATCCAAAAAGTACAAGGTCTTTTTTATTTTTTTTTTAATCTTGTTCTCACTCTTCTGTTTAACATTTCATGTTTCTATGACCTATGGGGGCTTTGCTATTAACCGCTAAAGTCGTCGGCTTTTGACTGTAATGTAAAATGCGGAAAATCCACATTATCCAATATGCAATAATTTTATGACAATCAGAAGACTGAGAATGAATAAACCAATCAAAGAATAGGGATTTAGATGGAAATTTCCACATTCTCTGATAGGCTTATTCATTCTGAGTCTTCTGATTGACTTAAAATTACCACATATCAGATAATGCAAATTTTATGCATTTAACATTACAGTCAAAAGCTGCCGAATTTAGCGGTTATTAGCAAAGCCCCCATAGGTGCTAGAAACACCAAATGTTAAACAGAAGAGTGAGAAAAAGATGAAAAAAAAATTAAAAAAAAGACCTTGTCGTTTTTGACAAAAGTTGGCAGAAATTTCTGTGAAAATCTGCATCGGAATGCGGAAGTCAGTAGCGGAAAGCTGAATCGGTAGCGCTAGTGGTAATGGCAGAAAGCAGATTTTGTGCAGAAGCGGAAATTGGCATTTCCAACGATCCTTACCCCTCAGTGGTGAACTGGTTAAATTGTGTCTCTGGTACAATGTATGGCGACAATATTTTATTTAAAAATAAAGGTGTATTTTTCTGTTTTGTGTTTCTTTATAGTATATCAATAATTGCAAGCCCTAATTTATAAAAATAATAGTGAAATATAGTGACATACCCTTATGACACACATACTAAACCACAACCAAGCAAGAAATTACTCAAAATAATTTTGATAGTATTTTTTCACCTGCTTTATGGTTCTTTTATAATTGCAAAGTGCTGAAAAGAAGAAAAAAGATATCTCCATATCTCCCATGAGAGAACTCCGGAGAAAAAGTTAATTGAATAAGATAAGAGCACTCCATAGTGTGTTATCCTTCAGATTGCTTTATTCCTAAAATACAAGTTATACTCACAAGATATGAGACATGGGGCCATATGCAATTCACCTTTTCAGCTAAGTTTTCTCCTAGGTGAAATTTTCAAACTTGTCAATAAAATGCATTTTAAACAACCAGCAAGCAAACAAATACTCAAAATAAGTTTGATAGTACTTTTTCACTTACTTTTTGGTACTTTTACAATTACAAAGTGCTAAAAAGTTATTATAAATCGAAGATGAAAAATTATCTCCTTGGAGAAAATTCAGGTGAAAAAGTGAATTGCATATGGCCCATAGAATCACTTATCAATGAGAGGTTTTCCCATCATCATCACATATGTGGCTTGCACACATCCGGGCTGTGGCCATCAATGTGCTGTCCGATGTACGGGGAGTGTGACTTGGGAAGGGGTGGGCGGATCCTACTTCAAACGCACCTCTTGCGTCATTAAGCGTTTCGGGAACGCAGGGTACTTCCAAATTGACTTGAAAGTATTGGACCAATCATAGAATGCTGAATTTTACCCCTGTAATAAGAACACCATGGAAATTTTAGGCGAATCACAAGAATCGTGAATACTCGGCAGTATCCGAGTCTTGTCATTGGTCTAAAATTACTGCAGTAATCTGATTTTCATAGAAACATTTCCAATGCTTCTGAGTTCTGGGATTGGGCTAGAATTACCGAGTCACGGAAATTAAATATTCCCATGACAATCTGATTTTTATGTGTGGAATTTTCAATTGTGCAGGTTCCTAGTGCGGACAGAGCCATAGGCTGCTGTATATTTTCCTCCACTGCCCACAAGCTCTGGACAGTCTACTGGGGTGTCCACTCTACCGGATCAACCCTGATCTGCTACATGATGCTGTTGGCATCCTGCAACCAGTGGGCTTAAGGTGAAGCAGAGTGCCAATACTGGATAGCAGTTTTTCTGTTCACCTGATCTGGTCACAAAGAAACTGGAGAGCGGGGCACTTTCCTTAAATGGCCTACTGTATGTACTGGTGGAGCACCGACCTTCCCTCTGCACATCCCATCTTATGAGCAGCAGGAAAGCTGCTTTTCAACACATGTAATGTGAGTCTAGGCCCTCGATCCCTCACAAACTGTTATAAGTGTTGCAGACTATCAATTCAGTTAACCACTTTACTACCGAGCAGGGCTGTCAGCCACAGCACTATTTAGTGTAGGTTTAGGTGTCGTATAGTGCAGCAGTTTAGTATGGTGCAGATTAGTATATTGTAGTGTTAAATCTTCAACAATGGCAGGGCCGGATTTATGCAAAAGCCCACTAGGTCATGGCCTAGGGCACCACAGGAGGAAGGGCACCAAAGCAGCAGGCTGCAATGCAGGGAGATCAGGCGAGTGCCTGACCGCAGTACTCTGCTGCTAGTTGCCTGTGCAGCAGCCACTTTGCTCTCTGTGCACATTTGCATTGGGACCGGCGGCTATGGACTTGGTCAGCATTGGAGACGGAAAGGAAGAGGAAGCTTCTGCACCGGAGACGAACTGAGAAATAAGTGCTGCTGATGGCTGCTGCAGTGTGAAGGCGAGTTGGCTACCTATATTTAAAGGTGGGCGAGGGGGGGGAGGAGGTATTAAGGGAGTTATCTGGCTACCTTTACTGGAGGGAAAGGGGGAGGAGTCATCTGGCTCCATATACTAGAGGGAAGGGGGAATGGGTTATCTGGCTACCTATACTGAAAGGAAAGGGGGTGGAGTCATCTGGCTACCTATACAGGGAGGGGACATTAGGCTATCTATACTAGAGGGAAGGGCTCCCTTCGCTACCTATACTGAAGTGGACAGCCTGTAACAGTGACCTAGGGCGGTAAAGAGTACAAATCCAGCCCTGAACAATGGGACTGTCCCAGAATATAGAGCATGGTACCAGTCATACCACAACTGCATATATATAATGATGAATGGTTGGAATCAAAGCTAGACATTTTTCTTGGGATTATATACCATTTTAAAAATAGCTTTTGTAGTAGCTCCCAATGTAAGAGACATGTAGACAATTTGGAAGCTGGGCTCATGGATCGTTTGACTTGGTTGAGTGATAATGAGATGTGAAGATCATCGGCCGGAGTTTTAACACTATGGTATCTTTCTAAATACAGATCTCTGTTGCTAAAAAATCCTGATATCAGATTGAGATTCCACCCTTCTGAGCACAGTCAGTATGCGTAGGGATTCAGTTTTTTAAAGGACACCCGAAGGCAAAAATAAACTAATGAAATAAAGGATTGTATCCATCCTCCGTCTCCTTAAAAAATGACTTTTTAAGATATTCCACAGTTTTATTTTATGTTTAAATCTACTTTTTAAGTTTTAACAGTTTTATTGTTTTTGCTCAATGACACATTCATTGCTAGAGCTAAAATCCATGAGCCTATGATCCTTTTTATCTCTTTCAGGCTCTCAGAAGCCATTTTCTACTAGGCAAGTGTTTTATAGTTGGAATTTCTTTTCAGTGAGGGTCACAATATAGTCACTTCCTGTCTGACTCAGGACTGAGTCAGCTACTTACATACCTGATATTTAACTCTTTCAGGCAGAGGAAGAAAAAAAGGAACACAGCATAGTTATTTGTGTGCTAGGCACTGTACATACCCATGTCTATCTCATCATGTCACATGTCACCTCGGGTATCCTTTAATCTTAGATAAGTGAATTGTTGCTTTCCAGGTAAACTATATGCCTAGTGTAGAGGTACAGACTAGTAATTGATTTGCTTTCCATATATCATACATCCTTTGACTTGTAAATGCCTACCTCAACCCAGTTTGTGATGGTAATGTCAGCTATACGAGAGGCTATTGAGGGAAGGTCAATCTTCACAAGAGACATGTTCACCATGTTGTTTACAATCAGCTTAGTATACATTTGGCATGCATTTAGGATAGCTTTGAAATGAAGTCAGTTTTGAGACTGGCAGTTTTATTCCTACGCGTGTGCCAGTTATAAGAGATCTGAGGGAGAGTTTTGTTTTGAATACCTACCGGGAGACTCATTGATTTTGGGCAGTGTTCTTCCACCAATGTTTGGTGTACTCTAATAGAGAAAATGTGTACTACCGTGTTTCCCCGAAAATAAGACACTGTCTTATATTAATTTTTGCTCTAAAAGATGTGCTAGGGCTTTTTTTCAGAGGATGTCTTATTTTTTGGCAAACACTGGTAGCTTTCCTATACAAACTGTACATACTGTATGCCATGTGCAACATACACAGAGCTTGTGGTTTGCAGATATTGGCTCTCAATTACAAGAAATGAATTCTGCTGAGCATGTAATTAAGAGTCTATTTCTTGCAGGCAGAGAACTGTCAGGCTCCCCCAGCATAGGATAAGCTGTGTGTGTGTCCTGGGAAGAGGTGAAAAGGTGAAGTGCTGCTGATGCTTATCACACAATAGATCAGGAGGGCTGGCTCCAACAAAAACACAAATTGCCTGACACATATATAGGACTGTCTGTGTAGAACTCACATTATACTGCTGCTCTCCTGTATCCAGGCTTTGTATTGAGCGTGACTTGCTGGTGTCATGTGGGCTGCTGCCTAGCTAGGGTGTAAATTCGGAGGATGTCTTACATTTCAAGCATTCTTGAAATTCCTGCTAGGCTTTATTCTCAGGGGATGTCTTACTTTAGGGGAAACACGGTAGTATATACAAGTATCAGGAACCCACCTTGAGGATCTACAGTAGTACATTGTAAATTTACAGAGACCTCTCTGTGGATGCCACAAAGACACTTCTTTTCTTCTTGGTGAAGGAACTGTAAAATGTTTGGGTATAATCAGTATGGCATCATAGCTGAGTGTGTTTCTCCAACAGGTGCATCTCCTTTGAAAAGATAATGTTGGCTTTAGAGTGTATCGCCTCTTCCATAGCATGCTTCTTTTGAACAGGCTGTTTTTAGGCCCTTGGTACTTAATAAGAAGAGTTCAAGTGACATCTAAAAGAGGTACTGGTAAGCTTAAGTGGAGCTTGGGATTTATTAAGACAACCAGAATTGGACATTCTTTCACTGGCATGAGGAAAAAGATTGTGAGCCTATTCTGTTATTGAGTTCAGATCAGAAACAAAACTATAAACTATTAAACAGAAACTTATAGAAGAGAATTTCAAACATCATGTACTGTTAATCAATTGACTGCGCCCACCTACTCCTGAATCCCAAATTCCTAGCCAAATCAGTTCCAAAGAACATTATTGCAAGATTTAATTTTTATCAAACTAAAGAGGGGATCCTGAGATATGTTAGAGACCCCAAAAGCTTTGCACGCCTAAAAGCTTTGCACATGCAAACCATGGTGCTCAGTAGTTTGCACGCTAGTTTGCACGTGCAAAGCTTTTAGGCGTGATAACTGAGGTTTAGGCGTGATAACTAAGTTATCACGCTTTTGTGAATCAAGCCCAAAGGCTCCTTGTCAGATCTGTTTCAGAATGTAGAACTTTATACTAACTTATTCCAAACTACGCTGCAAAAATGCAGATCCCTGGTGCCAATCACAAAAGCACTCCGGCAGCACAATGTGAAGTACAAATAGGCCTTCCCCACAAAACTACAGGATCTTCTCAAAAAATTAGCATATTGTGATAAAGTTCATTATTTTTTGTAATGTACTGATAAACATTAAACTTTCATATATTTTAGATTCAAATACACACAACTGAAGTAGTTTAAGCCTTTTATTGTTTTAATATTGATGATTTTGGCATACAGCTCATGAAAATCCAAAATTCCTATCTCAAAAAATTAGCATATTTCATCCGACCAATAAAAGAAAAGTGTTTTTAAAACAAAAAAGTCAACCTTCAAATAATTATGTTCAGTTATGCACTCAATACTTGGTCGGGAATCCTTTTGCAGAAATGACTGCTTCAATGCGGCGTGGCATGGAGGCAATCAGCCTGTGACACTGCTCAGGTGTTATGGAGGCCCAGGATGCTTCGATAGCGGCCTTAAGCTCATCCAGAATGTTGGGTCTTGCGTCTCTCAACTTTCTATTCACAATATCCCACAGATTCTCTATGGGGTTCAGGTAAGGAGAGTTGGCAGGCCAATTGAGCACAGTAATACCATGGTCAGTAAACCATTTACCAGTGGTTTTGGCACTGTGAGCAGGTGCCAGGTCGTGCTGAAAAATTAAATCTTCATCTCCATAAAGCTTTTCAGCAAATGGAAGCATGAACCCACTTTTGAACCAGAAACAGCGGCAGAAGCGCCTGACATGGGCTACAGAGAAGCAGCACTGGACTGTTGCTCAGTGGTCCAAAGTACTTTTTTCGGATGAAAGCAACTTTTACATGTCATTCGGAAATTAAGGTGCCAGAGTCTGGAGGAAGACTGGGGAGAGGGAAATGCCAAAATGCCTGAAGTCCAGTGTCAAGTACCCACAGTCAGTGATGGTCTGGGGTGCCATGTCAGCTGCTGGTGTTGGTCCACTGTGTTTTATCAAGGGCAGGGTCAATGCAGCTAGCTATCAGGAGATTTTGGAGCACTTCATGCTTCCATCTGCTGAAAAGCTTTATGGAGATGAAGATTTCATTTTTCAGCACGACCTGGCACCTGCTCACAGTGTCAAAGCCACTGGTAAATGGTTTACTGACCATGGTATTACTGTGCTCAATTGGCCTGCCAACTCTCCTGACCTGAACCCCATAGAGAATCTGTGGGATATTGTGAAGAGAAAGTTGAGAGACGCAAGACCCAACACTCTGGATGAGCTTAAGGCCGCTATCTTAGCATCCTGGGCCTCCATAACACCTGATCAGTGCCACAGGTTGATTGCCTCCATGCCACGCCGCATTGAAGCAGTACTTTCTGCAAAAGGATTCCTGACCAAGTATTGAGTGCATAACTGAACCTAATTATTTGAAGGTTGACTTTTTTTTTTTTAAAACACTTTTCTTTTATTGGTCGGATGAAATATGCTAATTTTTTGAGATAGGAATTTGGGGTTTTCATAAGCTGTATGCCAAAATCATCAATATTAAAACAATAAAAGGCTTGAACTACTTCAGTTGTGTGTATTTGAATCTAAAATATATGAAAGTTTAATGTTTATCAGTACATTACAGAAAATAATGAACTTTATCACAATATGCTAATTTTTTGAGAAGATCCTGTACTTATCTCCCATGGTAAATTAAAATGTATGGTCTCCCCACTTAAAGAATTCCATACTCTTCTAAAACTCAAGGTGTCATTTCTGCAAGAACTACAAGTGCCCAGACCTGCTGCATTTCCTCCCACTCTGCAGCCGTCAGCACCACAAGAGTTGTGCCGCTGGACATGTTTTCATCCAGTAGGTAGTGGCAGATGATCATTCTGTGCTGGCACAGTAACTCCAATCACCAGCACATCCTCCATACCTGGGTAAGTGCACAGGAACGTCTGCACCACCAGGTTTAGGAAGTGTGCCAGACAGGGCACGTGGGTCAGGCCTCCAACAGGTTTGCACCGTTGTCACAAACCACTTTACTGACCTGGAGGCGATGGAGGGTCAGCCACCTCTGCTCCTGCTCCCAGAAGGCATCCAGGATGTGGTTGACCATCAGCCTCTGGGTCCCCAGGGTCACCAATGTCCGCAGCGCTTGGCACTGGTGGTGCTTCTCGCTGCTTCTGCTAAGGTGGATATGCTTGCTGTGGGGTGTGCTCACACTAGCAAAGGTAATGGGATCATAGGAGGCTGCTGGACTTCCCCTGACCAAGTTGGGTGTGCCACCAACTGTACTGCTGCTGCAACAGTTGCTGCTGCTGAGGCCTCAGCTCCCACAACCGTGACCCAGTGGCAGATAAAGGACAGGTAGTGGTCCTGTCCTTACCAGCTGCTCCATGAGTCCATTTCTGAGGGAGGGAGGGAGGTGTGGAGGGAGAACTGGAGTGTTGGCTCAGCTTCCTGGCTGCTGCTGGATGAGTAGGAGGTCAGAATGATGCAGCAGAAGGCCGCACCAGTGGACTCTTCTGGAGACACTTGAACAGCTGCTACTCCCTCACCTTGTAGACTGAAAGTGGGACTGAAAGCCTCCAGTTCCCAGTTTGGACAGATTTCACCATCTGCTGATTGGGGTTTTGAATATGTTGCAGATGGCTAAGCTCTCCCCTGTGGTAGAGATGTCGCGGACATAGAATTTTCCGTTCGCAAACGACGAACGTGAACTTCCACAAATGTTTGCAAACAGGCGAATCTGGCGAACTGCCATAGACTTCAATGGGCTGGTGATTTTTAGAACCTACAAAGACTGTTTCTAGCCACAAAAGTGATGTAAAAGTTGTTTCAAGGGGTCTAACAACTGGACAGGGGCATGCCAGAGGAAGATCCATGCCAAAAGCCTGACCAAAAACTATGGAGTTGACGCAAAGACAGGTTTTAATCCCTGAAGGGCAGAAATCACGTTGTGCACAGCTCTGGGTGTCAGTGGGCTGTGGAGTGTCTCACACAGAGAAATGCAATAGTACTATCAGAATACAGTGAAATAATAATGCACTGAAGTAGTTCTGTGCCTGTGACTTAATGAGGCAACAGCAGTAGAGTGCATACAGCTCTGGGTGTCAGTGGGCTGTGGAGTGTCACACACAAAAAAACCCCCCACAGTAAACTGATATGCTACCCCTAAAAGGCCTGCTTGGGGTGCTTTCACAGCAAGTGAAGAACAAGAACACAGGCCTAGCTAATACTTTCCTTACCTATCTGCAGCAAGTCTGACCCTGTTTTCACTAACAGTCAGCAGCCAGCAGAGAATTAATCCAATATAGCCATCGCTACTGCTTTTTGATAGGGGGTGGGGGGTCCAGGAAGGGGTGCTAGCTGATTGGCTGCCATGTGTCTGCTGACTGTGCGGTAAGGTGTCAAACAGCCAATGTTCGCAGAACTGTTTGGGCCATCTCCACTCTGTGGGTGAAAGAAAAGAGCAGATCGGGACCATTGAGGCAAACATCACTTGGGGTGGTCAGCAGCTACTGCTGTTATTAGGAGGAGGAGTAGTCATGGTGGAGGACTGTGTGGAACTGCCCTGCTGTGACATGAGCTCCCCAACTGCCTCTAACTGCCTCTCCTCAATGGCCTAAAAACCCTGATGAGTAGTACTTCCTGGGTCGGGGCTTAGCTTCTGATTGGAGGAAGCTTACATAGGCGGGGAGTGGCGGGGACAGTGGCAGGGGGAGCTGATGATGATTGAAAAGCTTCAGGTATACAGAAGGCTAGCAACAAGCAGATTGTTGCTAGCCTGGCAGTATTTTCAGGGGGGCACAGCAGACCCCGGGGGAACTAGCAGCGGCAATAGAGAGACACAGAGGCATGTGATTGTGTACAGAACATGTATCTGTGTCCTCTTAAACAGGAACTGCAGCCTAAACAAACATACTGTCATTAAGTTACATTAGTTATGTTAATTAAAATAGATAGGTAATATAATCTCTTACCGCCACACTGTTTTAAAAAAAACAGGCAAATGTTTGATTTCACAACTTTTTGGTTGAAAGGAGGTTACAGGGAGCATGAGACACAATCCCAACTGTCCTGTGTCCTGAGCACCTCTCCCAGTTGCTAGTCAACGAGAATAACAACATAGGAAATCCCAGCATGCTTTGGTAAGAAAAACAAAGTTCTGATGCTGTGAAACTGTTAAAGAAACACCAAGCCTTTTCAGTTCTGCTGAGTAGATTTTTAGTCCGGAGGTTCACTTTAAGATTTAAAAAACCCGCCTTGAGTTCTATTTAACAACATACCCTGTAAGATTAGTGATAGGGATGATGAATGAGATGCATGTCCAAGTTTGTGCAAATTTATGAAAATGTTTATACAAATATATGCAGTTTGAAAATGAACCAATCAGGTTAACCTATTTTGGTTCCTGGACGTAGAAACTACGTCCAGGAACCATGCGCGCTACCGCGCGCTCCCGCGGCCGATCGTGCGTGTGCACGCGCACTCCCGGCCGTGGATTCGGTAGCCAGGGAATCAATGTATCGGGCTATGGTGCCCGATCACTGATTCCTCTCCCCCGCTGAAAAAGCGACAGCTTCTCTCGGAAGTTGCGCCTTTTCTGGCCGTTCCCTCCCCGATGCGTCACTCTAAGCATGAGTTACGCTTAGAGTGATGTCATGTAAACAAACTCATGGCTGCCATCTTGTGGCCAAAAAGTAATACTACAACTGAAAATAAAAATAAATTAAAATGAACACACATTTACATTATAAATCTATTGTTCACCTCCCACCCTCCCAAAACTACCCAAATAAAATGTTTACTATAAAAAAAAAACATTACAATAAAAAAAAAACCAAACATGTAAATATTTACCTAAGGGTCTAAACTTTTTAAATATCAATGTAAAGATGAAATATTTCTTTTTTTTTCTTTTATTTTAAACTTGTTAATAGTGATAGATGCAAAATGGAAAAAATGCACCTTTATTGCCAAATAAAATATTGTCGCCATACATTGTGATAGGGACATAATTTTAACGGTGTAATAACCGGGACATATGGGCAAATACAATACATGAGTTTTAATTATGAAGGCATGTATTATTTTAAAACTATAATGGCTGAAAACTGAGAAATAATGAATTTTTCCATTGTTTTCTTATTCTTCCTGTTAAAATGCATTTACAGTAAAGTGGCTCTTAGTAAAATGTACCCCCCAAAGAAAGCCTAATTGGTGGCGGAAAAAACAAGATATAGATCAGTTCATTGTGATAAGTAGTGATAAAGTTATAGGCTAATGAATGGGAGGTGAACATTTCTCACGTGAAAACCACGGAACCTGAATGGGTTGAACCCAGATTTAAATTGATTGGTTCATTTTGAAGCTGAATATATTTGCATACAATTTACATTCGTTTGCACAAACTCAGAAAAAATGCATGCCATTGATCATCCCTAATTGGTGATTCTACCATGCATGGGTGGGAGCTTTGCTATTAACTGCTGAAGTCAGCAGCCATTGACAATTCTTGCAAAAAAAAAAAAAAAAAACCACATATAGGCCTAGTGCACAGTAGAGCAGTTCTGCTGCGGTTTGCGATCCGCTTGCGGGTGCGGATCCGCTAGGGTAATGTATTTCAATGGGCTGGTGCACACCAGAGCGGGAGGCGTTTTGCAGAAACGCATACTCCCGGGCTGCTGCAGATTTTGGATTGCGGATGCGTTTCTGCCTCAATGTTAAGTATAGGAAAAACGCAAACCGTTCTGAAAAACGGCAGTTCAGAGCGGTTTGCCAGGCGTTTTTTGTTACAGTAGCTGTTCAGTAACAGCTTTACTGTAACAATACAGGAAATCTACTACACCAAAACCGCTTCACAAAACCGCAAAATGCTAGCTGAAATGCTGCAGAAAAACAAGAAAAAGCGTTTCAAAATCTGCTAGCATTTTGCGGATCTGCTAGCGTTTTTTGGTGTGCACCAGGCCTAAAAAAGTATTTACGTGAAATACTTATTTTTTTTCATACTGTCTGGGTTTTTGTACACTTTGTACACCTTTTTTTTTTTTTTCCGTTTTATTGTGGCTGCGGAGTGCGGAGATGCTCTGAAGGTTTTAGAAATTTGCCTGCCATTTAAGTCAGTGTAGCTTGCTGTGAAAGATCGCTTCACATACATAACGCCACAATGTACTGTGGACTGTTGTATAATGTGTGTAATGTATATTGTGATTTAACCAAATGTGGCTTCTTTTATAAATAGGGATGCTCATTCGGATTCCGCGAAATGCAATTTCCGAAATTCCAATCGGAAATTGCATTTCCGCATCGGAATGCGGAAATCGGTAATGCAAGTGCCGTAGACATCGCGGAAATTCCACCCGAATTTAACATTGATTTTCTCAAAAACTATAAAGTCTTTTTGAAAACTTTTTTTTCATCTTGTTCACAAGATTCAGTTTAATACACCCTGAAAATTTGGTGTTTCTAGGACTTAAGGGGGCTTTGCTATTAACCGCTACAGTCGGCGGATTTTTACTGTAATGTAAAATGCAGAAAATCTGCTTCTGCCTATTTTCTGCATTTTACATTACAGTAAAAATCCGCCGAATTTAGCGGTTAATAGCAAAGCCCCCGTAAGGTGTAGAAACACTAAATTTTCAGGGTTTATTAAACTGAATCTTCTGAACAAGATGCAAAAAAAGTTTTCAAAAGGACCTTATAGTTTTTGAGAAAATCGATGTTAAAGTCGGGCAGAATTTCCGCGATTTCCGGCGGAAATTCCGCATTGGAATGCGGAAATTGGTAACGGAAAGCGGAATCCTTAATTGGTACATGACGGAATGTAAATTTACCGCGGAATCGGAAATTTGCATTCCGACCATCCCTATTTATAAACCATTAGGCCAGTTTTACACTGTGCTGGTACGGGGATTGCATGGCAGGAGTGCCTTAAAGGGAACCCAAGGTGAGAATAATATTGAGGCTGCCATATTTATCTCCTTTTAAGCAATATCAGCTGCCTGGCTGCCGTGCTGTTCCTCTGCCTCTAATTCTTTCAACCATAGACCCTGAACAAGCATGCAGCAGGTCAGGGGTTTCTGACAGTATTGGCAGAACTGACAAGATTAGCTGCATGCTTATTTCTGGTGTAATTCAGTTCACTACTGCAGCCAATTAGATCAGCAGGGCTGCCAGGCAACTAGTATTGTTTAAAAGGAAATAAATATGGCAGCCTCCATATTACTCTTACCTCGGGTTCACTTTAAAGTGGATCCGAAGTGAAATTTTACTCCTTGCATAATTGTGTTCCTTTCCTATTGTTTATAGGGCATTCCTCAAGCCAAATACTTTTTTGTTTTTGTTTTAATACTCTAATTCCCTATAAACTAAATAAACCATGCCCACAGGTTTTTAGAGAGCCTTGGCAGAAGCAAGGGCTCATGGGAGCTCAGTCAGGGCAGGAGGAGGAGGAGGTGTTACTAGCCATTGAATTCAGTGGCAGAGGGAAGAAGGGAGGAGGGGGGATTAGGCTTTTTTTCACAGGCTTAGTGATCAAGATACAGATAAGCCTGCCTCTGTGTAATGTTTACAAACAACATGGCTGCTGTCATTGTATCACAGGAAGAAATAATAATTTAAAGCAGTTTGCAGCTATATTTGCTGTGTAAACTATCTAAACTTTAGATAAGATATATAGACAAGTTACTTGTTTTAGTTAGTTTTTCGATCTCGGATCTGCTTTATGCAACATGACCACCACAAAGTCATATACATAGGCCCGCCCCCTACTTTGTGATGTACTCCCTGCTGAGCAGGAAGTATGTCACTGGGATTCATGTTGGTTCGGGCACGTGCACTGCACCGCACTCCCCTGCTTACACTGACTGTCTGTGTCGCCCATTGACTTGCATTACTGCATGATCCGTGTGGTAGGCATGGTTCATGCAGTAACACACTGTTGACAGCATTGCAACAAAATCAACACTTCCATTGAGTAAGCATGAAGGTCTTCCTTTGACTTTCATCTTCATTGCTTTGAGCTGCGGTGGGGGAGAGTATCGCTAGTGGACGCAGTGTAAAAGGGATCTCAATCAGGTGGCAATAATCTTCATTGAAATGCCTTTCTTTATTTTATATCACATCATTATCTTAGGTACCACAAGGCCGCTGTTCTGCACCTTGTCCCCCAGGGACCAGGAGAGCACTGAGGGAGGGATATCACATGTGTTGCCATGACTGTGTTCCATGTTCAGACGGAGAGATATCAGTCATTTTGGGTAACTGTCTGAATTTGCTTTATAATGTATTGGTTACTGTTTCTGCTTTGTATGCACTTTGTTACACTGAGGCTTCCTTAGCTTATCCTATTACCCCCTCTCAGAAACATGTCAGGGATACTATTTAGGCAGTGATGGTAGATGGGGAATTAGGCATCCTCCACACATATTCCGGCAATTTCCATCCACATTTTTGCATATGTGCATGTTTGTGTCTTGCAATTTTTTGGTAATGATTCTTCTATTTTGTGCATTTTGTACGCAATTCAAACCATTATTTTTTTTTAGTGCATACCAATGACATTAATTTACAGGAAATTGAATGTAATAAGCTTCTAAATGTAATGCAAATATTTTAATAACTACAACAAAAGCTGCAATTCATATTGACTTGCATCCATACGCAAATCACAAGTCCATTGCCACCCCCCCCCCCCTACAAACGATACATGCTGGCCATTTATTTTCTAGAGAGAATTTTCATTCAAAATATTGCAATACCACATATTAGATGTGCAACAAACACAATTTCACAGCAATGCAAATTGCACATGAATTCTGTTACACTTGAAATGGGCCTACTAGTAAAAAAAAAAAAAAAAAAAAAAAGTGGGTGCAGAATAAGAGTGAGTCAGAAAAAACTAGCTTTAGATTGACCTGATGGCAATCTAAACCTCTGGCCACAGCGCTCCATGACGCTGCACACCCTTCCGATACTTTCTCCTTCTGGGAATGGAGCAGGAAGTGTTGGGAGGATGAAGTGGAGAGTGCTGTTGCAAGAGGTGATAAAACCTCCTCTTCTGCAAGCTATATTCACTAACTAATTCAGGTTCAGATTTAATTCCAGCAGATCTAAAACTCACTCTTTACTGCTAAATTGCTAACTATTTAGTACAAAATAGGCTGAACTGAAAGGGTAGGAACACACTAGGCAGAATCGCATACACATTTTCCACTGTATGCTATGGAAAACGCATATGCGATTCTGCCTAGCGTGTTCCTACCTAAAGAGCAGTGGCTAAAGATAGGGTGGAGCTTTGGACAGTTGTAATTCTTAATATAATGATAGGAGAAAAGCCATAGATGCACCATATTTGCATAATTGATGCAAGGCATAAATATTTTGCTCCTGTTCATCTGGTTTTCTTGGCAAAAGTTAACCGGAGTGGACTGCCGGTACCTACTCCAGCGGATCATATTTAGTATGATCTCTCTGCAATGGCCTGCTCATCCTAGGTGGCCCTTCATGATATAGTTCGACACTTCATTAAGCTACACCATCCCCTTTACCATAGCAAGTTAATAATCCAGACGAGGATAGACTGTGGCAGATTCTCATGGAAATGGGATACCAGGCAATCTTATTAGCCTTTTAAAGAATTTATATGCAAATCAAGAAGCAACAGTTAGAACAGAGTATGGAATTACTGACTGGCTCATAAACAGTAAATGTGTTTGACAGGGGCGGGTGGTTATTCCACAAATAGCTTCTTTGCAGTTTTCCCTGGTTCAGTGTTTTAGCAATGGGCTCGATCCATGGGTGGGACTCAGAGGAACTACCTCGATGAATGTTATAATGGGATGTAGTGATATGGACAGGAACTTATCTGCACCTCCAGTGCCAGGAAATGCTGGCATAACACCTAGAGGAATGTGGAAGTAGACAACTAGCATTGTCTTGTGGTGGTATCTGAATTCCCCTGTAAGAAAAGAGCTCTTATTTATCACCCACCAACCCCCCCAGGGAAATGTGTATAAGGATACTTTAGCATTATTACCCTACTAGCTGGACGCCCGGCATTGCCTGGGTAAGTATTTGGCTGGTGTTGGTCCAGCCCCCTTTTCCTAACCCTAACACACAATTACTTAATGACCAAGTATTTGAGCTTTGCGGTCTTTGGCATCAATAATTTGCATTGAAATAAAATAAATCTGATTGCCTGCGGCTCCACCACTTTTCTGAATTTGAACCAAAATCACCCAATTGCCAAGTGTACCAGGTACAGGTGATTAACAGTGCAAGAGGCTTGTGCCATTAACAGTGCAAGAATGGCAGCAATTAAATATTCCCCTTAAAAATCAATAGGTGGATTTTTATTGGCTTTTGTACGCTCCATCCACCTTTCTGAATATTAATCCCAGTTACCCAGTGACCAACTGTGCAAAGTTTGAGAACCCTACCACTAACAGTGTAAGAATGGCTGCAGTTTACATTTTCCCATTGAAATTTGTATTTTTGCCCACCCATTGATTTCCTGACATTGTTTGGGTATGTATTTGGCTGGTGTTGGCTCTGCCTACTTTTTCTAACCCTAACACCAATTACTCAATGACCAAGTTTGTGCGCTTTGCGGTCTTTGGCATCAATAATTTGCATTGAGATTAAACAAATCTGATTGGCTGTTTGTGGCTCCACCCCTTTGCCTAAATGTGAACCCCAGTCATCCAATGACCAACTGTATCAGGTTTAAGGTTTGTGCCATTAACAGTGCAAGTACATATTCCCCTTGAAAATCAATAGGTGAATTTTGATTGTATTTTGTAGGCTCCACCCACTTTTTTGAATGTAAATCCCAGTCACCCAGTGACCAATTGTGCAAAGTTTGAGAACCCTACCATTATCAGTGTAAGAATGGCTACAGTTTACATTTTCTCAGTGAAATGTATATTTGTCTCTGCCCACTGATGACCCGGTATTGACTGATTATGTATTTGGCTGGTGTTGGCTGCACCCACTTTTCCTAACCTTAACACACAATTACTCAATTACTCAATGACCAAGTTTGTGAGCTTTGCTGTTTTTGGCATCCATAACCTGCATTAAAATTAAACAAATGAGATTGTTTGTGGCTCCACCCCCTTTTATCAATTTAAACCACAGTCACCCAATGATCAACTGTACCAGGTTTGAGGCTTGTGCCATTAACAATGCAAGAATGGCAGCAACTAAATATTACCCTGAAAAATCAATAGGTAATTTTTGATTGGCTTTTGTAGGCTCCACCCACTTTTCTGCAAATTAATCCCAGTCACCCAGTAATTAAATTTGCAAAGTTTGAGAACCCTACAATTAATAGTGTAAGAATGGCTGCAGTTTACATGTTACCAGTAAAATTTGTATTTGTCTCCGCCCACTTATGACCCCGTGTTGCCCACTTATGTATTTCGCTGGTGTTGGCTGTGCCCACTTTTCTAACCGTCATACACAATTAATCAATTACTCAATTACCAAGTGTGTGAGCTTTGCGGTGTTTGGCAGCAATAATTTGTATTGGAATGAAACAAATCTAATTGGCTGTTTGTGGCTCCACCCCCTTTCTCAAATTGAACCCCAGTCACCCAATTATCAACTGTACCAGGTTTGAGGCTTGTGCCATTAACAGTGCAAGAATGGCAGCATTGTAAATATTCCCCTTGAAAATCAATAGTGAATTATGATTGGCTTTTGTAGGCTCCTCCCACCTTTCTGAATATCAATCCCAGTCATCCAACGACCAACTGTGCAAAGTTTGAGAACCCTACCATTAACAGTGTAAGAATGGCTGCAGTTTACATTTTCTCAGTGAAAATTGTATTTGTCGCCGCCCCTTGTTTGGTTATGGGAATAAAAAGTATCCTATACTTTATTCCAGGTAATGTACTATGTGTGTGCCAAATTTCATTCAAATCCGTTCAGCCATTTTTGCGTGATCGAGTAACAAACATCCAAACATCCAAACTTTCCCATTTATTTAATTAGTAGGATTCCCACAAAGACGTAACAGTAAAAACAATTAAACAAATCCCAATAAAAAAATATTTTAGCTGAATAAAAACAAGATTTATGCTGCTATGTATTAAAGGACAGCTTTGATAAATGCATAAGTGAAAAATGTAATACAGTATATACTTCTTTTTCTATATATATTCACTCACATAGTACACTACCTGGAATAAAGTATAGGATACTTTTTATTCCCATAACCAAAAAGGGGGCGGAGACAAATACAAATTTCACTGGGAAAATGTTAAATGCAGCCATTATTACACTGTTAATGGTAGGGTTCTCAAACTTTGCACAGTTGGCCACTGAGTGACTGGGATTAATATTCAGAAAGGTGGGAGGGGCCTACACAAGCCAATCATAATTCAACTATTGATTTTCAAGGAGAATATTTACATTGCTGCCATTCTTGCACAAGCCTCAAACCTGGTACAGTTGATCATTGGATGACTGGGGTTCAATTTTAGAAAGGGGGTGGAGCCACAAACAGCCAATTAGATTTGTTTCTTTCCAATGCAAATTATTGATGCCAAACACTGCAAAGCTCACAAACTTGGTAATTGAGTAATTGATTAATTGTGTGTGAGGGTTGGAAAAGTGGGCACAGCCAACACCAGCCAAATACATAAGCGGGCAACACAGGAGGTCATAAGTGGGCGGAGACGAATACAAATTTTACTGGGAAAAATGTAAACTGCAGACATTATTACACTGTTAATGGTAGGGTTCTCAAACTTTCCACAGTTAATTACTGGGTGACTGGGATTAATATTCAGAAAAGTGGGTGGCGCCTACATAAGCCAATCAAAAATTACCTATTGATTTTTAAGGGGAATATTTCATTGCTGCCATTCTTGCACTGTTAATGGCACAAGCCTCAAACCTGGTACAGTTGATCATTGGGTGACTTGGGTTTGAATTGATAAAAGGGGGTGAAGCCACAAACAGCCAATCTTATTTGTTTCATTTTAACGCAGGTTATTGATGCCAACAACCGCAAAGCTCACAAACTTGGTCATTGAGTAACTGAGTAATTGTGTGTTAGGATTAGGAAAGTGGGTGCAGCCAACACCAGCCAAATACATAATTGGGCAATGCTGGGTCATCAGTGCGCGAAGACAAGTACACATATCACTGAGAAAATGTAAACTGCAGCCATTCTTACATTGTTAATAGTAGGGTTCTCAAACTTTGCACAGTTGGTCACTGGGTGACTGGGATTGATATTCAGAAAAGTGGGTGGAGCCTACAAAAGCCAATTAAAATCCACCTATTGATTTTTAAGGGGAATATTTAGTTGCTGTCATTCTTGCACTGTTAATGGCACAAGCCTCTTGCACTGTTAATCACCTGTACCTGGTACACTTAGCCATTGGGTAATTGGGGTTCAAATTCAGAAAAGTGGTGGAGCCACAGCCAATCAGATTTATTTTATTTCAATGCAAATTATTGATGCCAAAGACTGCAAAGCTCACAAACTTGGTCATTAAGTAATTGTGTGTTAGGGTTAGGAGAAGTGGACGGGGCCAACACCAGCCAAATACATACCCGGGCAACTCTGGGCGTCCAGCTAGTATTATAAATGGGAAAGTTCGGATGTTTGGATGTCTGTTACTCGATCACGCAAAACCGGCTGAATGGATTTGAATGAAATTTGGCACACACATAGTACATTACATGGAATAAAGTATAGAATACTTTTTATTCCCATAACCAAAAAGCGGGCAGAGACAAATGTCACTGGAAAATGTAAACTGCAGCCATTCTTACACTGTTAATGGTAGGGCTCTCAAACTTTGTACAGTTGGTCATTGGGTGACTGAGATTAATATTCTGAAAAGTGGGTGGCGCCTACAAAAGCCAACCACAATTCACCTATTGATTTTCAAAGGAAATATTTAATTGCTGCCATTCTTGCACTGTTAATGGCACAAGCCTCAATCCTGGTACAGTTGGTCTTTGGGTGACTGGGGTTCAAATTCTGAGAAGGGGTGGAGCCACAAACAGCCAATCAGATTTGTTTCATTTCAATGAAAATTATAGATGACAAAGACTGTAAAGCTTACAAACTTGGTCATTAAGTAATTGTGTGTTTGGGTTAGAAAAAAGGGGCCATAGCGAACACCAGCCAAATACATAAGCGGGCAACGCCGGGTCATCAGTGGGCAGAGACAAATACAAATTTCACTGTAAAAATGTAAACTGCAGCCATTCTTACACTGTCAGTGGCAGGGTTCTCAAACTTTGCACAGTTGGTCACTGGGTGACTGGGATGGATTAATATTCAGAAAAGTGGGTGGAGCCTACAAACGCCAATCAAAATTCACCTATGGATTTTCAAAGGGAATATTTCATTGCTGTCATTCTTGCACTGTTAATGGCACAAGCCTCAGATTTGGTACAGTTGGTTATTTGGTGACTGGGGTTTAAATTCAGAAAAATGGTGGTGCCACAAACAGCTTTTAAGAACACCAGCCAAATACATATTCAGGGAACATCAGGACATCAGTGGTTGGAGAAAAACACAAATTTCACTGACAGAATGTAAATTGCAGCCATTCTTACATTGTCAATAGTTCTCAGTCTTTGCACAGTTGGTCACTGGGTGACTGGGAGTAATATTCTGAAAAGTGGGTGGAGCCTACATAAACCAATCTAAATTCACCTATTGATTTTTAAGGAGAAATATTTAATGGCTGCCATTCTTGCACTGTTAATGGCACAAGCCTCAAAGCTGGTACAGTTTGCCTTTTGGTGACTGGGGTTCAAATTCAGAAAAGGGGTGGAGCTACAGCCAATTAGATTTATTTAATTTCAATTCAAATCACTGATGCCAAAGACCACAAAGCTCACAAACTAGGTCATTGAGTAATTGAGTAATTGTGTGTTAGGATTAGAAAAAGTGGGCAGAGCCAACACTAGTCAAATACATACCCGGGCGACCAGCAAGTGGCTAATAGGTGGATTTTGATTGGTGTATGTAGGCTCCACCCACTTTTCAGAATATTAATCCGAGTCACCCAGTGACCAACTGTGCAAAGTTTGAGAACCCTACCATTAACAGTGTAAGAATGGTTGCTATTTACATTTCCCAGTGAAATGTGTATTTGTCTCTGCCCACTTTTTGGTTATAGGAACAAAAAGTATCCTACAGTATATGTTATTCCAGGTAATGCACTATGTGCATGCTGCATTTCATTTAAATCCGTTCAGCCGTTTTTGCGTGTCACATTTATAATATTAGTATATACTAGCCGACCCGCGGCGTAGCATACGCCGCATAAGAGGGTAGAGGGCAGGAAGGGGGTATTGGGCACAGCGGCGGGAAGGGGGATTGGACCCCCCCTCAACTGGGTCCCCCATGTGTGCTCTACCTCCAGCTTAAGCTCAGCAGGAACCCCCCCCCCCACTCACCTGGGTCCCCCATATGCGCTCCCCCTCCTGCTTAAGCACAGTAGCAGCCTCGACTATTAGTAAAAGGCAGCGGGCGGGGATGACTCACCTCTTCCGTGTTCCATCGTGCGTTCTACTGTCGTCACTTCCTGCAATGCCGCACACTGTATTGGTGTAATTTGCCTTTTTAAAACAGAAGGAAATCTGTAATAATTCAGCTATAAGTGAACATTTGTGGTTACCCACAATGCACTGCTACTAAATATGCAAATTACGCCTTTTCCCCCTTGGTAAGCCAAGCAAGCATCCAGAGCCACTGGTGTATAGCAAGCATATAGCTTTACAATTTACACAGTCATATTAAACCCACATGTAGATAGTCTGTTTCAGACTTTTGGTCCACATCAGTGCATGGCAAGGATTGACACGGCTGTATGAGATAGGGCTTGGACCAGTACAACAGAGTAACCAAGCAGATCAGGGTGTCCCAAACCACTCGAAATGTGTAGGGGGATAAAAGAGACCAAAAAGACCTCCTACTAAAAAAAGCAAAGCTTGGTGTAATTTGCCTTCCTAAAGCAGAAGGAAATATGCAATAATTCAGCTATAAGTGAACATGTGTGGTTACCCACAATGCACTGCTACTAAATATGCAAATAATTCCTTTTCACCCTTAGTAAGCCAAGCAAGCATCCAGAGCCGCTTGTGTATAGCAAGCCTACAGCTTTAAATTTTACACAGCCATATCAAACCCACATGTGACAGCCTGTTTCAGACTTTTGGTCCTCATCAGTACATGGCAAGGATTGATATGGCTGTATGAGATAGGGCTTGGACCAGTACAACAGAGTAACCAAGCAGCTCAGGATGACCCAAACCACTCAGAACGTATAGGTGGATAAAAGGGACCAAAACGACCTTCTACTAAAAAAATCAAAGCTTAGTGCAATTTGCCTTTTAAAAACAGAAGAAAATCTGCAATAATACAGCTATAAATGAACATTTGTGCTTACCCACAATGCACTGCTACTAAATATGCAAAGCATTCCTTTTCACTTTTGGTAAGTCAAGCAAGCCTATAGCTTTACATTTTACACAGTCATATCAAACCCACATGTGACAGCCTATTTCAGACATTTGGTCCTCATCAGTACATAACAGGGATTGATAAGGCTGTATGAGATAGGGCTTGGACCAGTACAACAGAGTAACCAAGCAGCTCGGGGTGACCCAAACTACTAAGAATGTATAGGAGGATAAAAAAGCCCAAAAAGCCCTCCTACTAAAAAAAGCAAAGCTTGGTGTAATTTTCCTTCTTGAAACAGAAGGAAATCTGCAATAATTCAGCTAAAAGTGAACATTTGTGGTTACCCACAATGCACTGCTACTGAATATGCAAATTATCCCTCTTTGCCCTTGGTTTGATATGACACTACTTCTTCTTCTTGCTTGGACCAGCCCCTTCTTCTTGCTTGGACCGGCCCTGTGGGCAGGGCGCTACTTCTTCTTCTTGCTTGAAGGTTGAGGCACTTACCCTAATATATATATATATATATATATATATATATATATATATATATATATATATATATATGTTACGGCCAGAACCCGAAGTTTGGCCACTTCTAGTTCTGGCCGGCCACTTTGGGTTCTGGCTGGCTAATGTGCGAAGTGGCCGCTGCGCTGCGGCCATTGTTAGAAATGGATTGATTCCTGTGACATTAATATATCTTCTGGCCGCAGCGCAGCGGCCAAACGTAGAACCACTTAGTTAATTCAATGCAATTAAGCCGGCGGCAATGTAACAATTCAAGCCACCGGCTTTTTCTCTGCCTCTCTCCTACTTCCCCCCCGCCTCTCTCGCTCTCCTATGGGCAGCCGGCGGGGACAAGAGTGCCCCCCCCCCGAGTTAACTAAGTGGTTCTACGTTTGGCCGCTGGAGTTCAAATTCAGAAAAGGGAGTGGAGCCACAAACAGCCAATCAGATTTGTTTTTTTTTTCAATGAAAATTATTGATGACAAAGACTGCAAAGCTAACAAACTTGGTCATTAAGTAATTGTGTGTTAGAGTTAGAAAATGTTACCGTAGCGAACACCAGCCAAATACATAACCAGGCAACCCCGGGTCATCAGTGGGCAGAGACAAATACAAATTTCACTGGGAAAATGTAAACTACAGCCATTCATATGATATTAATTGTAGGGTTCTCAAACTTTGCACAGTTGGCCACTGGGTGACGGGTCTATTTGAAAAGGGCGCCTGGAAAAAAGGGCACTGGTGGAGCCCATATATGCCAAATCCGGCTACGAAAAAGGCGCCTGGTGTAGCCCATATACCAACTTCGGCTACAAAGGGCGCCTGGTGTAGCCCATATATTCCAAATTTGGCTACAAAGGGCGTCCGGTGTAGCCCATACATGTCAAATTTGGCTACAAAGAGTGCCTGGTGTAGCCCATCAATGACAAATTTTGCTAGAAAGGGCGCCTGTTGTAGCCCATATATGCCATATAGTTTTAGTTGATAAAAAGTATGCTGTTATAGGCAAAAATTTTTAGGCTATAAAAAAGCTCTAGATATGGCTGAGAAAAGTGATTAGTATGACCTAACTTCTCCCTACTCTCCCGCCCCTGATTGTGCCTAACCCTAACCCCCCTGGTGGTGCCTAACCCTAAGACAGCCCCTGGTGATTACTATGACCTAACTTCTCCCTACTCCCACACAGAACCCTCCCATAACCCAACCCCCCCTGGTGGTGCCTAACCCTAAGACCCCCCAGGTGGTGCCTAACCTTAAGACCCCTCAGGTGGGGCCTAACCCTTAGACCCCCCCACTTGTGATGCCTAATTATAACCCCCCCCCCTGCACCCCCAAATCAAAGATCTTGGCTATACAAGGTTGCCCTTTTGTAGCAGAATCAAAAACCTTGTAGTCGAAAATCTTGTAGCTAAATAAAAAATATGGGCTACAAAGGGGCGCCCTACTGTAGGTGAAAATCTTGCAGCCGAAAAAATATGGGCTACAAAGGGGCGCCCGCTTGTAGCCTATATCAAAACTCGGGCGCCCTTTTCACCACCTTGTAGCCCATATTTCCAGAAATAACATTGATGTCTATGGAGGCGCCCTTTCATACAGGCAGCTCAGGCACCCTTTTCAACTGATCCCTGGGTGACTGGGATTAATATTCTCAAAAGTGGGTGGAGCCTACAAAAGCCAATCACAATTCACCCATTAATTTTCAAGGGGAATATGTAATTGCTGCCATTCTTGCACTGTTAATGGCAAAAGCCTAAAACGTGGTACAGTTGGTCATTGGGTGACTGGGGGTTTAAATTCAGAAAAGTGGGTGGAGCCACAAACACCAAATCTAATTTTTTTCATTTCAATGCAAATTATTCATATTAAAGACCACAAATCTCACAAAATTGGTCATTGAGTAAAAGTGGGCACAGCCAACACCAGCCAAGTACATTCCCAGGAAATGCCGGGTCATCAGTGGGTGGAGACAAATACAAATTTCACTGGAAAAATGTAAAATACAGCCATTCTTACACTGTTAAAGGTAGGGTTCTCAAACTGTGCACAGTTAGTCCCTGGGTGACTGAGATTACTATTAAGAAAATTGGGTGGAGCCTAAAACAGCCAATCAAAATTCACCTATTGATTTTCAAAGGGAATATTTCATTGCTGCCATTCTTGCACTGTTAATGGCACTAGCCTCAAACCTGGTACAGTTGGTCATTGGGTGACTGGGGTTGAAATTCAGAACAGGGGGTGGAACCACAAACAGCCAATCCGATTTGTTTCATTTCAGTGCAAATTATTCATGCCAAAGGCCACAAATCTCACAAACCTGGTCATTGAGTAATTGTGTGTTAGGGTTAGAAAAAGTGGGCTGAGCCAACACCAGCCAAATACATACCCAGGAAACATCAGGACATCAGTGGGTGAAGAAAAATACAAATTCCACTGCCAGAATGTAAATTGCAGCCAATTTACACTGTCAATGGTAGAGTTCTCAAACTTTGCACAGTTGGTCACTGGGTGACTGAGATTAAACAAAAGAGGGTGGAGCCTACAAAAGCCAATCAAAATTCACCTATTGATTTTCAAGGGGAATATGTAATTGCTGCCATTCTTACACTTTTAATGGCACAAGCCTCAAAGCTGGTACAGTTGGCCTTTTGGGTGACTGGGGTTCAAATTCAGAAAAGGAGGTGGAGCCACAGCCAATTAGATTTATTTCATTTTAATGCAAATCATTGATGCCAAAGACCACGAAGCTTACAAACTAGGGCAGAGACAACACTAACTAAATACATACCCGGGCAACGCCGGGCAAACAGTAATATATATATATATATTACTAGCTGATTGCCCGGCATTGCCCGGGTATGTATTTGGCTGGTGTTAACTCTGCATACTTTTTCTAACCCTAACACACAATTACTCAATGACCAAGTTTGTGAGCTTTGCGGTCTTTGGTATTAATAATTTGCATTGAAATAAAAAAATCTAATTGGCTGTTTGTGGTTCCACCCCCTTTTCTGAATTTGAACCCCAGGTTTGAGGCCTGTGCCATTAACAGTGCAAGAATGGTAGCAATTAAATATTCCCCTTGAAAATATTCCCCTAAATATTCCACTTGAAAAGCAATAGGTGAAGTATGATTCACTTTTGTAGGCTCCACCCACTTTTCTGAATATTAATCCAAGTCACCCAGTGACCAAATGTGCAAAGTTTAAAAACCCTGCTATTAACAGTGTAAGAATGGCTGCAGTTTACATTTTCTCAGTGAAGTTTGTATTTGTCTCCACCCACTGATGACCCGGCTTTGCCCGTGTATGTATTTGACGGGTGTTGGCTCCTCCCACTTTTCTAATCCTAACGCTCAAACATTCAATGACCAAGTTTGTGAGCTTGGGGGTCCCTTGCATCAATAATTTGTATATTCCCATAGAAATTAAAGAAATCAGATTGGCTGTTTGTGGCTTCACCCCCTCTCCAGCATTTGAACCCCAGTCACCCAATGACCAAATGTAGCAGGTTTGAGGTATCTGCTTTTAACAGTGTAAAAATGGCAGCAATTTAAATATTCCACTTGAAAATCAACAGGTGAATTTTGATTGGCTAGTATAGACTCCACCCACGTCCCTGAATATTAATCTCAGTCACTCGGTGACCATCTAGGCAAAGTTTGGGAACTCTGCCATAAACAGTGTAAGAATGGCTGCAGTTTAAATTTTCCCAGTGAAATTTGTTTTTGGCTCTGCCCACTTTTTGTAACATGGACACACAGTCACTCAATGACCAAGTTTGTGAGCTTTGGGGTCCTTGACATCAATAATTTGTATTTTCCCATGAAATGAAACAAATCTGATTCACTGTTTGTGGCTCTGTCCCCTTTTCTGAATTTGAACCTCAGTGACCCAATTACCAACTGTACCAGGTTTGAGGCTTGTGCCATAAACAGTGCAAAAATGGCAGCAATTTTAATATTCTCCTTGAAAAGCGACATGTGATTTTTGATTGGCATTTTTAGGCTCCACCCACTTTTCTGAATATTAATCCCAGTCACCCAGTAACCAGCTGTGCAAAGTTTGAGAACCCTGCCATTAACCGTGAAGAAAGGCTGCAGTTTACATTTTCCTAGGGAAATCTGTTCGTAACTCCGCCCACTTTTTGTAACCTTGACACACAGTCCCTCAATGATCAAGTTCGTGAGCTTTTGGGTTCCTGGCATCAAAATTGTGCTAATGTAAGCAGTTTATCCAGCAAAGAAATCTGGCTGTTTTTGGCTCCACCCCTTTACTGAATTTGAACCCCAGACACTTAACAACCGACTGTAGAAGGTTTGAGCCTCTGCCATTAACAGTGTAAGAATGGCTGCAGTTTTAATATTACCCTTGAAATTCAATAGGTGAATTTTGATTGGCTCTTGTAAGCTCCACCTACTTTTCCGAATATTAATCCTAGTCACCCAGTGACTAGGATTTGAGAACCCTGCCATTACCAGTGTAAGAATAGCTGCAGTTTATATTTTCCCATGTAAAAAAATAGTTGTTTTTGGCTCTGCCCACTATTTATAACCTTGACAGACAGTCACTCAATGACCAAGTTTATGAGCTGTGGGGCCTTTGGCATCAATAAGTTGCATTTTACCATTGAAATTAAACAAATCTGATTGGCTGTTTTTGGCCCGCCCCCTTCAGAAATTAAAGAGAACCAGAGCTAACCTAAAGAAAAGATTCTATACATACCTGGGGCTTCCTCCAGCCCCATACGCACCAATCGCTCCCACGCCGCCATCCACCGCTGCCCGCATGTAGGAGAACCGGGACCTCGCTCTGCCGCCAGTCGGAGCCAGTCTAGCGTAGCAGAGGTGCGCTCTTTGCGTATCTCTGCAGCAGTGTATGGAGAGATACGTAGAGGGCGCAATTCTCCTGCGTAGCGTGGCTCCGATGACGTCACTGAAGGGAGCCGGTTCTCCTAGATGCGGGCAGCAGTGGATGGCGGCGTGGGATCGATCAGCGCGTATGGGGCTGGAGGAAGCCCCAGGTATGTATAGAGTCTTTTCTTTAGTTAGCTCTGGTTCCCTTTAAACCCCAGTCTCCCAGTGACTCACTGTACCAGATGTAAGGCCTCTGCCATTAAGAGTGCATGAATGGCAGCAATGTAAATATTCCCTTTGAAAATAAACAGGTGAATTTTGATTGGCTGCTGTAGGCTCCACCCACTTTCCTGAATATTAGTCCCAGTCACCCAGTGGCCAACTGTGTCATGTTTGAGAAACCTGCCAGTAACAGAATGGCTGAAATCAATCTAACAAATCTGATTGGCTGTTTTTGTCTCCACCCCTTTAGTGAATTTGGACCCCAGTCACCCAATGACTGATTGTATCAGGTTTGAGGCCTCTGCCATTAACAGTGTAAGAATGGTAGCAATGTAAATATTCCCCTTGAAAATCAATAGGTGAATTTTGATTGGCTCTTGTAAGCTCCACCTACTTTTCCGAATATTAATCCTAGTCACCCAGTGACCAACTGTGTCAAATTTGAGAACCCTGCCATTACCAGTGTAAGAATAGCTGCAGTTTATATTTTCCCATGTAAAAAAATAGTTGTTTTTGGCTCTGCCCACTATTTATAACCTTGACAGACAGTCACTCAATGACCAAGTTTATGAGCTGTGGGGCCTTTGGCATCAATAAGTTGCATTTTACCATTGAAATTAAACAAATCTGATTGGCTGTTTTTGGCCCGCCCCCTTCAGAAATTAAAGAGAACCAGAGCTAACCTAAAGAAAAGATTCTATACATACCTGGGGCTTCCTCCAGCCCCATACGCACCAATCGCTCCCACGCCGCCATCCACCGCTGCCCGCATGTAGGAGAACCGGGACCTCGCTCTGCCGCCAGTCGGAGCCAGTCTAGCGTAGCAGAGGTGCGCTCTTTGCGTATCTCTGCAGCAGTGTATGGAGAGATACGTAGAGGGCGCAATTCTCCTGCGTAGCGTGGCTCCGATGACGTCACTGAAGGGAGCCGGTTCTCCTAGATGCGGGCAGCAGTGGATGGCGGCGTGGGATCGATCAGCGCGTATGGGGCTGGAGGAAGCCCCAGGTATGTATAGAGTCTTTTCTTTAGTTAGCTCTGGTTCCCTTTAAACCCCAGTCTCCCAGTGACTCACTGTACCAGATGTAAGGCCTCTGCCATTAAGAGTGCATGAATGGCAGCAATGTAAATATTCCCTTTGAAAATAAACAGGTGAATTTTGATTGGCTGCTGTAGGCTCCACCCACTTTCCTGAATATTAGTCCCAGTCACCCAGTGGCCAACTGTGTCATGTTTGAGAAACCTGCCAGTAACAGAATGGCTGAAATCAATCTAACAAATCTGATTGGCTGTTTTTGTCTCCACCCCTTTAGTGAATTTGGACCCCAGTCACCCAATGACTGATTGTATCAGGTTTGAGGCCTCTGCCATTAACAGTGTAAGAATGGTAGCAATGTAAATATTCCCCTTGAAAATCAATAGGTGAATTTTGATTGGCTCTTGTAAGCTCCACCTACTTTTCCGAATATTAATCCTAGTCACCCAGTGACCAACTGTGTCAAATTTGAGAACCCTGCCATTACCAGTGTAAGAATAGCTGCAGTTTATATTTTCCCATGTAAAAAAATAGTTGTTTTTGGCTCTGCCCACTATTTATAACCTTGACAGACAGTCACTCAATGACCAAGTTTATGAGCTGTGGGGCCTTTGGCATCAATAAGTTGCATTTTACCATTGAAATTAAACAAATCTGATTGGCTGTTTTTGGCCCGCCCCCTTCAGAAATTAAAGAGAACCAGAGCTAACCTAAAGAAAAGATTCTATACATACCTGGGGCTTCCTCCAGCCCCATACGCACCAATCGCTCCCACGCCGCCATCCACCGCTGCCCGCATGTAGGAGAACCGGGACCTCGCTCTGCCGCCAGTCGGAGCCAGTCTAGCGTAGCAGAGGTGCGCTCTTTGCGTATCTCTGCAGCAGTGTATGGAGAGATACGTAGAGGGCGCAATTCTCCTGCGTAGCGTGGCTCCGATGACGTCACTGAAGGGAGCCGGTTCTCCTAGATGCGGGCAGCAGTGGATGGCGGCGTGGGATCGATCAGCGCGTATGGGGCTGGAGGAAGCCCCAGGTATGTATAGAGTCTTTTCTTTAGTTAGCTCTGGTTCCCTTTAAACCCCAGTCTCCCAGTGACTCACTGTACCAGATGTAAGGCCTCTGCCATTAAGAGTGCATGAATGGCAGCAATGTAAATATTCCCTTTGAAAATAAACAGGTGAATTTTGATTGGCTGCTGTAGGCTCCACCCACTTTCCTGAATATTAGTCCCAGTCACCCAGTGGCCAACTGTGTCATGTTTGAGAAACCTGCCAGTAACAGAATGGCTGAAATCAATCTAACAAATCTGATTGGCTGTTTTTGTCTCCACCCCTTTAGTGAATTTGGACCCCAGTCACCCAATGACTGATTGTATCAGGTTTGAGGCCTCTGCCATTAACAGTGTAAGAATGGTAGCAATGTAAATATTCCCCTTGAAAATCAATAGGTGAATTTTGATTGGCTCTTGTAAGCTCCACCTACTTTTCCGAATATTAATCCTAGTCACCCAGTGACCAACTGTGTCAAATTTGAGAACCCTGCCATTACCAGTGTAAGAATAGCTGCAGTTTATATTTTCCCATGTAAAAAAATAGTTGTTTTTGGCTCTGCCCACTATTTATAACCTTGACAGACAGTCACTCAATGACCAAGTTTATGAGCTGTGGGGCCTTTGGCATCAATAAGTTGCATTTTACCATTGAAATTAAACAAATCTGATTGGCTGTTTTTGGCCCGCCCCCTTCAGAAATTAAAGAGAGCCAGAGCTAACCTAAAGAAAAGATTCTATACATACCTGGGGCTTCCTCCAGCCCCATACGCACCAATCGCTCCCACGCTGCCATCCACCGCTGCCCGCATGTAGGAGAACCGGGACCTCGCTCTGCCGCCAGTCGGAGCCAGTCTAGCGTAGCAGAGGTGCGCTCTTTGCGTATCTCTGCAGCAGTGTATGGAGAGATACATAGAGGGCGCAATTCTCCTGCGTAGTGTGGCTCTGATGACGTCACTGAAGGGAGTCGGTTCTCCTAGATGCGGGCAGCAGTGGATGGCGGTGTTGGATCGATCAGCGCGTATGGGGCTGGAGGAAGCCCCAGGTATGTATAGAGTCTTTTCTTTAGTTAGCTCTGGTTCCCTTTAAACCCCAGTCTCCCAGTGACTCACTGTACCAGATTTAAGGCCTCTGCCATTAAGAGTGCATGAATGGCAGCAATGTAAATATTCCCTTTGAAAATAAACAGGTGAATTTTAATTGGCTGCTGTAGGCTCCACCCACTTTCCTGAATATTAGTCCCAGTCACCCAGTGGCCAACTGTGTCATGTTTGAGAAACCTGCCAGTAACAGAATGGCTGAAATCAATCTAACAAATCTGATTGGCTGTTTTTGTCTCCACCCCTTTAGTGAATTTGGACCCCAGTCACCCAATGACTGATTGTATCAGGTTTGAGGCCTCTGCCATTAACAGTGTAAGAATGGTAGCAATGTAAATATTCCCCTTGAAAATCAATAGGTGAATTTTGATTGGCTGTTGTAGGCTCCACCCACTTTCTGAATATTCATCCCAGTCACCCAGTGGCCAATTGAGTAAAGTTTGGGAACCCTACCATGTAAAAAATGTAGTTGTTGGCACCGCCCACTTTTTCTAACCTTGAAATACAGTCAAATTATCAAGTTTATCAGCTTTGGGGTCCTTGGTATGAATACTTTGTATATTCCCATTGAAAAATAAACAAATCTGGCTGTTTGTGGCTCCGTCCCCTTTCTGAATTTGAACCCTAGTCACCCAGTGACCAACTCAGAGGCGGCCTTTGGGGGTGGCAAGTGGGGCGATCGCCCCAGGCCCCGCACATAAAGAGGGCCCCGCATTTCATGCCCGCCATTCCATGCTCATTTTGGTGGTGGTGAAGGAATGGTCTACAGAAGTCTAGCTGTTTGTGTTCTGAGCAGTGTGTCATTTACAAATACTCAAATTTTCCTATTTTGTTTTACACACCTTATATTTTGCACCGCACCCCCTTTTATTGCTTAGGTTTTTATCTTCGGCATGCTTTACTGTACTATGCCGTTTACATTTTTGTAATGAATTTCTGCACTGACATGGAGCTTGCCAAATGTCAGATTTTGGTAACGTGCAAGAGCCTAAGCCTGAGGGCCCCAGGGGCATTTCGGTCAGTCAAGCATGGACTGGAGCTGGAGGGGGCTCAGGCTGGAGCTTCCAGACTGGCTGGGGGTTGGTGCTAGGTTTCATGGGGAGCTAGGGATAGGTAGAGGCTGGCTGGGGAGCTAGGGATAGGTACAGTTTGATTACATTACGTATTGTAATTGTTTGAATTGGTTGGCTTAGGGGCCTTTAACAAGTTTTTAAACAATAATAAGGCATACTGCTTTAGAGGTGGACAAGCCCGTGACTGTGGTGGTACGGTACATGGCCTTCACTTATGCCTCTAGGCCCTGCATATGACACTCGCCCCAGGCCCCGCGTACTGTAAGGCCGGCTCTGGACCAACTGTACCAGGTTTGAGGCATCTGCTATTAACAGAATAAGAGAATGGTAGCAGCTAAATATTCCCTTTGAAAATCAAAAGGTGAATTTTTATTGGCTGTTTTAGGCTCCACCTACCTTCCAAATTCTTAATCTCATTCACCCAGTGACCAACTGTGCAAAGTTTGAGAACTCTGCAATTAACGGTGTAAGAATGAATGCAGTTTATATTTTCCCAGTAAAATTTGTTTTTGGCTCCACCCATTTTTTTTTACCTTGACACACAGTCACTCAATTGCCAAGTGTGTGAGCTTTCAGGTTCCTGGCATCAAAAATGTGTGAATGGAAGCAGTTTATCCACCAAGGAAATCTGATTGGCTGTATGTGGCCCCACCCCTTTAGTGAATTTGGACCCCAGTCACCCAATGACTGACTGTAGCAATTTGAAGCCTCTGCCATTAACAGTGTAAGAATAGCAGCAGTTTAAATATTTCCCTTGAAAATCAATAGGTGATTTTTTATTGGCTGTTGTAGGCTCCACCCACTTTCTTGAATCGTAATTGCATTCACCCAGTGACTCACTGTGTCAAGTTTGAGACCCCTGTGATTAACAGTCTAAGAATGGCTGCAGTTTACATTTTCCCATTTAAAATGAATGGCTGAAATTTGATTGGCTGTTTTATGCTTCACCCACTTTTCCTGGATTTGTAACCTCGGTCACCAAGTGACCAACTGGGCCAAGTGTGGGGACTCTGGTTTGATTACTGTGAGAATGGGAGCCTTTTACATTTTTTCCATTGACATGAATGGGTGAAATCTGATTTGCTGTTTGAAGCTCCGCCCAGGTGTGCAGTGGGGACCCGAGACCCCCAGAACCTCCCAGGTAGTAAGGGATCTGCATACCAAGTTTCGTTCAAATCGGTCAAGCCGTTTTCGAGTGATCGCAGTACATACACACACACACACACATACACACCCACATTCAATATATATATATAATATATATATATATTAAAAAAAATAAAAAAAATAAAATATATATATATATAAATATAGCTGATTGTATTTTTTCTGATATTTCAGATTTTTTTGTTTTTTCAAATTAGTGGAACAATCAGGAAATTGATCAGATTTCCCTAGTCCCCCCCCCCCCCCAAATAAATAAATAAATATGAATAAATAAATAAATAAAAAATAATAATAATAATAATAATAAATATCATGCATGACCACCTTTACATGTCTTTTCTTTTATTTTAGACAGTGAGAATTGCCAAATGTGTCCTGATAATGAGTGGCCAAATGAAGCAAAAAATAAATGTGTCACCAGGCATCTGGAATTTCTATCTTTTCAGGACAATGTGGCCTTATTGTTTATTGTAAGTTCCATGTTATTTTCTGTCATATGGGCCTTGATAACTGGACTCTTTGTGTTTTTCCGGGACACTCCCATAGTCACTGCTAACAATCAAAACCTCAGTTTTGTTATTCTCCTGTGCGTTCAGCTGAGTATGTCCAGCATATTTCTTTTCCTTGGTCGCCCAGTGGATACAACCTGTTTACTACGCCAAGTGTCCTTCGGGATCTCCTTCACCATCGTTCTGTCATCAATTTTGGCCAAGACTATCATGGTTTGCGTTGCTTTCAATGCCACCAAACCCGGATCAGTCTGGAGGAAATGTTTGGGAGTCAGATTTCCCAATACAGTGATGATAGTCTGCTTATCTGTCCAAGCTGTAACTGGAATTACTTGGCTGTCAGCTTCTCCACCATTTCTAGAGTACGATTTCCACTCTTTGCCTGGGATTTCCATCATTCAGTGTAATGAAGGCTCTGTTCTGGCATTTTATATTATGTTGGGTTACATGGGACTTCTGGCCGCTGTGAGCTTTGTTCTGGCCTTCATGGTGAGGACATTACCTGACATATTTAATGAGGCCAAATACATCACCTTCAGCATGCTGGTGTTCTGCAGTGTCTGGATTGCTGCCATCCCGGCCTACCTGAGCAGTAAGGGGAAACAAATGGTCATTGTGGAGATATTCGCTATACTGGCCTCAAGTATTGGCATACTGGGCTGTATATTCTTCCCTAAATGCTACAATATATTGCTGAGGCCTGAAATGAATGACAAAAGGCATTTATTATATAAGCACTCATTGTAGGCTAAATGTAATCTCTGTGCTTACAAAATAAAGACTGAGTAGTGAATTAAAAATAACTCTTCTATTTGTACCAACAAATTGTGTCAAGATTGGCTTTCAAGAGTTCCTTTTTTATTAAATCATTGGAACCAGCAGTGGAATGTAACATGAGTAGTGATGGCCTGAACAGATCCCTGGTGGACAGCTCCCGGGGAACTTTGGCTATTCTCATTTAATGCAAGCTTTTTATCAAAAGATTGCATTTGCATCTAACATTAAAGTCAATGGTCACCAACTTTAGTGGTTAATAGCAAAGCCTGTGGTGTTTCTAGCTTTGCTATTAACCACTAAAGTTGGTGGCCATTAAACTTTAAATATAACCATTAAAAAACCATTTGCACAACACACATATTTTTGGTGACAATCTTGCAGTTGATCTTTCTCCGCCATGCATCTGTCCGGGTTTTGGTGCACTTTGTACACCTTTAAAAACAAATTACTGCAGAGATGCCCTGAAAGTTTTTAAAATTACCTGCTCATTAAAGGGTCATTTAAAGGGGAACTGAAGAGAGAGGTATATGGAGGCTGTCATGTTTATTTCCTTTTAGACAATACCAGTTGCCTGGCAGCCCTGCTGATCCTCTGCCTCTAATACTATTAGCCATAGCCCCTGAACAAGCATGCAGCAGATCAGGTGTTTCAGTGGTTCAGACTTATAAGTCTGATCTGACAAGACTAGCTGCATGCTTGTTTCTGGTTTTAATCAGATACTACTGCAGAGAAATAGACCAGCAGGGCTGCCAGGCAACTGGTATTGATTAAAAGGAAATAAACATGACAGCCTCCATATACCTCTCTCTTCAGTTCCCCTTTAAAGGCAACCTAAACTGAGAGGGATATGGATTTTTCCTTTTAAACAATACCAATTCCTTGGCAGTCCTGCTGATCTCTCTAGCCACAGTAGTGGCTGACTCACACACCAGAAACAAGCATGCAACTAATCCAGTCTGACTTCAGTCAGAGCACCTGATCTGCATGCTTGTTCAGGGGCTCTGGTTGGAAGTATTAGAGACACAGGATCAGCAGGAGAGTCAGGCAACTGGTATTATTTTAAAAGGAAACATCCATATCCTTCTCAGTTTAGGTTCCCTTTAAGGCTAGAAAAAAAAAGAGTTGTACTCACCTGGGGCTTCCACCAGCCCCCTGTAGCTGTCCGGTGCCCACGCAATCTCGCTCGGATCCTCCTGGACCCACCGGCAGCTACTTCCGTTTTCAGTGACAGGCGCCAACAGTTTGAGCAGGCGGCCGGATGTGCGGCGGGTGAGCAGGTGGCGGTCACGTGCGTCAGTGGGTGGGTGGGCGGCAGCGGGTGAGCGGGCGCGCACCTGATGGCGTGTGCGGCTAGGTGGAGGGCACGCGCGCGCCCAGGAACACACACTTAGAGCCCGTTTTTATACATGCTTAGGTCTACTAGTGTACTTATAAAGCACCAACATCTTCTGAAGCACCATACAGAAGATAAGGAGGGACTTTGGGCTGCCATGGTGAGTCCAGAGGCTTCCAGCTACTGAGGTTAGTATCTAATCCCCCTGCCCCTTTAACCACTTCACCACTTCCCATTTTCAACTGTCAGTGCTCCTCCCTTTTATTCACCAATAACTTTATCACTACTTGTCACACACATTTTTTTTTTTTCGCCACAAATTAGGCTTTTTTGTTTGGTGGTAAATTATGCTAAGAATTTTTTTATTCTACATGCATTTTAAAAATAAATAGGAATTCCATCAGTTTCTCCACTTGATGAGGAGTTATTCACACATGATGCATTTAGTGATACACTTGGGGTCATCCAGCCAACACACCCTTCAATGCCTGCTGTTGCCACCAACAGAATGCCAACATTCCAACACTCACCAGTGTGGCTTTTTTTGTTTTTGTTTGTGTGCCTCTGATACCAGCAATGGCATCTGCAAACTCTGCCAAAAGAAAGAGTCATGGGAAGCCCAACACCCAACTAGGGACAACTGTTTTGCGAAGGCACCTGATCGCAAAACACAAACAACAATGGTATGTAGAGATGGTCCAAATGGTTTGCACGTGAACTTATTTGCACGAACAACACGGGTTCGCATTTGTGTCGAATTGCAAACTTTATGGGCGTTTGACCCGCCCCCTATACTACATCATTGGGCTAAACTTTGACCCTCTACATCACAGTCAGCAGACAAATGGCAGCCAATCAGGCTGCACTCTCTCCTGGAGCCCCCCCCCCCCTTATATAAGCCAGAAGCTTTGTCAATTATCTCTGTGAGCTGCTGTATTAGTGAGAGAAGGGAGAGACATTGGAGAGATATTGAAAGCGATAGTTAGGAGGTCTGTTAGCTTGCTTCTTGCTGATATTTGTTGATGAAAAGCACTCCAAAACAGCTCTTTTGAGAGCTAATGTTCTTGTGATGTTTTTTTTTTTTTTTTTTTTTGTGGCCCATAGACATTGCATGTACAGCCCTGTCTGCCACAGCTGGTTCTTGCTAATTTCTATACTGTTCCCCGGTTCGCAAATATTTTTGCAAGTTCACGTTCGCGGTTCGCGAGCCAAAAAACGGAGGTTCGAGCCAACTCTAATGGTATGCACACATCCTACTAATATAATAAATGGGAAAGTTCGGATGTTTGGATGTTTGTTACTCGATCACGCAAGAATGACTGAACGGATTTGAATGAAATTTGGCACACTCATAGTACATTACCTAGAATAACATACAGGATACTTTTTATTCCCATAACCAAAAAGGGGGCAGAGACAAATACAAATGTCACTGGAAAATTTAAACTGCAGCCATTCTTACACTGTTAATGGTAGGGTTCTCAAACTTTGCACAGTTGGTCATTGGGTGACTGGGATTACTATTCAGAAAAGTGGGTGGAGCCTATAAAAGCCAATCAAAATTCACCTATTGATTTTCAAAGGGAATATGTAATTGCTGCTATTCTTGCACTGTTAATGGCACAAGCCTCAAACCTGGTACAGTTGATCATTGGGTGACTGGGGTTCAATTTCAGAAAGTGGGTGGAGCCACAAACAGCTAATCAGATTTGTTTCATTCCAATGCAAAATAATTGATGTCAAACACCGCAAAGCTCAGAAACTTGGTAATTGAGTAATTGATTAATTGTGTGTGAGGGTTAAAAAAGTGGGCACAGCCAACACTAGCCAAATACATAAGCGGGCAACAGGGGGTCATAAGTGGGCGGAAACAAATACAAATTTTACTAGCAAAATGTAAACTGCAGGTATTCTTACACTGTTAATGGTAGGGTTCTCAAACTTTGCGCAGTTGGTTACTGAGTGACTGGGAATAATATTCAGAAAGGTGGGAGGAGCCTACAAAAGCCAATCATAATTCACCTATTGATTTTCATGGGAATATTTACATTGCTGCCATTCTTGCACTGTTAATGGCACAAACCTCAAACCTTGTACAGTTGATCATTGGGTGACTGGGGTTCATTTTCAGAAAGGGGTGGAGCTACAAACAACCAATTAGATTTGTTTCATTCCAATGCAAACTATTGATGCCAAACACCGCAAAGCTCACAAACTTGGTAATTGAGTAAATGATTAATTGTGTGTGAGGGTTAGAAAAGTGGGCACAGCCAACACCAGCCAAATACATAAGCGGGCAACACGGGGTCATAAGTGGGCAGAGACAAATACAAATTTCACTGGGAAAATGTAAACTGCAGCCATTCTTACACTGTTAATGGTAGGGTTCTCAAACTTTGCGCAATTGGTCACTGGGTGACTGGGATTGATATTCACAAAAAAAGGGGGTGGAGCCTACAAAAGCTAATCAAACTGCACCTATTGATTTTCAATGGGAATATTTAATTGCTGCCATTCTTGCACTGTTAATGGCACAAGCCTCTCACTGTTAATCACCTGTACCTGGTACACTTGGCCATTGGGTGATTTGGGTTCAAATTCAGAAAAGGGGTGGAGCCACAGCCAATCAGATTTATTTTATTTCAATGCAAATTATTGATGCCAAAGACCACAAAGCTCACAAACTTGGTCATTAAGTAATTAAGTAATTGTGTGTTAGGGTTAGGAGAAGTGGACGGGGCCAACACCAGCCAAATACATACCCGGGCAACGCCGGGCGTCCAGCTAGTATATATATATAAGGATCACAGATGTGACCAACAATAAAAACACCGCAATGGATATGAGGACTTGGCCGCAAAACCGCAGCACAACAAACGCACGGGGACAAAAGCGCCACCGTGCATCCGCAGCTGCAAAAGATGAGGCATACCCTATCTCCATCGCCTACAAATCTTGAATGAAACTGAGGTGAGGGAAACAACCAGAATAAGTGAAAACTGGGCAGATAATATAAATTCCCAGTTAACCACAGAGGCCTAAAAATGCTACACATGAAAGGAGAAACCCATGCAGTGGGAGGAAAGGAAAGGGGGAGACATCCCACCAAACCTAGAATGAAAGCACCCAAGTCCACCTGGGGGGCAGATAACACATGATTCTTAATTCTCTCCTTAAATGCGGGTGAGGATTTTCCTATATAGAAGCATCCACATTTGCAGTACAATAGGTAAATGACACCCACCATGTTGCAATTTACAAACTGTTGCAACCACCCTCTGCGACCATTGGGCAACATCACTGACCTTCCAACTTCAAGATAACATCAATATGCACACCCACCGCATGTGTATGTCCTAGTCACTGTACAATGTCTCTGGGGTCCAACTTTACCCCAAAAATGGCTTGATGTAAGCATATTTGTCAATGTCTTACTGCGTCTATAAGTCACCTGAGGGATGGGAGCAACACATTCTCGTATAGTTTTGTCATTAGTCAAAACATGCCAGTGTTGACGGAGTATACTTTCCACCTTATCTTTTTGATCGTTGAACCGGGTGACAAGACGTAATGTATTATTAGTACTTGTCTCCTTGGTCTTTTTCACAAGCAGATCAGTACGGTTCGTCACTTTGGTGCGCTTGTAGGCCTTCTTGAGCCATCTATCTTTGTATCCTCTCTCCCTAAAACAGGAGCGTAACAGTCGTGCCTCCTTCTCAAAGGCATAATCGTCTGTACAATTGCGACATAATTGCAAATATTGGCCCATCGGTATTCCTCATATTGTATGTTCTGGGTGAAAACTATTAGCATGCAACTAGGTGTTAGATGCTGTCGGTCTACAATAGAAATGGGTGGACAGGAGTCCCTCATCACTGACTTTGATCGTCAAATCCAAGAAAGAAATGGACGATTGACTACAGTCCATGGTAAACTTTAGATTCCAGTCATTCTGATTCAGGGTCACAATTAATTCTTCCAAGAGGGTCTTGCCACCAGTCCAGAACATGACCACATCGTCTATGTACCTATGCCACAAAATGATGTGGCACAGGTACATGACGGGAGAGTCATCCCCGAAAAGGTGTCGCTCCCAGTCCCCCAGGTACAGGTTAGCGAGCGACGGAGCACAGGTTGTCCCCATCAACGCTCCCTGTACCTGGAGGTAGTTAGTGCCATCAAACACAAACACATTATTCTGCAAAATGAAAGTCAGAAGGTGCAAAAGAAATTGGTTGTGTAATGTCTCACTAGTATCCAATTCTGATAGAAATTTGCCCACAGACCGAACTTCCCTTTTCTGTGGGATACTGGAATAGAGGGCCTCCACGTCCAGGGTCATCAACAACATTCCGGTCGGAAACTGCAACCCCTCCAGGAACCCCAGGTACAAATGAGGGCAGATGGTAAACATGTAGCTGAAAATGTGTATCAAGTTAACGTATACGCTGACTTTCAAACTCTAGGAGCTCTAGCATCTGATTCATTCTCAGACACAAGGGGCATCCAGGGCACCCCAGGATAGATCCGGGGCGTGTGTCACTGATCTTTGGGGCTAGCAATGCCCCTAGAAATGGTAAATTAACTCCTGAAGTTATTCAGTTATTCTTTTAAAGCTTTTGTTAATATTGCATTCAATGTAACATATACAATTAGTTTAGGGTAATTTTATTTGATGGTCTTCTGTGAGTTGTGATTTTATGTCTTTCTGCTTTTTTTTGTTTTGTTTTGTTCGTTTTTTTTTTACTTTTTTTTTCACAGTAAATTTATCTTCTTTTGTTCTTATGCTATGAATGTCCCATTGTACATGATATAATCCCGTCTGCAGACAGGCAGAGGCTGTCACTGGCACTCCTGTCAGCAGACTGCAGCACACATTGCTCATCCTCTGTGCAGTGCTAGCAGTGAGGCATTGGGACAAAGATACTGATATGACTCAGAACTTCTCCAGGAACTTTCTCTCCACTCTATTCTGGCTGCTGATCCTGTGTGTCTCTCCGGCCTCATCTAAGCTGCAGAGCTCTGCTGAGCAGTGTCATCTCTCCATGAAGGATTACACATTTGAGTATAAATATTTCCAGGATGGTGATATCATTATAGGGGGGATCTTTACTGTAAACTCTGGTGCATTACGCTGGCGCTGGGATGAATCTATAACATCTATCTTACCCAATTATATGTGTGTTTCGTAAGTAATTCTTGTTATAGATGGATTTTATAAAACATACAAATATGCACTCAATTCAGAAAAAAATGTGTAAAATACAGGTCAGAGTTGTTTAAAGGGGTTCTGTGGGTGTTTTAAAAAACAAAAAGTGTCACTTACCTGGGGCTACCACCGCCCCCCTGCAGCTATCCCACGTCATCCAAGTCCCACGCCATCACTGAATAATCCTCTGTTCCTCACCGCCAGTCACCTGCCAATTATTCGTCTAACTAGATGAATGTCACTGCGGCTGCTCAGCTGCGGGCGTCCTCGCTCCTACTTGCGTCTCCAGGAGTTTACTGCGCAGGTGCAGTACGAAGTTTTTTTGTACTATCTACGACTGCGCAGTAAACAGTGTAAACTTTAATAAAGAGGGGTGGGTTGGTGACAATTTTTTTTTTTTTTAACTAGTAGTAGACTGGAAGACAAGTCACTCAGTCAGTACAATGAACAAGTCACGAACAATGACAGGTAGTTCACTTCACTGCACGTAAACGGTCAGTGACAAATGTCACACTACATTGTACTAGTGGTGCTCAAATACCCCTTTTTAAAATTCGAGTTTGGTCGAATTCGAATAGTAAATTATTCGAGGTCAGTCGAATATTCGAGTCGAATAAATTTTACTATTCGATTCGACCTCGGACTTCGAGCTCACTATTCGAGTCGGTATTCGAGCTCATTATTCGAGCTGACTATTCGAATTGGCCTTAAAAAGCTTCCCAACACTTGTTTTGAGGGTGAATGATGCAAGAAACATATTTTTTTCCAAGTAACAACAGCAAGTGATTATGTGGGGATGTTCCTTAAAAAAAAAAAAAAGGTGAAAAGAGAAGTTGTGTCCAGAATTTTGTTCAGTACTGTATATACTTCTTCTTCTTCTTCTTCTTCTTTATCTTCTATATCTTCTTCTTCTTCTTCTATATCTTCTTCTTCTTCTTCATCTTCTTCTTCTTCATCTTCTTCTTCTTCTTCTTCTTCATCTTCTTCATCTTCATCTTCTTCATCTTCATCTTCTTCATCTTCTTCTTCATCTTCATCTTCTTCTTCATCTTCTTCATCTTCATCTTCTTCATCTTCTTCTTCATCTTCTTCATCTTCTTCATCTTCATCTTCTTCATCTTCTTCTTCATCTTCTTCATCTTCTTCATCTTCATCTTCTTCATCTTCTTCATCTTCATCTTCTTCATCTTCTTCTTCATCTTCTTCATCTTCTTCATCTTCATCTTCTTCTTCATCTTCTTCATCTTCTTCATCTTCATCTTCTTCATCTTCTTCATCTTCTTCATCTTCATCTTCTTCATCTTCTTCTTCATCTTCTTCATCTTCATCTTCTTCATCTTCATCTTCTTCATCTTCATCTTCTTCATCTTCTTCTTCTTCTTCTTCTTCTTCTTCTTCTTCTTCTTCTTCTTCTTCTTCTTCTTCTTCTTCTTCTTCTTCTTCTTCTTCTTCTTCTTCTTCTTCTTCTTCTTCTTCTTCTTCTTCTTCTTCTTCTTCTTCTTCTTCTTCTTCTTCTTCTTCTTCTTCTTCTTCTTCTTCATCTTCTTCTTCTTCTTCTTCTTCTTCTTCTTCTTCTTCTTCTTCTTCTTCTTCTTCTTCTTCTTCTTCTTCTTCTTCTTCTTCTTCTTCTTCTTCTTCTTCTTCTTCTTCTTCTTCTTCTTCTTCTTCTTCATCTTCTTCTTCTTCATCTTCTTCTTCTTCATCTTCTTCTTCTTCTTCTTCATCTTCTTCTATATCGTCTTCTTCTTCACTTATTTCTCTTTTCATTTTTTTTTTTAAAGAAATGCAGCTATTTTTGAGCGTAACAACAAATAGCTGGTGGCGCACGCATGTTGGAAGCGCCATTGTATGTGCTCCCTGGCAGTGGAAACACACAGACAGCAGGAGGTAAATTCAGCAGCAGGAGGAGGAGGATGAGTGTGTGGCAGCATGCAGTCAATGAGGCAGGCAGCGTGACATAATAGCCCTGGTACCTAGCGGTGATACCAGGGCTGTAAATAAACACAACAGGAGGTCCCAGACAGCGGTCGTGCAGCCCACATTGTGTCCAATACACAACTGGGACAACACAGTTTTCAACCCGGGCACCTCAGAAAAATTAAACCTTTTTTTGTAATGGTTTTGTAGTTTTGGTTTTACAACCAATTACACAGATATATAGCTATTGTTTGACGTAATAGCTGGTGGCAGAGTGGCAGCAGAAGGTAAATCTGTGTACCCTGGCGGTGGGAAACACAGACAGACAGCAGCAGCAGCAGGAGGAGGAATGGAGGAGTAATTATGTGAGCAGCTATTGTTTGACGTAATAGCTGGTGGCAGTGTGGCAGCAGAAGGTAATTCTGTGTACCCTGGCAGTGGGAAACACAGACAGACAGCAGCAGCAGGAGGAATGGAGGAGTAGTGTGAGTGTGGCAGCAGGTAGGCAGCGTGACATAATAGCCCTGGTACCTAGCGGTGATACCAGGGCTGTAAATAAACACAACAGGAGGTCCCAGACAGCGGTCGTGCAGCCCACATTGTGTCCAATACACAACTGGGACAACACAGTTTTCAACCCGGGCACCTCAGAAAAATTAAACCTTTTTTTGTAATGGTTTTGTAGTTTTGGTTTTACAACCAATTACACAGATATATAGCTATTGTTTGACGTAATAGCTGGTGGCAGAGTGGCAGCAGAAGGTAAATCTGTGTACCCTGGCGGTGGGAAACACAGACAGACAGCAGCAGCAGCAGGAGGAGGAATGGAGGAGTAATTATGTGAGCAGCTATTGTTTGACGTAATAGCTGGTGGCAGTGTGGCAGCAGAAGGTAATTCTGTGTACCCTGGCAGTGGGAAACACAGACAGACAGCAGCAGCAGGAGGAATGGAGGAGTAGTGTGAGTGTGGCAGCAGGTAGGCAGCGTGACATAATAGCCCTGGTACCTAGCGGTGATACCAGGGCTGTAAATAAACACAACAGGAGGTCCCAGACAGCGGTCGTGCAGCCCACATTGTGTCCAATACACAACTGGGACAACACAGTTTTCAACCCGGGCACCTCAGAAAAATTAAACCTTTTTTTTTTATGGTTTTTTTGGTTTTTGGTTTTACAACCAATTTAGCTATTTTTTGACGTAATAGCTGGTGGCAGAGTGGCAGCAGAAGAAGGTAATTCTGTGTACCCTGGCAGTGGGAAACACAGACAGACAGCAGCAGCAGGAGGAGGAATGGAGGAGTAGGCGAGCAGCTATTGTTTGACGTAATAGCTGGTGGCAGAGTGGCAGCAGAAGGTAAATCATCTGTGTACCCTGGCAGTGGGAAACACAGACAGACAGCAGCAGCAGCAGCAGGAGGAGGTATGGAGGAGCAGTGTGAGTGTGGCAGCAGGTAGGCAGCGTGACATAATAGCCCTGGTACCTAGCGGTGATACCAGGGCTGTAAATAAACACAACAGGAGGTCCCAGACAGCGGTCGTGCAGCCCACATTGTGTCCAATACACAACTGGAACAACACAGTTTTCAACCCGGGCACCTCAGAAAAATTAAACCTTTTTTTTTTTTAATGGTTTGTTTGGTTTTGGTTTTGCAACCAATATAGCTATTGTTTGACGTAATAGCTGGTGGCAGAGTGGCAGCAGAAGAAGGTAATTCTGTGTACCCTGGCAGTGGGAAACACAGACAGACAGCAGAAGGGCAGTACACAGCAGCCCACTGTAGGTGTAAAATGTGTGGCTGCAGGCGACGTAATAGTCAAAGTGAACCAGGCTGGCTTAGTGAGCAGGAGCCAGGAGGTGGTAAAGGGTGGTAAGGCACATTAACGATGGTTCCGGCAGCCAGTTCATGTCCCCCTCTCGCCGACAACAGGGGCCAGGAACTCGCCTTCCACCCACGCCTAGTTCATCTTCTGAAACGTCAGTCTGTCCACAGACTTGTGAGACAGACGTGAGCGTTTCTCGGTGACCACGCCACCAGCTGCACTGAAGCAGCGCTCGGACAGCACGCTGGAAGGGGGGCAGGACAGCACTTCCAGGGCGTACTGCGCTAGCTCGCTCCAGATCTCCATGCGCTTGACCCAATACTCCATGGGATCAACAGGGGCATCGCTGTCAAGCCCGCTGTACGACCCCATGTAGTCAGCCACCATGCGGGTCAGGCGCTGGCTGTGACCGGAGGAGGATGCTGCTGCATGCATCTCCTCTCTAGTCACTGCTGCCGGAGCCTCTACAGTCCTGTAGAGCTCGTGGCTGAGAGACAGCAGGTATGTGGGGCGCTTGCTGCTGCTGGATGCAGGCACCTGCTGCTGCCTCTGTGCTGGCTGCTGGACAGTGGGGGTGGAAGGCTGGGGGAAGGCTTCCTCCAAGCGCTCAACAAGGGCCTGCTGCAAGCTCCTTATTTGTTGCGCTGGGTCTCCTCCTGCAGGCGGCAGGAACTGGCTCAACTTCCCCTTGAGGCGTGGGTCCAACATCATGCTGATCCAGATGTCCTCCCTCTGCTTCATCTGGATCACCCTGGGGTCCCTGCGCAGGCACGTCAGCATGTGCGCTGCCATTGGGAAGAGGCGGGCCACGTCTGCTGGCACATCAACGTCAGTGCTGTCCTCATCCTCCTCCTCTGCCGCCTCATCCTCTCTCCACCCCCGCACCAACTCAGCTGCGCTGTGCTGATCCCCCTCATCAGCAGCCAGGTCAGGGACCTCCACCAAGTCCTCCTCCTCCTCCCCCTCAGAGGTGGACTGCGCAGCTGGTTGCCGCTCCTGCTGGTCCAAGGCTGCCGCTCCCTGTTCCAGCAAAGCATCGAGGGCCCTGTTCAGCAGAGAAACCAGGGGCACCCACTCGCAGACCATAGCATGGTCCCTGCTCACCATGTTTGTGGCCTGCAGGAAGGGAGCCAGCACAAAGCACACCTGCTGCATGTGCCTCCAGTCATCATCTGGGACGATGGACGGGATGTTGCTGGTCTTGTCCCTTCTCTGAGCTGCGGAAACAGTGGCCAGGGCAAGGTACTGTTTGACAGCGTGCCTCTGTTCAACCAGACGCTCCAACATCGCAAGGGTGGAGTTCCAGCGAGTCGGAACGTCAAGGATCAGCCGATGGCGTGGCAGATCCAGCTCCTTTTGCACGTCTTCCAGGCTCGCACAGGCTGCAGCCGAGCGCCGGAAGTGACGCACAACATTCCTTGCCGTTTCCAGCAGTTCGCCCATCCCCTGGTAGGTGCGCAGGAACTTCTGCACCACCAGGTTCAGCACGTGGGCAAGACAGGGGATGTGGGTCAGGCTTCACCTGTCTATGGCAGCAACCAGATTGGCCCCATTGTCGGACACCACCTCTCCGACTCTGAGGCCTCTGGGGGTCAGCCAAATCCTCTCCTGCTCCTGGAGTTTGGCCAACACGTGGGCTGCCGTCAGCTTGGTCTTGCCAAGGCTGACCAAGTGCAGCAGCGCTTGGCAGTGGCGGGCCTTCACGCTGCTGCTGAGGCGGGGGGTTTGGCCAGGTGTGGCGGAGGATGGCAGAGGATCGGAGGAACCCGCTGCAGTTCCCCTGACCCTGCGGGGTGGCACCACCCACTGTGTTGCTGCTGCTGCTGCTGTGCCCGCTGCTGCTCTCCCATCCTCACCCCCTTCCACCAAGCTTACCCAGTGGACAGTGAAGGACAGGTAGCGGCCTGTCCCGAAGCGGCTGCTCCAGGAGTCCATGGTGACGTGGACCCTTTCACCAACCGCGTGCTCCAGCCCTCGCTCCACATTGGCCATCACAAAGCGGTGCAGTGCAGGAATGGCCTTGCGGGCGAAGAAGTGTCTGCTGGGGAGCTGCCAGTCTGGGGCTGCGCAAGCAAGCAGCGCCCGCATGTCGCTCCCCTCCTGCACGAGCGTGTACGGCAGGAGTTGGGAGCACATGGCCCGTGCCAGCAAGCCGTTCAGCTGCCGCACGCGACGGCTGCTGGGAGGCAGAGCCCTAACCACCCCCTGGAAGGACTCGCTCAATAGGCTCTGGCGTGGCCTTTTGCTGACACGGGAATCAGCAGACACAGAGGAGGAGGCCACTGAGGACTGGCTGCCAGAACAGGCCTCAGTGTCGGCGGCAGGAGTTGCAGAGGGGGGAGGAGCAGTGCGTTTCCGCACTCCTGCTGGTGCTGCTGGAGGAGCAGGAGGGCGGGTGGCTGCTGTTGCTGCTGCTGCTGCTGAAGGCTGTGCAGTGATGGGTGTGGTGCCACTGCCAGCACCAGATGCCTTCAGCCTCTGGAACTCCTCATGCTGGTGGAAATGTTTAGCCGCAAGGTGGTTGATGAGCGAGCTGGTGCTGAACTTTAAGGGGTCTGCACCTCTGCTCAACTTCCGCTGACAGTGGTTGCAAGTGGCGTACTTGCTGTACACAGTGGGCATGGTGAAAAAGCGCCAGATTGGTGACAGAAACATCCCCCTACGGCATGGAAGCGCTGCTGCCTGTCTCCCTGTGGTGGTTGGGGGGGGGGGCTTGGGTGCGGCTGGTGGTGGTACTGGCTGATGCTGCTGCTGCTGCTGCTGAGCCTGAGACACCAGCAGGCTGTGGGACGCTGCCAATGCTTGCAATGATGCGCCTCCTTGCAAGGCCCACAAGCGCATCCTCCTCCTCCTCCGAGCTGCTGAGGACGACATCCCCTGGAGGTGGTGGCACCCAGTCTCTGTCTGTCACCGGGTCATCACCATCATCCTCCCCCTCCTGAAACATGTCCTGCTGGGATGATGACCCCCCAAACTCCTCTCCTGATGCATGGATGGGCTGCTTGACTGTCGCCACAGTCTTGCTGTCCAATCCCTCATCCCCCAAAGTGCCCATCAGCATCTCCTCCTCAAAATCGCCAACAACAGCAGACAATTGACTCATCATGCCTGGGGTCAAAAGAGTGCTGAATGACAGGTCGGCGACTGACGGTGAACTGGCCTCCTCCCCAGACCCTGCTGGGCGGCTGCTGCGAACAGGGGTGGTGGTGGTGGTGGTGAGGGTGGAGGCCTCGGATGCAGAGCTGATGGCGGGCTGCTCATCCTCCGTCATGAGTTGCACCACAGTGTCTGCATCCTTTTCCTCAATGGGACGTTTCCGACCCGGCTGGAGGAAAATCGGAGCAGGTGCTACACGCTGCTGCTGCTGTGTCTCTGCAGCGTGAGTTGCAGATGCTCCTGCTGGGCGGCGCCCAAGGCGTCCACGGCCAGTGGCTATGGGAGGAATGTTAGCCACTGACGCTGCTGCTGCTGCTGCGGAACTGTGCATGGTGGCGCGCCCGCGGCCGCGGCTTGCCACAATGCTGCTCCCTCTCCTCCTGATTCCCTTGCTGCCCTTCCCCTTGCCCAAACCGCGCTGGCTGCCACTTCCAGACATCTTCAATGTTTTGGGCGTATAGACAAAACTTTTTTAAAAGGGCGGATGAAAAGTGGGGTACTTTAATGGAGTGGGTTGGTTGGTGAGGTGACTGAGTGAGTGTCCCCTAGTACAGTAAGTAAGTAGTAACAGTCAGGAAGTACAACTAGCAGTTACAATAATCAGTAGTAATCACAAGTAAATTTAGTGTGTGTACACTCAGACAGTGAGTGCACGCAGGCAGGAGCTAGTAGCCTATGAACACAGTGACTGAGTGTCCTAGACTCCTAGTACAGTAAGAGTAAGTAGTAACACCAGTAAGTAGAACTAACTAATTACAATAATCAATCAGCGATCAGAAGGAAATGGAGTGTGGGTGTGTGTACACTCAGACAGTGAGTGCACGCAGGCAGGAGCTAGTAGCCTATGAACACAGTGACTGAGTGTCCTAGACTCCTAGTACAGTAAGAGTAAGTAGTAACAGTAAGTAGAACTAACTAATTACAATAATCAATCAGCGATCAGAAGGAAATGGAGTGTGGGTGTGTGTACACTCAGACAGTGAGTGCACGCAGGCAGGAGCTAGTAGCCTATGAACACAGTGACTGAGTGTCCTAGACTCCTAGTACAGTAAGAGTAAGTAGTAACACCAGTAAGTAGAACTAACTAATTACAATAATCAATCAGCGATCAGAAGGAAATGGAGTGTGGGTGTGTGTACACTCAGACAGTGAGTGCACGCAGGCAGGAGCTAGTAGCCTATGAACACAGTGACTGAGTGTCCTAGACTCCTAGTACAGTAAGAGTAAGTAGTAACAGTAAGTAGAACTAACTAATTACAATAATCAATCAGCGATCAGAAGGAAATGGAGTGTGGGTGTGTGTACACTCAGACAGTGAGTGCACGCAGGCAGGAGCTAGTAGCCTATGAACACAGTGACTGAGTGTCCTAGACTCCTAGTACAGTAAGAGTAAGTAATAACAGTAAGTAGAACTAACTAATTACAATAATCAATCAGCGATCAGAAGGAAATGGAGTGTGGGTGTGTGTACACTCAGACAGTGAGTGCACGCACGCAGGAGCTAGTAGCCTATGAACACAGTGACTGAGTGTCCTAGACTCCTAGTACAGTAAGAGTAAGTAGTAACACCAGTAAGTAGAACTAACTAATTACAATAATCAATCAGCGATCAGAAGGAAATGGAGTGTGGGTGTGTGTACACTCAGACAGTGAGTGCACGCAGGCAGGAGCTAGTAGCCTATGAACACAGTGACTGAGTGTCCTAGACTCCTAGTACAGTAAGAGTAAGTAATAACAGTAAGTAGAACTAACTAATTACAATAATCAATCAGCGATCAGAAGGAAATGGAGTGTGGGTGTGTGTACACTCAGACAGTGAGTGCACGCACGCAGGAGCTAGTAGCCTATGAACACAGTGACTGAGTGTCCTAGACTCCTAGTACAGTAAGAGTAAGTAGTAACACCAGTAAGTAGAACTAACTAATTACAATAATCAATCAGCGATCAGAAGGAAATGGAGTGTGGGTGTGTGTACACTCAGACAGTGAGTGCACGCACGCAGGAGCTAGTAGCCTATGAACACAGTGACTGAGTGTCCTAGACTCCTAGTACAGTAAGAGTAAGTAGTAACAGTAAGTAGAACTAACTAATTACAATAATCAATCAGCGATCAGAAGGAAATAGAGTGTGGGTGGTGTGTGTACACTCAGACAGTGAGTGACCGCACGCAGGAGCTAGTAGCCTATGGACAGTGACTGAGTGTCCTAGACTCCTAGTACAGTAAGAGTAAGTAGTAACAGTAAGTAGAACTAACTAATTACAATAATCAATCAGCGATCAGAAGGAAATGGAGTGTGGGTGTGTGTACACTCAGACAGTGAGTGCACGCACGCAGGAGCTAGTAGCCTATGAACACAGTGACTGAGTGTCCTAGACTCCTAGTACAGTAAGAGTAAGTAGTAACAGTAAGTAGAACTAACTAATTACAATAATCAATCAGCGATCAGAAGGAAATGGAGTGTGGGTGTGTGTACACTCAGACAGTGAGTGCACGCACGCAGGAGCTAGTAGCCTATGAACACAGTGACTGAGTGTCCTAGACTCCTAGTACAGTAAGAGTAAGTAGTAACAGTAAGTAGAACTAACTAATTACAATAATCAATCAGCGATCAGAAGGAAATAGAGTGTGGGTGGTGTGTGTACACTCAGACAGTGAGTGACCGCACGCAGGAGCTAGTAGCCTATGGACAGTGACTGAGTGTCCTAGACTCCTAGTACAGTAAGAGTAAGTAGTAACAGTAAGTAGAACTAACTAATTACGATAATCAATCAGCGATCAGAAGGAAATAGAGTGTGTGTTGTGTGTGTACACTCAGACAGTGAGTGCAGTGCGCACACGCAGGAGCTAGTAGCCTATATGAACAGTGACAGTGAGTGTCCCTACGGGTACAGTAAGAGTAAGTAGTAAGTAAGTACAACTAACTAACAATAATCTATCAGTAATCAGAAGGAAATAGAGTGTGTGTACACACAGACAGTGAGTGAGTGCACACACGCAGGAGCTAGCTAGTAGCCTATAAACAGTGACAGTCAGTGAGTGTCCTACTCCTAGTACAGTATAACTACAATACTATTAGTAAAGGACAGCAGAAATACTGGTATAGATGAGAGAAATAAACAGAGGACAGCTGCCCACAGAGGCAAGGCCCCCCTGAGGCCTAAACCTGTAAGCTTGCAGCAGCTGCCTGTCTCTAATGTAACACACAAGCTACTAACTAAAATACAATGTCTATCTAACTAACAACAATATAGGTGTATATGGCAGGTGTAGGTGAGCAAAAACGCTAGGTAAATGACCACAATAGAGCACTTGCTAAGCCAAAGCACAAAGGAGCAACTCTCTCTCTATGCAAGTCTCAGGCAAGGACGGAGAAACGTAACATGGCGGCCGCTATTTATAGGGTAGGGGCTGGCCAGGGTCCCCCTCTGTGATTGGCTGCCGTCAGAGGGCCTGGGAGCCCTCTGATTGGCTCTAAGGACATCAATCTGGGCTATGACGCTATTCGAGCTCGGTACCGAGCTCGAATAGCGCCGGTTTGCTCGAATAGCTCGAATAGTGAATGGGCTATGCGAGTGTACTCGGATAGCCCATTCGAATAGCTCCAGCTATTCGGAGCTCGAATACCGAGCTCGAATAGCTGAAAAAGAGCTCGAATATTCGAGCTACTCGAATATTCGAGCTTTGCTGAGCACCACTACATTGTACTATAGTAGACGAGACAAAGTAAATGTAGCACTAACTAAGTAACAAGAGTGACAGTGAAACTAAAAGACTGTCTGACTGTCACACTGCATTCAATACAGTCAGTAAGGCAGATGCAGCAGTCAGAAAATAACCAAACAGATGCCCGCCTGCTGCTAAGTGCTAACTAGTACTGTGGCTGCTAGTCTAACACTAAATGAAGTAAAATAATAAAATAAACAGTGCAAATGATAAACTACACTACACAACAGCTAACTAATCTCTAACCTACAAAGACTAGTAGGCTAAGGCTACCCTAGACTAGCAGGCCTAGCCTGCACACAGACTAACACTAGCCTAGCACAGTATACAGTATATACAGTAGCTGACTGAAAACTATAACACTAAAATCACTATCTACCTATAAAGCAATATAATAAAGGTGTTCAGAATGTGGTTAGGATGCAAAACGCTCTGTTTTCACAGTGAAAGCACTCGCCAGGACACACAGCAGCACTGGAGATGCTCTCAGTACCACAAGTCACACAGCATGGACGAGATCCTTAAGATGGCCGCCTTATACATAGAGGTGGGGAGGGGAGAGCCAGGCTCCCCTCCTCTGGTTTTCTAGTGCCTCGGCTGGGGACCCTCTAAATGGCCCAACATAGTCATCTAATGGTTACCGTGCGTGCACAATGTGAATTCGCGATCACGGATTTCCGCCGTGATCACGACCAAATTTGCGTTAGTCACGAATGGACGCAAATTCGAATTCAGTGATCTAGATTGATCACGGATTCAGAATTCTTCCGAATTTGAAGCCAAAAAATACTTGTGATCACGGGTAATCCATGATCATGAGGTCCTCTTGAGCAACCCTGGTTATAAACTTAGGTCTTCGTGGGAGAGGAACAGCAGTGGACATGATGGCTGATGGATGTTTCCCTATTTTGGTCACTGGGGGAGGGATAGTTTGGATAAGCAGGAGTCAGTTGTGATATGTGGTGTTAAAAGACTGAGCTCTCCGACACACAACCTTCCATGTACAGCACTAGCCATGCCCACACAATGGCATTTTAGTTGCATCACCAGATGTTTTGCAGTTGAGGTTGATAAGAGGAGGTTAACTTGCTAAAGTGAAGTTTGACTGAAAGTGCCAAAAAATGTGACTTCTAAGCACTAAGCTTGAGGTTTAAAGTGAACCTCTGGACTAAAAATCTACTCAGCAGAACTGAAAAGGCTTGGTGTTTCTTTAACAGTTTCACAGCATCAGAACTTTGTTTTTCTTACCAAAGCATCATTTTTAGCTGCATTTTTAGCTAAGCTCCACCTATCAAAGAAAACTGCCCGGGCTTTTTTTCCCTGATGCTGTGCGAAGCATGATGAGTTTTTCTTATTTGTTGTTCACGTTGCCTAGCAACTGGGAGGGGGTGATCAGCACACAGGGCAGTTGGAACTGTGTCTCATGCTCTCTGTCACCTCCTTTCAACCAAAAATATGGCTGCCCTCATGAAATCAAACATTTGCCTGTTCTTTTAAAACAGGGTGGGTAAGAGATTATATTACCTATCTATTTTAATTAACATACCTAATGTAACTTAATGACAGTATGTTTGTTTAGGCTGCAGTTCCTCTTTAAGGTCCTTTATAAGCTGATATGAAGTAAATAATGTAGTTATACAACTAGTGTGACAGTCCAATATTTTACAGTGTCGGCATTAAAGAATACTGGAGTATTCTTACATTTATTTTTGCCATTGATGAGATGAACAGGAGGCCGGATATTCTTCCCAATATTACTCTGGGATATCATGTGTATGATTCCTGTGGAAGTGTGAATAAAGCTATAAAAGATGTTCTGCAGATCCTGTCTGGACACAAGATGGCTGCTCCTAATTATTCCTGCATGGAACATGGAATAGTGACTGGATTTATTGGTGATCTCCAATCTGCTACAACTTTACGGATAGCAGAGTTATTGAGTGTGTATAGATATCCGCTGGTAAGTGCTACCTGGTGTCTATAGCATAACTGCCAGGACTCTAACCCCACTCCCCACACATTCACGCACACACACATACAGGTTCCCCTAGAGAAGTCCTGATTAGAGATGGCCCAAACTGTTCGCCTGGTGAAAGGGTCATGGCAAAGAACGCATGCATGGCGTTTTGACCCGCCCCTCTATACATCATCATGGAGCCAAACTTTGACCCCTCACTCCAGAGTCAGCAGGCACATGGCAGCCTATCAGCTAGCACTCCCTCCCTCAGCTATGTGCTGATAGGGAAAGTGTTAGTTAGGCCTCTCTTCTGTGTCCCCACTGACATTCTTGCTGTCAGTACAGAGTCCTGAGCACCCAAACAGCCCTTCTAAGTGCTGGTACTGGTACATGGGTTTTGTTAGTATAACATGAGCAGTGGCGGACAAATCCAACAGTGGGCCCCTGGGCAGAATAAATAAAGGGGCCCCATTGGCCATAATCATATCAGATTGCGATTGGTTCCAAATAATGTCAATAACATAAAAGTACAAGAATCTAGGTTACTTGTTGTAGACCCTGAGTTAATATAGCACACATTTCATACTTGTGTATGGCTGGGTCACAAGCAAATGTCGCTGTTCCTCCTGGGTTTCAGAGAGAAATACACAGAGAAGAGCCTACAGAATAATCAGGCCCTACCATGCAGCTACATGAGCCCTAGAGGGCATGGGGTCCCTTTGCAGCTGCATGGTCTGCACAGGCCTATGTCTACCTCAATGAGCCCTTCTAAGGGCTGGTACTGGTACATAGGTTTTTTTAGTACAGCATCCTCCTGAGAACACAAAGAGCTCCTTTAAGGGCTGGTACTGGTACATAGGTTTTCTTACTATTGTGCTATCACAGTTCTATCTGTCTCACTGTCCACGGGGCACTAATACAGGTATGCACTGTGCACACTGCTGCTATTGGTACAGTAGTTTGCACTATACACCCCATAATATGTGCTATTTTCTTTATATTGTAATATCACATATCTCTGCATCCAGTGACAGTGCAGTGACTTAAGCTGGGCAACACGTGTGTGCGCACACTCCTAGTGCTGCTGGTACATTAGCTTGCACAATACACCCCGTCATAAGTGCTATTTTTCTTCTCTTGTGATATTGTTATATCACAGTTCTTTGCGTCCAGTGAGTGTCCAGTGCAGTGACTTTAGCTGCACCACACAGGTGCGCACACACTGCTAGTGCTGCTGGTACAGTAGCTTGCACAATACACCACATCCTCACTGGCAGGGTATTTTTGAGGGATATTTCAATATTGTGAAATAAAAAAATGACAGCCACAGCCAGGCCACACCCCAGGGGTCGTAGGGGTCATGCTGCTGTGATTGCCTGTGGCCCTAGAATAATGCCCAGTGTTCAGAGGGCCACATACCCTGAACTCCCGAAATGCGGAGGAATTACTTGACTGGCTTACACAACAGCACACCCCTTCTTCTTGGAACCTTGCTGCAACATCCTCCTCCAGCAATGATTCAGGGACCCCACAACTTGTGACTCGCCCCACTGCCATCACCACCACCAGCACCACAGCAGGGGCGTAACAATAGACCCTGCAAGGGATGCAGCTGCAGGGGGCCCAGAAGCCACAGGCGGCGAGAAGGTTCTTTTCCCTGTCCTTAGAGACTGACAACTAAGGGCAGGGAGAAAAAGCTTTCTGCTCTCTGCACAGTTGTTCTAATGACTGTATCTGTCCCGCCACTGATAAGGTATCCTACAAAGTTTTGCAGGCAAAGATTTTTAGACAGTCCCTATTCAGTGTTCTTGTAAACAGTCCCTATTCAGTTTTCTGCACACCAAGGGCTTGATTCACAAAGCCATGCTAACTCATAGCACGGTCGTGCTAGTGTTTTGTGTAACAGTTTTCACATGAAAATTTGCATTTGCGTGCAAAAATTTGCGATTGTGCACAAAAACTGTTAAAAAAGGCCAGCGCAACCGGCTTTGGGAATCGATAAACTGTGATAACTCATATCACGGCCGTTTTTGCATGCTTTTTTGCATTTGCATGCGATCACGAATTTTCACACAAAAATGGCCACGTTGTCATGTGGAAATTCACGTTTTCGCATGAAAATTCGCAATCGTGCGCAAATGCGAAAACAGCCGTGATATGAGTTATCACAGTTTAGTGAATCAAGCCTCATGTGTGAAAACATGCACATTTGATAATAGTAGCTAATGTAACTGATAGAGAAAATGCCTGCAGTGCTTCACTGCTGTCTGTTTTTATCTGCATGGGGAAAACACATTCAAATGTGCACTAGCCAACTGAATAACACTGGTTCACTGGGGGGGGGGGGGGGGGAGAGCCCAGTGATTTCTAGTTACACCCCTGCACCACAGTGACAGCCACTTCACTAGATGTGTCAGAGGAGTTATTTACATATCAGTTTGAGGAAATTAGTGACGGTCAAGCATTATAGCCAGAGGATGGAGATAAGGATGTTACACCTGATGGGCTAGATTCACAAAGCGGTGCTAACCTACTTAGCACGTCTAAAGTCTTTAGACGCGCTAACCAGGGTGCTAAGTAGGTTAGCACCGGTTTTCTCATTCTGATCGCGCGCTAAGCACCGCGCGCAAAGTCCTATGCGCGCGCAAAGTCCTATGCGCGTGCTAAGTCCCATAGGCTTTAACGGGCACTTCGCGTGGAGCGCCCTGCGCTCTGTGCAGTGGGCGCACAAAACTTTGTGTGCATAACTTTGAGCGCGATGCGTGAAAACCTCTTTTAGACGTGCTAAGGGGCTTTTCACAGGCGTGCTAACAGTTAGCACCGCTTTGTGAATCAAGCCCGATATGTCTTAGGCAGGCGACATTACACATATGGACATAAGGGGGTTGATTCACTAAACCATGCTAACGCATAGCACGGGTATTAACACGCCTTATCAGAGATAACATGCCTTATCAAAGGTAACACGCCTTATCAGAGATAACATGCCTTATCAGAGTAGTATAGTGAGGGCTATGGGCTCAGGGCAGGACGAGTGGAGCTCTTGTCATTGACAATTAGCAGGCATAAATTCGTAGTGCTCACTATACTACTCTGAGAAGGCGTGTTCACTTTGATAAGGCATGTTAACTTTGATAAGGCGTGTTAACTGCTGTGGTATGCGTTAGCATGGTTTAGTGAATCAACTCCAATGTGTCCATGGTTGTGACGTGAGTGTCCATAAGAAGAGATGAAGAGGGGAATAGTTCAGGTGGGGAGACAGAGAGGAGGAGGAGACTGCTGCAGTGCGTGTAGTGGAGCAGCTGCAGCCGAGGATGGATGGAGCCGGAATCTTGCAAGTAGAGATGGCTCGAACCTCAGACTTCCGCAAAAGTCAGCAGACCGGCAAACTCTGGTGAACCGAAATAGACTTCAATGGGCAGGTGAACTTGAAAACTACAAACACTGTTTCTGGCCACAACATTGATGGAAAATATGTTTCAAGGGGTCTAACACCTGGAGGGGGGCATGGCGGAGTGGGATACACGCCAAAAGTCCCCGGGAAAATTACGGATTTGACACAGAGCAGGGTTAAAATCCCTATAGGGAAAAAATCACATTGCATTGCTAAATTGGAGGCATAAAGTGCTTTAAAACATCTTACATGTGTATACATCAATCAGGTAGTGTAATTAGTGTACTGCTTCATACTGACAGACCAAACTCACTGTGTAACGCACCGCAAACAGCCGTAAAGGGTTGTAAGTTGACTCTCCCAGGACATAAACTGTCAGTCCTCTCGGCGGCAATGTTTGTGTAGTTATGGCCGTGCTCGTGCTCACGTTGGCGAGAGTGCAGGCCATGATGATGAAAATTGAAAAATACAAAATTTGTTTTGTTTTGTATTTTTGTTTGTTTTTATTAACTGAAAACTGAAGTTACTTATAAAATTCTACATTTTTTTCCCTGATATATGTTACTTTGATAACTGTGGTAATTCCAGAGGTAATACCTGCTGACAAGAGTTGACTAGATAACCTTGGGCCTTTGCCCATCGCCCACTAGATAACATTACTACAAACAGTTTTTTATATTTGTGTGCTGATTTTATTCATGTGTGCATCCCATTGGTGATTGTGTTTTGCGATCAGGTGCCTTCACAAAACAGTTGTCCCTAGTTGGGTGTTGGGCTTCCCATGATTCCGTTTCTTTTGGCAGAGGTTGCAGATGGCATTGCTGGTATCAGAGGCACACAAACAAAAATTCCACACTGACTATCTTTGGAATATCGGCATTCGGGTGGTGGCAACAGCAAGCCTTGAAGGGCATGTTGGCTGGATGACCCCAAGTGTATCACTAACGGCATTATGTGTGAATAACTCCTCTGACACATCAATTGGAGCAGCTGTGTTGCTAGTGGTAGTGTTAAGTTTTTGTGGGAAACCAGAAGCAAAGCAGGAGGAGGAGGTTCTGAGCGTAATCGGTAGAACATGTGGTGCGCTGTTTAAGCCACTCAACCACATCCTCAGAATTTTGTGGGTTGAGGCGGGTACATGGCTTCTGAAAACTGTACTTTGGTCGAGGGCGGCACAAAATCACGCCAGCACAAGCTTGAAAATACCTTCGGGGTGGCCTGCCTTTGCCTGTTATTTTTCCCATATTTTGGGTATCCAGTATACTACTAACAATATTCAATATTGGTAGACAGTGTGTGTAATCACAAAGAGGCACACAATCAGTGTCAAATACACAGCAGCTGTGTGTGTGAGTATCATTGGGCTGTGTACTTTAACACACACACGCAGAGATATCCTATATAGTACTTTCAATCACAAATACAGTTGCAAGCTAAGCACTGCTTATGAAAGACAGTCTGCTGGCTTGCTTGCAATAGTTAGAAGAGTATAGTAGAACTACAAGGGCCAGCAACTGTGTGACTGTGGCCTGTATGCAGTGTGTAACCCACACAGATATCAATAACAGATACAGTTGGAAGCTAAGCACAGCTTATGATGATAGACAGTGTGCTGGCTTGTAATAGATAGAAGACAATAGTAGAACTGCAAGGCCCAGCAATGACTGTGGCCTGGCCTGTATTCAGTGTCTGATGCACAAACATACACATGCACACATGCACATGCGCACACACACACACACACACACACACACACACACACACACACACACACACACACACACACACACACACACACACACACACACACACACACACACGATTATGAGCCCTCAAAAAGGTTTTTGTTTTGGGGTGGTTTCAGCAATAAAGAACAGCCTAACTAACTGTACCTGTCTCTCTGTGGGCTGTATGCAGTGTGTCCCCCACAAAAGGAGCTATGGTACAATACATTCAATCAAAGATACAGAGGAAAGGTATGCACTGGTATAACAGAGTGTGCTTTCACACAGGTCCAATGGGAAGGTATGCACTGGTATAAGTGAGTGTGCTGCCAGTGGTGGGACTACAAATCCAAGCTGGCCTGGCCACTGTCTGTAGGCTCTAGGTAGTGTTGGGCGAACAGTGTTCGCCACTGTTCGGGTTCTGCAGAACATCACCCTGTTCGGGTGATGTTCGAGTTCGCCCGAACTACTCAATGCCCGACCGAACAGGGCCCCTGTTCGCCCGAATACGGCCCCCCTATGGGGTCGCAGGCATAAGGGGGGAGCATGCCCCGATCGCGGGAGGGGTCGGAAATTCCCCCCACCCCCTCCGCTAGCGCTCCCCCCTCTGCCCGCTTCCCCATAAAAAAAGTTTGCGGAAAAATAAAAGAGATTTTTGTGGGGTGCTTTCAGCAATAAGATTGAGCGAGGAGCAAGCTAACAACAGCCTAACACTTTCCCCATCTCCAAATGTATCTCCCTTCCTCTCACAAGCAAGAGTTCAGCAGCCTGAGAACATGGCCAAAGCTGTGGCATTTTCATAGGGGGGGGTCCGTGGGTGAGTGCAGCCTGATGGGCTGCCATGTGTCTGCTGACTGTGATGTAGAGGGTCAAAGTTTAGCCCAATGACGGGTATAGGAAGGCGGGTCGAACCACGCCATGTGTCCGCTACCCGCCGCTGACGTGGATAGCTGATATCCACGCGAACTACCCGCCGGGCGAACCGTTCAGGCCGTCTCTATTTGCAAGGCACATTGGTAGAGTGAAGAGAAAGGCTGGCACTGCTGTGGAGGTAGATGTATTGTTGCATATAATATCACAGTGCAATAAACAAAGTTGCAAAATCAAATGCAAGAGGTACACATACCATGGTGAGAGGAGGCACGTGGATGGTGGTGGGTGCAGGGCACAGAATGCCTTCACCTGTGCCCTGCATCCACCACCATCCACGTGCCTCCTCTCACCATGGTATGTGTACCTCTTGCATCCGATTTTGCAACTTTGTTTATTGCACTGTGATATTATATGCAACAATAAATCTACCTCCACAGCAGTGTCAGCCTTTCTCTGCACTCTACCAATGTGCCACTTAATACTGCTGGCTAAGGAAGTATCCCTAGGAAGAGGCACCTTCAATCCAGATTGTGCACAGCACATGTATGTTTGCTGTAGTGCCAACCTCCTGTAACCCTTCAGCCTTCTCTATTTGCAAGGCCAAAGGTGTCCCAATTGGTGCGGTATCTTCCAACCTCAATGGAGCCCTGATCTCCTGGCCTGGGTAGAAGCAGTGGACTCTATTTGGCCTGCACCTGCACAGACAATGGACCCAGGCAGCAGCAAGGTGGAGAAGACTCCAGAACTCCCCACAACCCACACCAGCACCCATGGCTACACCGGACCACACTGCACCCCTTCAGGGGGAAAAACAAGGTAAATCAGTAAGGAAAAGGGAAAAGAAGCGAAAAAAAAATCCCAGAATCCTGTGGCCATGGTTGCCAATTATGGTACCATATTCCTGAAAAAAAAAAGAAAAAAAAAAAAGGAAAGTAGACAAGTATGGTATAGTGTGCTGTAGAAATCAATAACTTTATTAAAATAAAGTTTATGGGTTTTTGCAATTGCCATATACACAGGTAAAAATCAATAGGGAATATTAAAGAGACTCCGTAACAAAAATTGCATCCTGTTTTTTATCATCCTACAAGTTCCAAAAGCTATTCTAATGTGTTCTGGCTTACTGTAGCACTTTCTACTATCACAGTCTCTGTAATAAATCAATGTATCTTTCCCCTGTCAGACTTGTCAGCCTGTGTCTGGAAGGCTGCCAAGTTCTTCAGTGTTGTGGTTCTGCTATGAACTCCCCCTTCCAGGCCCTTCTATGCACACTGCCTGTGTATTATTTAGATTAGGGCAGCTTCTCTCTTCTCTCTTATCTTTTACAAGCTGGATAAATCGTCCTCTGAGCTGGCTGGGCTTTCACATACTGAGGAATTACAGACAAGGGCAAAGCTGTTTGCAGGAAGAAACGAGCAGCCTGAAACTTCAGTGCATGAGAGATGCAGGGGGAAAGAAACACACAAATGATCTCTTGAGATTCAAAAGGAAGGGTGTATACAGCCTGCTTGTGTATGGATGTATTTTCTATGTGTGGACATACTGTACATCAACCTACTTCCTGTTTTGGTGGCCATTTTGTTTGTTTATAAACAAACTTTTAAAAACTGTTTTTAACCACTTTTAATGCGGCGAGGAGCGGCGAAATTGTGACAGAGGGTAATAGGAGATGTCCCCTAATGCACTGGTATGTTTACTTTTGTGCGATTTTAACAATACAGATTCTCTTTAAAAAAGAAAAAACACTATTAAAAGCATGAGAAAAATATCAAAATACAAGAGAGGAGCTGATAAATGGCATGAAGAGAACTGGACCAAAGTTTCAAGGGTCACTGTCGATAGAACCAGGGGCGTTGCTAGCCCCAAAGATCAGTGGCACATGCCCTGGATCTATTCTGGGGTGCCCCGGATGTCCCCCAGGCAGAGTCAGCTGTGGTGCCGCAATGTTAGGCATGCTGGGAGCTGTGGTACATCAATCAGGGGTAATAAGGGGTGCTGTGGTGCATCTTTGTGGGCATACCTGGTGCTTTGGTGCCATGCTGGGCATGGTGATGCCTTTATGGGGCATGCAGGGATCTGTGGTTCGTCTATGGGGTATGCTGGGAGTTGTGGTGCCTCAATGGGAGGCCCAGGGGACATGGGAAAGGGTCCACTAGAAGGTCAGGGGAAGCTATGGGGGAGCTGCCAGGTAGCATGGCAGCAGACCAGCCAGCACAGAAGCCAGATAACTTTAAGTGTCATTGCAAATTTATGAGATGTGCTGCATTTTTTTCTTTCTATTAATGGAGAGGGGGCATCATGCAACATTTTGCTGGGCAGACCTATTTAGACCGCTGTTAAATTAATGTAAATTTGGCTCCACCTATGACCATGCCCATATTCTGGTGCATGGACACACCCATTTTTCTGGCTGAAGTGCCCACATCTCTTAGGATCCTAGCAACGCCCCTGGATAGAACACAATTGCCAGAGTTGAATTATCCCCCAGGCAATACCTGCAGGCCGTGGTGGAGTCACCATCAAGTCGGCTGCACAGCCACATACTCCATGCTTATCAGCGGTCACCAGGTTTATCCAAAGTAATATAGCTGCCCTGACCATGGTGCTTTGAAGACAAGGCATTCGTGGTCAGATGGACCCTTGACCCAATGCTGTGTGCAAGAGATGACAACACTTGCCTGTCAACATTACAGTACAGTTTCGGTATCGCCTTTTTGGAAAAAAAATTGCAGCCTTGTATGTTCCACTGCAGTGTCCCAATCGCCACAAACTTTCGGAAGGCCTCAGAGTCCACCAGCTGGTATGGTAACAGCTGGCGAGCTAACAGTTCCGCCAAGCCAGCTGTCAGATGCCGGGCAAGGGGGTGAGTGGCAGACATTGGCTTCTTCTGCTCAAATATTTCCTTAAAGAGAACCCGAGGTATGTTTAAAGAATGTTATCTGCATACAGAGGCTGGATCTGCCTATACAGCCCAGCCTCTGTTGCTATCCCAAACCCCACTAAGGTCCCCCGGCACTCTGCAATCCCTCATAAATCACAGCCATGCTGTGAGGCTGTGTTTACATCTGTAGTGTCGGTCTCAACTGCTCCCCCGCCTCCTGCATAACTCTGGTCCCTGCCCCCGTCCCTTCCCTCCAATCAGCAGGGAGGGAAGGGATGCAGGCGGGGACTGGAGTTCTGCAGGAGGCGGGGAGAGCAGCAGACTGACACTATAGAGATAAAAACAGCCAGCTCTGACAAGCTGTTTGTCAGCAGCATGGCTGTGATTTATGAGGGATTGCAGAGTGCAGGGGGACCTTAGGGGGGTTTGGGATACCAACAGAGGCTGGGCAGTATAGGCAGATCCAGCCTCTGTATGCAGATACTATTCTTCAAACCCACCTCGGGTTCTCTTTAAAGAGGATCTGTAACATGAAAAGATCCCCTCGGGGGTACTCACCTCGGGTGGGGGAAGCCTCCGGATCCTAATGAGGCTTCCCACGCCATCCTCCATCCGTCAGGGGTCTCGCTGCAGCCCTCCGTGGAGTCCGTGCAGCGGTGACGTCAATATTTACCTTCCTGGCTCCTGTGCAGGCGCTCTGATGGCTGTCGGCTCCGAACTAAACGGAAATACCCGATCGCCGTCGGATCTGCTCTACTGCGCAGGCGCAAGTTTCCTGCGCCTGCGCAGTAGTGCGGACCCGAATGAGATCGGGTATTTCCGTGTAGTTCGGAACGGAAAGCTGCCACAGCGCCCCCGCTGGAGCCAGCAAAGGTAAATATTGAACTGACAGTCAGCACAGTCGTCGGCTGTTCGGAGGGCTGTGGCGAGACCCCCGTGGGACAGAGGACGGCGTGGGAAGCCTCATTAGGATCCGGAGGCTTCCCCCACCCGAGGTGAGTACCCCCCAGGGGATCTTTTTAATGTTACAGAGTCTCTTTAGCAGACACCTGGCTGTGGACAGAGCAGCAGGAACTGCTCAAGGTGAGAGGCGGAGTGAAGGAGGGTGGCTGTGAAGGTGCAAGCGAGAAAGCTGCTGAAGATGCTGCACCTGAAGGAAGAAGAGGAGGCGGAGGGTGGCTTTGCATTTGTGTGCTGCTTTTCCTCATGTGCTCATCCCATTGGTGTTTGTGCTTGGAGATCATGTGCCTTTGTAAGGCATTTGTCCCTAGGTGGGTGTTGCACTTTTCACGACTAGGTGGCAGATAGTACAGATGGCATTGCTGTAATCTGAGGCAGAGAGACAAAAACATTCCACACTGGTGAGCTCTGGGATGACGGCATTTTGGTGGAGGCAGCAGCAGCTGATGTTGAAGGGTGTGTTGACTGGCTGTCCATTATCTGGCTGGCTGTCCATTATCATCATCCACAGCTTTGCTTGTATCAGACACCTCCAAAACTGCACCAACAGCAGGTAGTTCATCATCATCCTCGCACCTTACATCCATGTGTGTAGTGATGCCTAACTGAGACATATGAGGTGGTGTTGGTGTAACATCCTTAGTGACTTAATCTTGTATCAATAATGGAAGTGAATCAGTAAATTCTTCAGAGGAATGTGTGAATAATTCCGACATCTCAAGTGGAGCGGCTGTGGTACTTGCAGTAGTGGTGGTGGTGGTGGCTGCCGGCTGAGTGGTAAGTAGTTGTGGGGTGCCCGAATCAGAGCAGGAGGAGGAAGATATGTCACGGTTCCATGTGGAAGCTGAGGAAGATGAGGTGTTCTGTGTTAACCAGTCAACTATGTCCACAGAATTTTGGGGGTTGAGGGTATGTGCCCTTTGAACACTGCATTGGTGGAGGGCTGCATGAAATAACACCAGTACGACCTCAAAAAGACCTGCGGGGTGGCCTGCCTCTGCCCCAACCTGTTATTTTTTCCATATTGGAGGTGTGAGGTACTACTAACTAACTAAGTGTTATACAGTGTGTGTAATCACAAAGAGGCACACAATCAGTGTCCAATACACAGCAGATGTGTGTGTGTACCACAGGGCTGTGTACTTTAATCCACACAGAGAGATATCCTATAGTACGTCCAATCACAAATACAGTTGCAAGCTAAGCACTGCTTATGATACACAGTGTGCTGACTTGTAATAGATAGAAGAGGATACTTTTGAACTGCAAGGCCCAACAAATGACTGTGGCCTGGCCTGTATGCAATGTTTAACCCACACAGACAGATATTCTATAGTATGTTCAATCACAAATACAGTTTCAAGCTAAGCACTGCTTATGATACACAGTGTGCTGGCTTGTAATAGATAGAAGAGGGTAGTAGAACTGCAAGGCCCAGCAGTGACTGTGGCCTGGCCTGGCCTGTATGCAGTGTCTCACACATACACACAAAAGAAAAACTGAATACAACAATATGAGCCCTAAGAAGGGATTTTGTTTTGGTGTACTGCAAGGGCCAGCTGGGACTGTGGGATTTATATGTGCAGTTTCACCCACACAGAGAGCTATGCTATAGTAAGTTCAATCACAAATACAGTGGGAAGATATGCACTAGTAGTAATACAGTGTGCTGGCAGAGCACAGCAAGAGCCAGCGGGGACTGTGGGTTGTATCTATGCAGTGTGTCACCCACACAGAGAACTATGCTATAGTAAGTTCAATCACAAATACAGTGGAAAGATATGCACTGGTAATAAAGCGTGATGACACAGTACAGCAAAGGCCAGCTGCGACAGGGCTGTATGCAATGACACACACACACACATCAGAAGAATATTAGCCTTCAAAAGGGCTTTTTTGGGGTGCTTTCAGCAATACATTTCAGCGAGGAGCAAGCTAACAACAGCCTAACTAACGCTTTCCCTATGTAGAAAAGAGAGAAATCGAGAGCCCAATATGGTGTAGTATGTCAGAGATACGAAGGGAAATGAATAAGTGAGATGGTTATACTCACAAACATGGGTTACCGCTCAGGCAACCACTGTATAGGCAGGTGAGGAGTTTAGACCTGTCCTCACTAACTAACACTTTCCCTATCTCCAACAATGTCTCTTCCTTCCTCTCACTACAGCAGCAGCCAGAGACTGAGAACATGGGTGGCGCTGCTGAGTTTTTATAGGGGGGTTGGGGGGTCTGTGATGGAGTGCAGCCTGATTGGCTGCCATGTGTCTGCTGACTGTGATGTAGAGGGTCAAAGTTTAGCCCAATGACGAGGTATAGGGGGTGGGATCGAATGTGCCATGTGTTTGCGTCCCACCGCGGACATGAACAGCTGAATTTCGCTGGATTCTGTCTGCCGACGAACAGTTTGGACCAAATCTATTTGTAAACTGGCTCAATTATTCCTCATTCTCTCTAGTTTTCTCATGTATTCAGTATCTACCAGCTATTTTGTGTAAATAATCCTTATGGAAAGCCGTAATTACTGAGTCCTTATGAGTACAACTACTCTGCAGATTTCTTAATTGTTTCTATCCTCTTTCAATCTATATCATCTTGCCTTTGTGAAGCTTGGAATTTAGTTTCTTATTCTTTTCTGTACTCCATTTTTCTTTCTTCTTCTTTTTTTTTTTTTTTTTTTTTTCAGTAGTTTTAGTATTTTTAGTTATTTTTTTTTCTTTTTTTAGTATTTTTAGCTGCACTGTATCCTACTTCTTTCTCTTTGTACATTCTGTTCTGGGCACTCTGGACATTTTTTTCCTTACCACTATCTTAACTAGGTAGTGGCAGAGGCGTCACTAGGGTTGGTGTCAACCGGTGCAGAAACTTGTGGCGTCACCCCTCTCCTACCCCATCAAACTCAAACCTCACCAGGCCAAGAATATTTTTTTTGTAGTAATGTTACTGGTTACTGTCATTTGTTCAGTATGGGGTTGGGAAGGGGTTATTTTGACCCATTTGCTATGGGGGAGACATGAGTTATGGATTGTTGAACTATAAAGGAGGTGGGGGAAGGGTTTAATAAAAGTTATGAATGGGGTGAGGTTGCATCTGGCAATGTTTGCTGTTGGGTTATGAGGGAGGGATACCATGCTGGACAAACTTGATATTGGGGTGGGTGGTTGAATGGGACACCTTTACTAAGGGGTAAATAGAGGGAGGTTCAGGTGACCCCCATATGGCCCTGGTGGCCTCTGAACTTTATCTGCTCAGCATGGAGAATACAGAAAGGAGAAGAGCAGTAGGGAGAAGTACTAGCTTGATCTGTACAGAGGCACTTATCGTGACCTTGAGACTGTATTTTGAGTACTCCTATTTGTTATTGCCTGAAGAAGCGGGAATATACCCGTGAAACGTGTTGCCAGTGGTTTCTAGGAGTATGTGAATACATTGTGACTGCCTCAATCGACAGTGTCATGCCTGTTTTGGAGTAGCTGGTCCACCACCGCCTCCTGAACGGTTTATAGGATTTTAGCATATTTTATCCTTGTGGCGCCTCTGTACATCTTTACTGTAGTAGTTAAACACAACGTCAGCAGCAGCAGGAGGAGGACTAAGGACTCAGCAGCAGCACAGAAGACTATGGAACTTCACTAGTGACACCACAGCACGAGAATTGTGCCCAAAAATTGTAAGTATCCATGGACCCTGGTGGTGGGAACACATACATTTGTAGTTAAATACAATGGGCTCGATTCACAAAGCGGTGCTAACTGTTTAGCAGCACGGGTGTGCTAAACAGTTAGCACGTGAAGTGCCATTCACGTTTTTTGCGCGCGCAAAGTGCCATGATTCACGCGATCGTGGACTTTTGTGCGTGCAATTGCGATTGCGCAAATCGCAGCACTTTGCACGCGCAAAAGTCCGCGAATGGCACTTCACGTGCTAACTGTTTAGAACACCCGTGCTAAACAGTTAGCACCGCTTTGTGAATCAAGCCCAATGACAGCAGCAGCAGGAGGAGGACTAAGGACTCAGCAGCAGCACAGAAGACTATGGAACCTCACTGGTGGCACCACAGTATGAGAATTGTGCCCAAAAATTGTAAGTATCTGTGGACCCTAGCGGTGGGAACACAGACTTTAGTAGTTAAGTACAATGTCAGTAGCAGTAGGAGGAGAACTAAGGACTCAGTAGCAGCACAGAAAGGCATGGCACCTCACTGATGGCACCACAAATGTGCCCAAAATTATATGCATCCGCCATCCGTGGACCCTGGCAATGGGTACAAAGACTGCAGATAAGGGAAAATGCTGCAGCAGGAGGAGCGGCATGTGCCAGTAGCTGCAGCATATGAGGCCATGGGACATGATGGGTATCATCACAGCAAAAAATTGAATTAACCAGGCCAATTAGGAGTACTAGGTTGTAACGTGCATTGGAAAGGCAGGCATTATTCAAATTCTCAGGCAGGCATTATTCAAATTCCCAGGCAGGCAACCACTTCATGTCCCCCTGTCGCCGACAGCAGGGGCCAGGAATTCACCTTCCACCCAAGCCTGGATAATTTTCAGGAAGGTGAGTTTGTCCACAAAGTTGTGGGACAGTCGAGAGCACTTCTCGGTGACCACGCCACCGGCCGCACTGAAGCGTCTCCTGGAGAGGACACTGGAAGGGGGGGCAGGACAAAACTTCCAGGGCGTACTGGGAAAGCTCCCTCCAGATGTCTAGTCTCTTGACCCAGTACTCCATGGGGTCCACGGGCCTGTCGGTGTCAAGCCCACTGAATGACCCCATGTAGTCAGACACCATGCTGGTCAGTCGCTGCTGGTGCTGGTTGCAGAAGGATGCTATGTCTAGCACTCTTCTCTGGACAGCTGCACTGCAAACACGCTCTTGCTTAGTACCAGCCTGTCCTCTTTCTGCACCGTGTCCTTCTGAAAGCACCACCCATGCACAATGGTAGTGGCGCTCTGCTGCTTCCCATCAGCATCCAGGTTAGGGACCTCCAATTCCTCCTCCACTACCTCTAAGTCCTCCTCCTCCTTCTCCACCTGTGAGTTGGACTGTGCAGCCAACTGCTCCTGATCCAGCTGCCTTAGGGCTACCTCTTCCATCAGATCACACAGCGCCCTGTTCATCAGGCAAACCAGGGGCACCCACTCACAGGCAGATGCCCATGCCCAGCTCACCATTTTGGTTCCCTGCAGGAAGGGAGCCAAGACCAGGCACACTTGCTGCATGTGTTTCCACTGAGCTGCAGAAATCAACTGCAGGTTGGTGGTGCTGTCATAGATGTTTGATGCACACATGTACCTGCAAAGTGCCACCCTGTGCTGCCACAGCTGCTCCAACATCGCCAGGGTTGAGTTGGGAAATCTATGATCAGGTGGTGTGATAGCAGGCCCATGGCCTGCTGCAGGTCGGCCAGCTTTGCAGAGGCAGTGGCAGAGTTGTGGAAATGGTGCACTACCTTATGTGCATCTTTCAGCAGCTGGTCCATCCCTGAGAAGTTGTGCAGGAAGCAGTGCGGCCACCAGGTTGGACCCATTAGCGGACGCCACATAACCGACTTTGAGGCCTCTGGAGGTCAGCCACCTCTGCTCCTGCTCCCTGAGAGCGCCAGGATATGGGGGCTGTCAGTTTATCCTTCCCCAGGCTGACCAATTTCAGCAGCACTTGCACAGACAATTACAAAATGACCTAATAATAAAAAACCTTTTTCCTTTAACCTCTAAACAACTGCTCCATGCCGAATGCCGTGAGCAGCTCTGCAGCCCCAGGACCATTCCACGCCGATTGGCGTAAATTGCTAGAGTGGCCATTGCTGGAGATTGCCCGCACTGTTGCGCGTGCATCTCCACATGAATGACAGAGCTCCGCTCCGCCATCAGTCTCCCACCGGCGATCTCCGCTAGAGGACTGTTAGACAGCAAAAATGACATCTATTTACTATGCAAAGAGCTGCGATTTACGGCTGAAGCCTATGACGATGACGCTGATTGGCTGGCAGGGGGAGAGAGGGAAGGATATTTTTTTTTTTTTTAAATATGAAAATTGATTATAAAATAAATATTTAATTAAAAAAATAAACATCCTGACAGCGATCTTAGCCCAGAAAGCTCTGTTGGTGGGCAGGAAGGGGGGGGGGGGGAATCACTTGTGTGCTGAGTTGTACGGCCCTGCAGTGAGGCCTTAAAGCTGCAGTGGTCTATATTGTAAAAAATGGCTTCGTCACTAAGGGGGTTTAAGATTGTGGTCCTCAAGTGGTTAAACATTTAGCTGCAATAAATTCCTTTCTTCAGCTCCTAACAGCTTCACTGACTGCAACCCACAGAGCAGGGAACACTCTTTCTATTACCCTAGAGAGGGTTGACTTATTAACCACTTGATGACCCAGCCTTTACCCGCCCTTAAGGACCAGCGCTGTATTTTCAGATCTGTGCTGGGTGGGCTCTACAGCCCCCAGCACAGATCAGCTGGCATGCAGAGCGATCAGATCGCCCCCCCCTTTTTCCCCCCCTAGGGGGATGATGTGCTGGGGGGGTCTGATCGCTTCTGCATGCTGTGGGTGTTGTGGGGGGGGCACCTCAAAGCCCCCCTCCGCGGCAAAATTCCCCCCCTCCCTCTCCTACCTGCTACCCCTCCGGTGATCGGGGCTGCACAGGACGCTGTCCGTCCTGTGCAGCCAGTGACAGGACGTCCCCTGTCACATGGCGGCGATCCCCGGCCGCTGATTGGCCGGGGATCGCCGATCTGCCTTACGGCGCTGCTGCGCAGCAGCGCCGTACAATGTAAACAAAGCGGATTCTTTCCGCTTGTGTTTACATTTAGCCTGCGAGCCGCGATCGGCAGCCCGCAGGCTATTCACGGAGCCCCCCGCCGTGAATTGACAGGAAGCAGCCGATCGCGAGCGGCTGCTTCCTGATTAATAAGCCTGCAGCTGGCGACGCAATACTGCGTCGCTGGTCCTGCAGCTGCCACTTTGCCGACGCACGTTATGAGTGCGCGGTCGGCAAGTGGTTAATGACTGGTTGCTAGGACTTGTTTTGGGGTAGAGGCTGGGTGTGATTGGTTCAAAAAGACATGCCTAGCTCACCTGGTCAAACTCCATTTTTTGAGTTGGAAACTGAATTTTCTGCGTTGAGTTCTAGCCTTTCATTTTCCAGATAACTGTGTTTTCTAGCTGAAATGCAGGAAGCAGGAATTCTACTACACCTCTAACAAACAATGTTAATTTACTATTCCAGGTTAGTTATGGAGCCCGAGATATCTTGCTAAGTGACAGAAGGCTTTATCCACATTTTTTCCGAACAGTACAAGATAACCAGATTCAGTACGAGGCAATGGTAAAGCTGCTAGAGGCATTTAAGTGGAATTGGGTCGGGATTATGACATCAGATGATGATTATGGAGAGAGGGAACTCCAACAACTAAGCAATCATCTGGCCAATCATGGAATCTGTATAGAATTTAAGGTTATTGTTTCCTTTAAACATTATAGGGAAATACCTCCTGAATTTAAGTTTTCTACCACTGACATCATAATTATTTGTGGAACCTTTAGCCGAAATTATGTTGCATTTCTGGTTAAATCTTTCAGCTACTGTAAAAGAAAAACATTGATTTTTCCAGCTTATTGGTCATGGGATACTGACTTAACCTATTGCACTAATTGTAGTTTGGCGTTTGCACCTCAGGGATTCTTCGTCCCTAAAATAGAAGAATTCTACCTCACTTTTGTGTCAAACACCAACAGAGATGACCCATTGTGGGAAGATCTCTTGATAACTTATTGCAGGTGTCTATCAGGAAACGAACGGAAGAACAAACTGATTCAACGTACAACTAGGCAGACACTTCATAACTGCACCAAAAGGGAGAATCTAATAAATTTAAAGTCTTCCATTAATAAACAAGATAGAGTGTACCTTGCAGTACACATGATGGTTCATGCTTTAAATGATATATATAGGTCACTACATATACATGGAACAAAAGACAGATGGAATATGGAAAAACGTAAATACAAAACAAAGGTAAATATATAAATTTGATGATTGACGAGACGGTGGCACCATAGGCCATAATGTTAAATCCGGATATAGCGGTGCTGTGTAATTTGGGTATAGGAAATAGCGAGAGCTGGAATTACAATAAAATCACTGCAATATACTGTAGGTGACAGCAATAGCTGTAACTCGAATTACATGCAAAAATAAATACATTGGCTAATCAGTATGGGGGTATATTTTTAAACTGCCCGAGATTATCTAGCGCAGGGAGAGCCATCTTTTGGCTTCTCCCTGTGTCCAAATTACATACAGTCGAAACATATGCACTTGATTTTGGAAGTGTTGTACCTTAGGACAGGGCTTTATTGATAAAATTGTAACAAACTTTTCCGCCTCAGCAATAAACACTGCTTTCAATTAATAATTCATATCATAAATACACTTATCAATTACATAACATAACATAAAAATAATATCGTTCTTTAAACTGGTAGATGTACAGACTTATAATGCATGCACATAAGCATATACCCCATAACCTCTATCCAGAAGGCAGGACTGGAATGTGTGCTATGTTCCCAATACTACTTGCTTGGATAGCTTGATGGGCGCAGTATCACTGCCTATAGTGCACTATAATGGCCAGTAATTTGTGTGTTTAAAGCATATATACCGTAATCCCATGGGCAAATAACTGATCAGTTTGCAACAAAGCACTCACGCTTCCAATGTCTGGAGGAAGAGGTGGAGAAGGCAATCCAGCTTTGGGGTAAATACATCTCATGGTTTTAGTCCCCGCCGGTGACTCGTCATATGATATGATTGACCTCTCGGGGCTGGTCTAAGTTCACAGACCGTTCTGAATACCAAACCTGGAAGTCCGGGGTGACGTCAGGGGCGTAGCTAGAAATGACTGTGCCCCATAGCAAAAAATTTTATGCCCCCCCCCCCCCCCCCGATCCCCTCTCCTCCCCTTCCTCCCCCATTTTGGGCTCACATACACATGTACTCTAGAAATTTTGCATGATTATGGTAGGGAATAGACTGTGAGCACTTCTGAGGACAGTCTCCAATAGGGATATGTCCACATGTGGCGCGCTCAGATCGCCACAGCAAAAGTAGATGGGTGTCACCACGCCCTGGAACATGGGCGTGGTCATGATGAGTCATGGGAAGACTTAATAAAAATAAACACAAAATAAGTAGTGTTATTCACAGAGATTAGGTCCGACCAGATACATTTTAGATTAAATGTATCTTTACATTTTAGATAAAACTAGCCGACCCGTGGCGTAGCATACGCCACACAAGAGGGTAGAGGGCAGGAAGGGGGTATTGGGCACAGCGGCGGGGAGGGTGGTTGGACCCCCCCCCTCAACTGGGTCCCCTATGTGTCCTCTACCTCCAGCTTAAGCTCAGCAGGACCCCCCCCCCCCTCACCTGGGTCCCCCATGTGCACTCTCCCTCCTGCTTAAGCACAGTAGCAGCCGCCACTATTAGTAAGAGGCAGCGGGCGGGGATGACTCACCTCTTCCAGGTTCCAGCGTGCGTTCCACTGGCATCACTTCCTGCAATGCCGCACACTGTATTGGCACACTGTATGAAATCTGCAATAATTCAGCTATAAGTGAACATTTGTGGTTACCCACAATGCACTGCTACTAAGTATGCAAATTACCCCTTTTCCCCCTTGGTAAGCAAAGCAAGCATCCAGAGCTGCTGGTGTATAGCAAGCATATAGCTTTAAATTTTACATAGTCATATCAAACCCACATGTGACAGCCTGTTTCAGACTTTTGGTCCTCATCAGTACATGGCAGGGATTGATACAGCTGTATGAGATAGGGCTTGGACCAGTACAACAGAGTAATCAAGCAGCTCAGGGTGACCCAAACCACTCGGAATGTATAGGGGGATAAAGGGGACCAAAAGACCTCCTACTGAAAAAAGCAAAGCTTGGTGTAATTTGCCTTCCTAAAACAGAAGGAAATATGCAATAATTCAGCTATAAGTGAACATTTGTGGTTACCCACAATGCACTGCTACTAAATATGCAAATAATTCCTTTTCACCCTTAGTATGCCAAGCAAGCATCCAGAACCACTGGTGTATAGCAAGCCTATAGCTTTAAATTTTACACAGCCATATCAAACCCACATGTGACAGCCTGTTTCAGACTTTTGTGGTCCTCATCTGTACATGGCAAGGATTGATATGGCTGTATGAGATAGGGCTTGGACCAGTGCAACAGAGTAACCAAGCAGCTCAGGGTGACCCAAACCACTCGGAATGTATAGGTGGATAAAAGGGACCAAAAAGACCTTCTACTAAAAAAATCAAAGCTTGGTGTAATTTGCCTTCTTAAAACAGAAGTGAACATTTGTGATTACCCACAAAGCACTGCTACTAAATATGCAAAATATTCTTTTTCACCCTTGGTAAGTCAAGCAAGCCTATAGCTTTAAATTTTACACAGTCATATCAAACCCACATGTGACAGCCTATTTCAGACATTCAGTCCTCATCACTACATAGCAGGTATTGATAAGGCTGTATGAGATAGGGCTTGGACCAGTACAACAGAGTAACCAAGCAGCTCAGGGTGACCCAAACTACTAAGAATGTATAGGAGGATAAAAAAGACCAAAAAGCCCTCCTACCAAAAAAAGCAAAGCTTGGTGTAATTTTCCTTCTTAAAACAGAAGCAAATCTGCAATAATTCAGCTTTAAGTGAACATTTGTGGTTACCCACAATGCACTGCTACTGAATATGCAAATTATCCCTCTTTGCCCTTGGTTTGATATGACACTACTTCTTCTTCTTGCTTGGACCAGCCCCTTCTTCTTGCTTGGACCGGCCCTGGGGGCAGGGCGCTACTTCTTCTTCTTGCTTGAAGGTTGAGGCACTTACTCTATTATATATATAGATGGCAGCAGATATCCTGACAAAATGCAATCATTTTAGCAGCAGATATCACCACAAAATGCAATCAGATTGGCAGCAGATATCCCCACAAAATGCAATCAGATTGGCAGCAGATATCCCCACAAAATGCAATCAGATTGGCAGCAGATATCCCCACAAAATGCAATCAGATTGGCAGCAGATATCCCCACAAAATGCAATCAGATTGGCAGCAGAAATTCCCACAAAATGCAATCAGATTGGCGACAGATATCCCCACAAAATGCAATCAGATTGGCAGCAGATATCCCCACAAAATGCAATCAGATTGGCAGCAGATATCCCCACAAAATGCAATCAGATTGGCGGCAGCCGTCAGATTTCCCAGTTTAGGCTTTGCCACTGCCCCTCCCCCAGCATATATGTCAGATGACATTAATTCCCACAAGATAAGGTAATTAAGAATTTATAAACAATAATATTGTGATTGAAGTATTCAAAACATAGACAGCGTTTGACGCACGGAAGCTTTAGCCAATCAGAGCCTGGGATGCAGGGAAAGTCCAGATTAGGCAGCCATATTGCTTCAAACCCATATAAAGGTAGGAGCTGTAAGCTCATAGTTTGCAGAAGTACAACAATCTCCTGAGAAGACACATGAGGCAGAAGCTACCTTCCCACATGTGGTTCTAGATGCTGAAGAGATGACAGAGAAGGGGTAATATGCTTCATATTCTGGTGATTTACTTTATTAATTTTTCAGCATTAGGTTTTGTTAAGGTGTTAGCAAGAAGGTTTTTTAGAAGCTATTTTTATGCCATTTCTTTAAAGAGACTCTGAAGCGAGAATAAATCTCGCTTCAGAGCTCATAGTTAGCAGGGGCACGTGTGCCCCTGCTAAACCTCCGCTATAGCACCGCTGAACAGGGGTCCCTTCACCCCCAAACCCCCCACTGCGACACTTGGTCGCAGACTTGGTCGCTCCTGGAGGCAGGGCTAAAGGCTGCAGCCCTGCCTCCAGTCGCGTCTGTCAGCGGCGCATCGCCGCCTCTCCCCCGCCCCTTTCAGTGAAGGAAGACTGAGAGGGGCGGGGGAGAGGCGGAGATACGCGCTGACAGACGCGTAGGGCAGGGCTGCGGTGGCTAGCCCTGCCCCAACCAGGAAGCGCTCCCCCGCATTACGGAGGGGATTTGGGGGATCAGGGATCCCCGTTAAGCCGTGGGATAGCGGTGGTTTAGCAGGGGCACACATGCCCCTGCCATCTATGAGGTCTGAAGCGAGATTTATTCTCGCTTCAGACTCTCTTTAAGAAGATTACTACAAGTTTTACACAGCTATTATATACACAGCTATTATATACACAGCTATTGATACAGATGAGACTACTTTTGATCTTATTCTACATAACACAACTGTTATATTCTTTTTTGAATGTACTTAGAAGATTGATGATCGCTTGGCTATAAAGCCTTGATGAGATGGAATACTGTTAGAAGAAAACACTACTTAGAGCTGTTCATATTTTGTATATATGCTGTATGATAAGCAAATACAATTTTTTATATAAAATCATATACTGAGTGCTTTGATTCATTTCAAGGTATACAGTCAATCTATAATTACTGTTATAGAGGGTTCAGACCCCACTATGCCGGATTTATATGATGGCAACGCTTTAGGGGTGGTCCTTTACTGAGTTAGCAATCATGAAAAAGGCAAGAACCGCTCAGGATTTTGACGCTCCAGTCCAGGGCACGCCTCTCTGGCTAGTCACGCAGTACTCTCTGCATGTATGAGCCACGGTCCTCTTCCTGTCCCATCACTCTTCCTTCCTCCCTGGCTGGCCGGAACTATAAAGTAATTGTCGGGTCCAGCCAGGGAGTATATTAATGTGCTGCCCCACGGAAGTAGTCCCCTTCCTCACCGGCAGCTATACTGGTTAGCGGGGGAGGCCCCGCTTTGTTATAATTATCGGAGGGAAGGAGGGAGCCCCGGGCCCGGCTTTATTATAATTATATAAAAAAAGTCCTCTATCAGTTGCGGGCCCCCTGTGACGTAGGTGGGTGGGTCCCATAGCAACGGCTATGGTTCCTATGGCGATTGCTATGCCAGTGGGTGACGTCACCACCCTGTAACCAATGAGCCAATGCGTTTCAATAGGCACACCTATCTTCGTCAGGGGTTGTTTGCATTGGACCAGCCTCTTCTTTCATGCTACATTACTCCGCCCACGCTCCCCGATATACAGTCAAACTGGTTTCAAGTTGTATGCATGGAGTAACGGAGTATGAAAGGAGAAGCTCATTGGTTACATAAAGGTGACGTCACCCCAAACTTCCGGGTTTGGTATCCGGAACTGCAGCAAGAGATACATGTGGTGGTGGTTGCTATAGGAACCGCTCGTACTGAAAATCAAGATCTAGAAATGCTATTGTGAGCTATCAAGCATGAAGTTATTTGTGCACGGGATTACTCTATGTGCTTTAAACACACAAATTACAGGCCATTATAGTGCACTATAGGCAGTGATACTGTGCCCATCAAGCTATCCACAGAGGTGCTTGGATACCCCCAATCACGAATTCGAATGATCACAACTTCGACTTTTCTCACTTATGAATTGACTCATGATCAGGATCATGAATAAAAACATCCGACTCGAGTGCGGTTTTGAGTCGAATAACTGCATGTAATCACAAATCACAAGTCGTGATTCATGATTAAGAACCCACCGACTTTAATGGTTAATATCAAAAATAGTTAGATATGTTAAGAACAGTGTTAACAAGAGGAAAAAAAATGTTCAAAAAGACCTTATAGTTTTTGAGAATATTAATTTTAAAATATCAAAGGAAAAAAGTATTCATGATTAAAAACCCACCAAAACCCACCAACTTTAGCAGTTAATAGCAAAACCCCCTTTAAAAACACCAAATTTGCCAGATATGTTAAGAACAGTGGGAACAAGAATAATTTTTTTTTTCAAAAAGATCTTATAGTTTTTTGAGAAAATCGATTTTAATGTTTTAAAGGAAAAAAGTATACATTTAAAAGCGGTAAATACATTAACTGTCATTTATCGCATTTAAATGTATATTTTTTTCTTTTTAAACTTTAAAATAGATTTTCTCAAAAATGATAAGGTCTTTTTGAAAAAAAAAAATGATTTCCACGTGTTCCCACTGTTCTTAACATATTCTATAAATATATCTGGCAAATTTGGCATTTCTGGTTGTTAAAGGACAACTGAAGTAAGAGGGATATGGAGGCTACCATATTTATTTATTTTTAAGCTATACCAGTTGCCTGGCCTTCCTGCTGATCCTCTGCCTAAGACATAGCTCCTAAACAAGCATGCAGCAGATCAGGTGTTTCTGACATTATTGTCAGATCTGACAAGATTAGCTGCATGCATGTCAGACACTCCTGCATCCTAATAGACCAGCAGGACTGACAGGCAACTGCTATTGTATAAAAGGAAAGAAATATGGCATCCTCCACATATTTCTCACTTCAGTTGCCCTTTAAGGGGGCTTTGCTATTAACTGCTAAAGGCGGGTTTTTAATCCCAAATACCGACTAGTGTTCACGAGTAACTCGTGATCACGAGTCGGGAAATGAGTGCATTTACGAGTGCATTCGTGATCGGCAACCGTGATCGAGAGCCAATGACAATTGCCGATTACGACTTCGTGATCGGCAAAAAAGACTCGAGTTACTTGTGATCACGAGGTTGTGACGAGCAACCCTGGCTATCCAAGCAAGTAGTATTGGAAACATAGCACACATTCCAGTCCTGCCTTCTGGATAGAGGTTATGGGGTATATGCTTATGTGGATGCATTATAGGTCTGTATATCTATCAGTTTAAAGAGTGATATTATTTTTATGTTATTTTATGTGATTGATAAGTGTATTTTATGATATTTTATTATTAAAAATTGAAAGCAGTATTTAATACTGAGATGGAAGAGTCTGTTACAATTTTTCCTGTTATATGGTGGGGTTGGGAGTCACCCTGTATGCTCTGTGCAGCCTTTGGAATTTTTTTAATCTACAGGGCTGCAACTTTTTTAATCTACAGGGCTTTATTGCTGTCTCTGCCTGCTAGGTGACACCCAGTGCATTGTTGGGAACTTAGCAATGACATCATAAGCTGAAGCTACATCCCGCAATACATATAGCTGTGAATATTTGACAGTATTATGAATGAGAATCCCGTCACACAACCGGACCCAGTTACTGATGTGTCATGCACTGGCAGGTGTGACTCTACAGAGGGAGTGTGCCTGTGAGTAGTGACGATCGTAATGGGCTTATTATAAATATGTGAAATATCCAATTAACTGTCTCAATTATAGTCACGTGTAAGTACAATATAAACATTTTGTATAATCTATTAGTTATCTGCATGTAATTAAATGGAATTGCATAATTTACATCGAAGTCAATAACACTGAGTTTAGTGGTTAACCTCCTTAACGTTACGCCGTTCAGGAGGTTTTGCAGCCTCGGAGTCCCCCAGTATAAATTTAATAGATTGCATGCTTGCAAAAGGTTTAGCAAGCACTCGGCTAGCTAGTATAGGTGGCCAGCACCCCCCTGATTGCCCCCAATCCCCCCGATCCAGTCGCTTATACATTACCCAGCCTGGTTCCGGTGATCGGCGCAGCCTGCCGAAACAGCTCTGCTTTTCTCTATGGGGGAGGATCATACATGACATCATGACGTCACCAAAGCAGACCTGATCCTCCCCATAGAGAAGCGCGGAGCTGTGCGGGGAGGCTGCGCCGATCGCTGCAACCAGGCTGGGTAATGTATAAGCTGCTTGATCAGGGGGATTGGGGGCATTCGGGGGGTGCTGGCCTCCTATACTAGCTAGCCTAGTGCTAGCTAAACCTTTTGCAAGTATGTAATCTATTACATTTATACTGGGGGACTCCTGAGGCTAGCGTGCAGCATGCCTGACACAGTGTCGGGCATACCACTACAGAGGTTATTAGCAAAGCCCCCATACCTGCTATCATCAACAAAATTGTTAACGGTAGGGAGGGCCGAACACGTTCACTTGTGAAGGGTTGCTGGCGAGTGGTCGTTGCTCGCTCCTTTGCAAATAATATGAACTATGCGGGCCACTCGCGATTGCCCCATACTTTCCCATAGAGCCATGTTTAGACCCTTTACCCTGAAATTGGGTGGGGCAGGATAACCCATCAGGCATGATCACCACATAAGCCCCACCCTCCTATAAAAGACACAATCCCACCGGCCATTTTTCACTCTGCTTTTGACAGTGTAGGTAAAGTAGCTGCTGCAGATAGAGGGGCAGTGAGAGATAGGCTGGGATATAGTGCTGCTGTTTAGCTGCTTCCTAGGTGCAACACTACTTACAGTTCACCATCCAGGAAACTCCCCACCCTAATAGTCCTTTTGATAACTCATCCTGAGATTCCTGACGTCAAAAGTTCATTCTAGGACTGGCACTGACCTTGCTGTACTGATTTATATTGTTGTTGCATTTTGCGGAGTGTGTCGTAGCAACACAGCAACCATACACAGTGTAGTGTGTGTTTGAATGCATCACCGCTACTGTGCATAAGTGATCTATTGTCACTGGCCGTCTGGCCCCACACAATGTCACACCAACACCCATGCTGGTCTGTTACTGTCTGTTACTATCAGTGATATCAGTCAGCGTGTCATAAAATGGATATCAGGGGAGGTTATAGAACGGATGCGTAATTGTGTCCTAATTGGAGCATCATACCCACCTTGGCCCCTGGAGCAACTGTCCTGCACAACCAACTACCAGTACACCATTTTGAAAATTATTAATGGACATTAGTATAACAACCTGATGCATGCCTGTTCTTCCTGGTCTCTCATCCAAGCAATATGTAGCAAGCACCTATGGTGGACCGAAGAAAGTGTTTGACGTGCTCTCCACTCCAGTCACCTGTGCACTACAGGTGTCTTCCCAAGTAAGTGTTCCAATGAGTCAGCACCATCTTCACTAAATAAGCTCTTTTATTTGGTATCAGAAATCATTAAAATCATGATGAACAATGAAGACAGTGCTGACTCATTGAAACACTTCCTGGTCTCTCACACAGAGGCTGAAAGTTAAATTTATACTTGGTTGGTAATTGCCACATTTTTCAGGCCTCATCTAGTGTGGGTGCAACTTTTTTAAATGTTTAGGTAGGTAGCTGCTCAACTTTTCAGAGTGAGTCTGCCCAGAAAAACTTTAGATGAAATCAAGTAATTACATACCTTATGATCAGGGCTGTGGAGTCGGTTTATGAAACCATTGACTCTAACTTCAGGTACCCAAAATTGCTCCGACTGCTCGACTCCACAGCTCTGCTCATGATAAATCATCAAGTAGTCACATGCCGCTAAATAAAAATATTAAGTAGTCACACACCTCCCGATAAGATAAGTAGCTAGGTGCCTTACAGTGAACAAATTAAATAGGCCCTAGGATGATCCCTCAGAAGGGGGTTCAAGTGGGAAAAGAGTGGTTGGTGGTTAATGATTTGATCACTTGCCAAACCAAGTATGTGGTTTACGTCCTGTTCTGCCCTTGCAAACGGTTCTATATCGGTCAGACCACACGTCCTCTAAAAGAACGAGTGGGGGAGCATTTAGGATCAGTTAAGAGTGGTAAAGGTTGTGCGCGTTTGATTGCTCATATGAGGGAAGAACATAAAGGGGATGTCAAGGGCTTGAAATTTGCAGGCTTGGAGAGGATAGACAAGGTGAGACGGGGTGGCAACAGGGATAGGTTTCTGCTAAGAAGGGAGACGTGGTTGATCCAACAAACTGAAGCCCTGGGCCCGTTGGGCCTGAACGATAAGGTGGAACTCTCAAGTATGCTGGACCCATGAAAGATGGGTTGGGTGATAATATATAGGGTGACAGTCCCTGAAGAATCTTGGTCACACCTATATCTGTATACATTGATTATGTACGAACTGATGATGTTAGGTATGAGCATCTCGCTAGGGAACATTATGAGCTCTCTTGGAATTAGCATCTCGTTGTCTGATAATTTTAGACTAAGGGGGATGTATATGTATGTTTCAAGGTGTTGAAATTTATTATTAGGTCCCTTCCTTGTCCCAAGCTATTTCCCCCTCTTCCCCCCCCCCCCCCTTTCCCCCCCCTTTTTTTTTTTTGCTTGTTTGGTACTAATTGCTCCACAAGTTTGAGTGACAACTCAGAGATATATTTAATGAATTTACGAAGTTTTTGCTCCCCAGTCCCAGTACAAATTTTAATGTCACTTATGCACAATCACTAATTTTATTATTCCCCAGTGGGCGAGCTGGGGACGCTCATTTTTGGGTTACCAAAATATATGTGATGCCTAAAAAATAGGGTGCCAGATAGGGAATAAAGTACATATATCTTTTTCTTCTATATTTTAGTTGGCGCACTCTACTGGCAAATTATTGCCATGCATGTGGACTCCCCAGCGATATGACATAAATATGCATGTGCTGAGGTTGAGCCGCTTGGGATGCGCGATATAGTACATATAGCCATGCAACCAATTTTCAGCATGGATTGATCCCCGCCGGGCACCGTTCGCATCACGTAGCGTCCCCCGCCTCTCCCCATTGGTGGAATTCAGAGCTCCAATCAGGGCCGGCGCTGTGACGCCATAGTGGAGGCGGACCCTCCCGTATGTATACAGCGGCCGAACAGCGCCGGCCTGTAGTGGAACACGGCGTGACCAAGCGTCCAGGAGGACGCGAAACGGCCGTTGCCAGGCCCACATCTGTCCCGCACTCCCACCTCCTATGCTGACAGGCTAGTATCAGGAACTGTAAGGTACCACATCTTTAATATTTACAAGGTGTTTATGCAACGATGGAATGATGCTATGCACAGAATTCACCTGAATGTTGTACACTGGCAATAAATGTATATGCTATAGACGGAAGATGCACGCATCCTGTTTCTTTTTATGCAATGAACAAATTAAATATCCAGACTCGAAAAGATAAAATAATTAAGTAGCTAGTTGGGCCCTGTATACATAAATTAAGTAACCATGTTCCCCAGGAAACAGATTAAGTAGCCATGTGCCCATATACAGTATATCAGTATTAGGTAGCCAGTGTTGGCTGGCTGCTTTGCATGGTGCTTTGCTGAGTGTTAGGCTGGGGAGGGCTGGATGCTGCCTGCTTTGCTTGGCTTTGCTCCTTCACGTCCGCCTAACTACCTGTGACCTAGATCCTGGCCCAACACAGTTCATGTTGAACTGCCCCGACCTGTTCGTACCGGTATTCCTAAAAATTGTTAACTGTTCCTTAAAATCAGGGATATTTCCTGCTTTACTGAAGGAAGCAATCATCAGGCCTCTCCTCAAAAAACTGTCCCTGGACCCAGATGCAATGGCCAGCTACAGACCTGTCTCTAACCTTCCCTTTCTGGGCAAGCTAATTGAAAAAGCTGTTTACCTCCAGCTAGAAGCCAAAATCCTACAAAACAACAGTTATGACCCATTCCAGTCTGGCTTCAGGAAACACCACAGCACTGAAACGGCCCTCATCCAAATATGCAACCACCTGCTCATGGCAAGAGACAGAGGAGAGTGCTCCATCCTCATACTGCTAGACCTTTCTGCAGCCTTTGATACAGTTGACCATGACATCTTGATAAACAGGCTACAGGAATACTGCGGCATTGATGGCATAGTTCTTCAGTGGTTCCAATCCTTCTTGAGTGGCAGAACCCAAAAAGTGTCTATGGGGCCCTTCCTGTCCACCCCTGTATCACTTAGGTATGGGGTGCCCCAGGGCTCAATCCTCTCTCCCCTGCTTTTCACGATTTACATGTTACCGCTGGGAAAACTAATCCAAAAACATGGCCTGACATACCACTGCTATGCAGACGACACTCAACTATATCTTTCCTTCAAGCCTGGTGTGACAGACCCAACTCTAACTATAAACGCCTGCTTACGTGAACTACAGCAATGGATGAATGACAACTGGCTGAAACTAAATGCAGACAAAACTGAAGTCCTTCTGATAGGAGGGCAGAGCATGATAACAAAACAACTTAACTTGCAGTCTTCACCACTGGGAATAGGAGGCACGGATCTGCGCAGCTCTGATCATGTGCGTAGCCTGGGAGTTCTAATTGATTGGGATTTAAAGTTCAGAACTCAAATCTCTGCTGTGGTGAAATCATCCTATTTTCACCTGAAGAACATTGCAAAAATCAAGCACCTCATACCCCCAGAAGATCTGCCAACCTTAGTCCACGCCTTCATCACATCCCGACTGGACTACTGCAATGCTCTCTACACTGGCCTTCCAAAAAAGGTCTTGTACCGACTACAGCTGATACAGAATACTGCTGCCAGACTGCTAACCAACCAACCCCGCCACTGCCACATAACGCCAGTCCTGCACTCCCTTCACTGGCTACCTATAGAATGGAGGGTCCTATTCAAGATCGGCCTACTGACATTTAAATCCCTGAATAATTTAGGCCCTGGATACATGAAAGATATGTTGCAGCTGCGTAGCAATCCCCGCATTCTCAGATCAACAGGTTCTAATAATCTAGTCATACCCAGAGTCCACTTGGAAACTTTTGGTCCCAGAGCCTTCTGTCATGCTGCCCCTACGTTTTGGAACTCCTTACCTCAACAGATCAGGACAGCTCCATCCCTGGACGTGTTTAAATCCAGACTGAAAACCCACCTGTTCAGTTTGGCATTTGCAGAAATATAACTTTTGTTGTGTGAATACTTCATCCTACTAATTACTGAATCTGAGAGAGCCTAAGCGCTTTGAGTCCTATGGGAGAAAAGCGCTATAGAAATGTTATTGTATTGTATTGTATTTGCTAGGTGGTAGGCTGGGGGCTTTGCTGGGTCCCGGGCTGGGAGCTTTGATGGGTGCTTTGCTAGGCTGGTGCTCTTTGCTGGGCGATTTGCAGGGGGCTTTGCTGGGCTTGGGGCTTTACTGGGTACTTTTTTGGGCTATTTCTTGGAGCTTTGCTGGGCACTTTGCTGAGCTGTGGGCTTTGCTGGGTGATTTTCTGGGGGCTTGGCTGGGGGCTTTGTGGGACGATTTGCTGGGGGCTTTGCTGGGCCGGGGGCTTTGCTGGGGGCTTTGTGTGGTGATTTGCTAGGCTGGGGTATTTGCCGAGCACTTTGCTAGGCTGGGGGATTTGTGGGATGATTTGCTGGAGGCTTTTCTGGGTGCTTTGCTAGGCTGGGGGCTTTGAGAGATGATTTTCTGGGGGCTTTTCTGGGTGCTTTGCTAGGATGGGACCTTTGTGGGGCAATTTGCTGGAGGCTTTTCTGGGTGCTGTGCGCTTTGCAGGTCTGATGGCTTTGCTGGGTTCTTTGCAGGGCTGTGTGCTTTGCAGGGATGGGTGCTTTGCTGTGCGCAATGCACGGCTGGTGGCTTTACAATAGAGGTTGCAGAGGTCTCAACACAGACTGGGGCCCTGGGGCCAGAGGAACTCCGTAGGGCCAAGGCCGGATTTGTGGGCAGGCCCCCAAGGCTGGTTCCTAGGGCGCCTGAATTCAAAAGGGCGACTGTAGGTGTAGAGCCATCCACAGCATTCCATCCTGATATTGATATAAATGTCGGCTTGTTCCACCCGCAGCCGCCCTCTTCGCAATGCACACTGAACCCTGTGCATATGTGCAGGCAGTGCAGCGGGCGGCTAAACAGGAATCAACAAATAGCGAGAGGGAGCTGTTAGGACCAGCAGGCAGTGGACGCACGCTCATTACAGCCTACCTTGCTGCCATAAACAGCATGCCTTCCGCCCTCTAGTGCAAACTTCTCCTGGTGGTGGTCAGCCTATGTAGGAAGGCATAGAATGAAGCTACTGGAGCGGCCGAGCCATGCAGAAAAGAATCCGCGTTGTGCTAGTGTGCTGCCGATCCTCAGCTTTCCCCTCTCCACAAGTCAGTGACAGCCATGAATCTGCAGCCTTTATCCCACGTGCTTCATATCTCTCCCGTCTAGTGTGCTTTTTAGCACACAGCACAGCAGTCTATGCTCAGTTACTGTTTCTCCGAGGTCTGATGGGGTCAGAGGTCTTGTAGCTGCCGATCAGATGGGGCTGACATTCCCGATGGAGGCAGCATGTAGGAAGGAGAGACCTCAGCTGTTGGTGAGGTGTGTCTGTTTCCCCTGTGTTCTAAACGCAAACCACACTACATAATCACACACACAATCGTGCAGCAATTAAAAATACATACATAGCTCCCAACTGTCCCTTTTTCGGAGGGACAGTCCCTTTTTGGGAGCCCTGTCCCCCTGTCCCTCTTTCACACTCATTTGACCCTCTTTCAGGACTTTGTCCCTCTTTCTATGTAAATATATTTATTTCTACACTAAAAATGTGTTTGACTCTAAACTTTATTCCCAACCTTTAAATTGTTATAGTACTAATTTTAAAATGTTACTCTGAAGGAAAATGAACCAGGATAGAAAGGATCAGTGTGGTTTGAATTATAAAAAACAACATATTTTTCTTATGAAATCTTTATGGTATGCGTGACTAGAGGTGTGGTGAGGGTGTGGCCAGGGGCATGGCTTAAGTGTCCCTTTTTCTCATCTCAAAAAGTTGGAAGGTATGTACATGGCTACCTCATTAGGGATAGTGTTGGGCGAACAGTGTTCGCCACTGTTCGGGTTCTGCAGAACATCACCCTGTTCGGGTGATGTTCGAGTTCGGCCGAACACCTGACGGTGCTCGGCCAAACCGTTCGGCCACATGGCCGAACTAAGAGCGCATGGCCGAACGTTCCCCGAACGTTCGGCTAGCGCTGTGATTGGCCGAACGGGTCACGTGGTTCGGGCCCGAACGCGCTCTGATTGGCCGAACGGTCACGTGGTTCGGGTAAATAAATACCCGAACCATGTCATATCTCCGCCATTTGTCTGTGGGTTTAGCTTTGGGTAGGCAGGCAGGGTAGTTCGCTCTCCAGCCACGCTAGCCAGGGTCCCCCCCAGTCATTGTGTGTCGCTGCTGGGAACAGTAGTACACCGCTCGCTCAGCCACACTATATATAGCATTGTTTACTGCCACTGTGTACCTCGCTCAGCCACGCTATATATATAGCATTGTGTTTTCTGACACTCTGTGTACACGGCTTAGCCTGACTAATATAGCATTGTGTGTACTGCCACTGTGCACCTCGCTCAGCCACGCTATATATAGCATTGTGTGTACTGCCACTGTGCACCTCGCTCAGCCACGCTATATATAGCATTGTGTGTACTGCCACTGTGCACCTCGCTCAGCCACGCTATATATATAGCATTGTGTTTTCTGACACTCTGTGTACACGGCTTAGCCTGACTAATATAGCATTGTGTGTACTGCCACTGTGCACCTCGCTCAGCCACGCTATATATAGCATTGTGTGTACTGCCACTGTGCACCTCGCTCAGCCACGCTATATATAGCATTGTGTGTACTGCCACTGTGCACCTCGCTCAGCCACGCTATATATAGCATTGTGTGTACTGCCACTGAGCACCTCGCTCAGCCACGCTATATATAGCACTAGCTGATTGCCCGGCGTTGCCCGGGTATGTATTTGGCTGGTGTTAGCTCCGCCTACTTTTTCTAACCCTAACACACAATTACTCACTGACCAAGTTTGTGAGCTTTGCGGTCTTTGGTATCAATAATCTGCTTTGAAATGAAACAAATCTGATTGGCTGTGTGTGGCTCCACCCCCTTTTCTGAATTTGAACCCCAGTCACCCAATAACCAACTGTACCAGGTTTGAGGCCTGTGCCATTAACAGTTCAAGAATGGTAGCAATTAAATATTCCCCTTGAAAAGCAACAGGTGAAGTTTGATTCACTTTTGTAGGCTCCACCCACTTTTCTGAATATTAATCCCAGTCACCCAGTGACCAACTGTGCAAAGTTTAAAAACCCTGCTATTAACAGAATGGCTGCAGTATACATTTTCCCAGTGAAATTTGTATTTGTCTCCACCCACTGATGACCCGGCGTTGCCCGGGTATGTATTTGACTGGTGTTGGCTCCGCCCACTTTCTAACCCTAACACTCAAACACTCAATGACAAAGTTTGTGAGCTTTGGGGTCCTTGGCATCAATAATTTGTATATTCCCATAGAAATTAAACAAATCAGATAGGCTGTTTGTGGCTCCACCCCTCTCCAGCATTTGAACCCCAGTCACCCAATGACCAACTGTAGCAGGTTTGAGGCATCTACTATTAGCAGTGTGAAAATGGCAGCAATTTAAATATTCCACTTGAAAATCAACAAGTGAATTTTGATTGGCTATTATAGGCTCCACCCACTTCCCTGAATATTAATCTCAGTCACTCAGTGACCATCTGGGCAAAGATTAGGAACCCTGAAATAAACAGTGTAAGAAGGGCTGCAGTTTACACTTTCCCAGTGTAATTTGTTTTGGCTCCGCCCACTTTTTGTAACCTGGACACAAAGTCACTACTCAATGCCCAAGTTTGAGAGTTTTGGGGGTCCTTGGCATCAATAATTTGTATTTTCCCATGAAATGAAACAAATCTGATGCACTGTTTGTGGCTCTGTCCCCTTTTCTGAATTTGAACCTCAGTGACCCAATGACCAACTGTACCAGGTTTGAGGCTTGTGCCATTAACAGTGCAAGAATGGCAGCAATTTTTATATTCTCCTCGAAAAGTGACATGTGATTTTTGATTGGCATTTTTAGGCTCCACCCACTTTTATGAATATTAATCCCAGTCACCCAGTAACAATTAACTGTGAAGAAGGGCTGCAGTTTACAATTTACCAGAAAAATCTGTTTTTAACTCCACCCACTTTTTGTAACCTTGACACACAGTCACTACTCAATGACCAAGTTTGTGAGCTTTTGGGTTCCTGGCATCAAAATTGTGCTAATGGAAGCAGTTTATCCAGCAAAGAAATCTGGCTGTTTTTGGCTCCGCCCATTTACTAAATTTGAACCCCGAACACTTAACAACTGACTGTAGCAGGTTTGAGGCCTCTGCTATTAACAGTGTGAGAATGGCTGCAGTTTCAATATTCCCCTTGAAAATCAATAGGTGAATTTTGATTGGCTGTTGTAGGCTCCACCTACTTTTCCGAATATTAATCCTAGTCACCCAGTGACCAACTGTGTGAAGTTTGAGAACCCTGTCATTAACAGTGTAAGAAAAACTGCAGTTTACATTTCCCCATGTAAAAAGTTAGTTGTTTTTGGCTCCACCCACTATTTCTAATCTTGACATACAGTCACTTAATGACCAAGTTTATGATGTTAGGCCTCTGCCATTAAGAGAGCATGAATGGCAGCAATGTAAATATTCCCCTTGAAAATCAAAAGGTGAATTTTGATTGGCTGCTGTAGGCTCCACCCACTTTTCTGAATATTATATCCCAGTCACCCAGTGGCCAACTGTGTCACGTTTGAGAACCCTGCCAATAACAGAATGGCTGAAATCAATCTAACAAATCTGATTGGCTGTTTGTGGTTCCACCCCTTTAGTGAATTTGGACCCCAGTCATCCAATGACTGACTGTATCAGGTTTGAGGCCTCTGCCACTAACAGTGTAAGAATGGTAGCAATGTGAATATTCCCCTTGAAAATCAATAGGTACATTTTGATTGGCTGTTGTAGGCTCCACCCAGATTTCTGAATATTCATCCAAGTCACCCAGTGGCCAATTGTGTAAAGTTTGGGAACCCTGCAATGTAAAAAATGAAGTCGTTGGCACCGCCCACTTTTTTTCTAACCTTGACATACAGTCACTCAATTATCAAGTTTATCAGCTTTGGGGTCCTTGGTATCAATACTTTGTATATTCCCATTGAAAAATAAACAAATCTGTCTGTTTGTGGCTCCGCCCCCTTCCTGAATTTGGACCCTAGTAACCCAGTGACCAACTGTACCAGGTTTGAGGCATCTGCTTTTACCAGTATAAGAGAATGGTAGCAGATGAAATATTCCCTTTGAAAATCAAAAGGTGAATTTTTATTGGCTGTTGTAGGCTCCACCCACCTTCCAAAATCTTAATCTGTCAACCAATGACCAACTGTGCAAAGTTTGAGAACCCTGCCATTAACGGTTTAAAAATGGTTGCAGTTTATATTTTCCCAGTAAAAGTTCTTTTGGCTCCGCCCACTTTTTGAAACCTTGACACACAGTCACTCAATGACCAAGTTTGTGAGCTGTCAGGTTCCTGGCATCAAAAATGTGTGAATGGAAGCAGTTTATCCACCAAGGAAATCTGATTGGCTGTATGTGGCCCCGCCCCTTTAGTGAATTTGGACCCCAGTCACCCAATGACCGACTGTAGCAAATTTGAAGCCTCTGCCATTAACAGTGTAAGAATAGCAGCAGTTCAAATATTCCCCTTGAAAATCAATAGGTGAATTTTGATTGGCTGTTATAGGCTCCACCCATTTTCTTGAATATTAATCGCATTCACCCAGTGACCAAGTGTGGCAAGTTTGAGAACCCTGCGATTAACAGTCTAAGAATGGCTGCCGTTTACATTTACCCATTTAAAATGAACGGCTGAAATTTGATTGGCTGTTTTATGCTCCACCCCCTTTTCCTGGATTTGCAACCTCGGTCACCAAGTGACCAACTGTGCCAAGTGTGGGGACTCTGGCTTGATTACTGTGAGAATGGCAGTCTTTTACATTTTTTCCATTGACTTGAATGGGTGGAATCTGATTTGCTGTTTTTAGCTCCGCCCACGTGTGCAGGGGGGCCGCGAGACCCCCAGAACATATCATCCCAGGCAGTAAGGGATCTGTGTACCAAGTTTCGTTCAAATCGGTCAAGCCGTTTTCGCGTGATCGCGGCACATACACACACACACACATACACACACACACACACACACACACACATACATCCGATTTTATATATATAGATTGTGTGTACTGCCACTGTGCACCTCGCTCAGCCACGCTATATATAGCATTGTGTGTACTGCCACTGTGCACCTCGCTCAGCCACGCTATATATAGCATTGTGTGTACTGCCACTGTGCACCTCGCTCAGCCACGCTATATATATAGCATTGTGTTTTCTGACACTCTGTGTACACGGCTTAGCCTGACTAATATAGCATTGTGTGTACTGCCACTGTGCACCTCGCTCAGCCACGCTATATATAGCATTGTGTGTACTGCCACTGTGCACCTCGCTCAGCCACGCTATATATAGCATTGTGTGTACTGCCACTGTGCACCTCGCTCAGCCACGCTATATATAGCATTGTGTGTACTGCCACTGTGCACCTCGCTCAGCCACGCTATATATATAGCATTGTGTTTTCTGACACTCTGTGTACACGGCTTAGCCTGACTAATATAGCATTGTGTGTACTGCCACTGTGCACCTCGCTCAGCCACGCTATATATAGCATTGTGTGTACTGCCACTGTGCACCTCGCTCAGCCACGCTATATATAGCATTGTGTGTACTGCCACTGTGCACCTCGCTCAGCCACGCTATATATAGCATTGTGTTTTCTGACACTCTGTGTACACGGCTTAGCCTGACTAATATAGCATTGTGTGTACTGCCACTGTGCACCTCGCTCAGCCACGCTATATATAGCATTGTGTGTACTGCCACTGTGCACCTCGCTCAGCCACGCTATATATAGCATTGTGTGTACTGCCACTGTGCACCTCGCTCAGCCACGCTATATATAGCATTGTGTGTACTGCCACTGTGCACCTCGCTCAGCCACGCTATATATATAGCATTGTGTTTTCTGACACTCTGTGTACACGGCTTAGCCTGACTAATATAGCATTGTGTGTACTGCCACTGTGCACCTCGCTCAGCCACGCTATATATAGCATTGTGTGTACTGCCACTGTGCACCTCGCTCAGCCACGCTATATATAGCATTGTGTGTACTGCCACTGTGCACCTCGCTCAGCCACGCTATATATAGCATTGTGTGTACTGCCACTGTGCACCTCGCTCAGCCACGCTATATATATAGCATTGTGTTTTCTGACACTCTGTGTACACGGCTTAGCCTGACTAATATAGCATTGTGTGTACTGCCACTGTGCACCTCGCTCAGCCACGATATATATAGCATTGTGTGTACTGCCACTGTGCACCTCGCTCAGCCACGCTATATATAGCATTGTGTGTACTGCCACTGTGCACCTCGCTCAGCCACGCTATATATAGCATTGTGTTTTCTGACACCAGGGGCGTATCTTGGTAACAAAGCGCCTATGGCAAACACTGAAATTGCGCCCCCCTTCTTTCTCTGTCAGTTCTGTATCAATAAATACATAATAATAATAATAATAATATGGTAGGACATTATACTATGACTATGGTAGGGTTAGATTGGGACAATCAGTGACATGACTATGTACCCTGTAAAGTGCTGCAGAAGACGTTACTGCTACATAAATACATTGGCAGATGGTGAAATAAAGTGATTGTGAACAGAGAGAACGGGCAGAGGTTGTTGCCAGAGAAAGCTAAACAGGCGGTCTGAGAGATGCTGGGAGAGACAGCAAGAGAGGAGGAGAGAAAGTGAGAGAGCAGTGGGCAGAGAGGGAACGCCAGAGATAGTACTGTATTCCATTACTATACAATAGTGCACATTTTATGATCATTCTCCAAGTAGATTTTTCTGTAAATGTCCATTTCTAGATTACAATAGTGCTGTCTTTACAGCCCCCTCTGCCCTCTAACACCACATCCTTTACACTGAAGCAAAGCCTGCACCCCACAGTGCTGCTGATCAAACATCTTGTCCACCTGTGAGAGTCAGAGTGCAGCCAGAAGACAGCAATAACAGACAGGGAGGGGGGTGTCACACAGACAGCAATAACAGACGGGGGTCACACAGACAGCAATAACAGACGGGGGTCACACAGACAGCAATAACAGACAGGGGGGTCACAGACAGACAGCAATAACAGACAGGGGGTCACAGACAGACAGCAAACCAAGGCAGGGGGTCACACAGACAGCAATAACAGACAGGGGGTCACAGACAGACAGCAATAACAGACAGGGGGTCATACAGACAGCAATAACAGACAGGGGGGTCACACACAGACAGCAATAATAGACAGGGGGTCACACACAGACAGCAATAATAGACAGGGGGTCACACACAGACAGCAATAATAGACAGGGGGTCACACAGACAGCAATAACAGACAGGGGGTCACAGACAGACAGCAATAACAGACAGGGGGTCACAGACAGACAGCAATAACAGACAGGGGGTCACAGACAGACTGCAATAACAGACAGGGGGTCACACAGACAGCAATAACAGACAGGGGGTCACACAGACAGCAATAACAGACAGGGGGTCACAGACAGACAGCAAAACCAGACAGGGGGGTCACACACAGACAGCAATAACAGACAGGTGGTCACACAGACAGCAATAACAGACAGGCGGTCACACAGACAGCAATAACAGACAGGGGGGTCACACACAGACAGCAATAACAGACAGGGGGTCACACAGACAGAAATAACAGACAGGGAGTCACACACACAGCAATAACAGACAGGGGGGTCACACACACAGCAATACCAGACAGGAGGGGGGGTCACATAGACAGCAATAACAGACAAGGAGGTCACACAGACAGCAATAACGGACAGGAGGGGTCACACAGCAATAACAGACAGGGGGTCACAGACAGACAGCAATAACAGACAAGAGGAGGGGGGGGGGGGGGTAAACACACAGCAATAGCAGATAGTGAGGCTCACATTGCAGGGAAGCCTGTCACATTGCACATGCCTCACAGGGAAGCGAAACAGACGCTGCCAGCAGAGTCAGTTCTTCATACAGCTCCCTTCCCCCTGTGCAGACCTAATCTACATACCTTTTCATGCCACAATGACTGTACTCCCCATCCTGCAGAATCTGAGGGAGAGGATCAGTCCCAGTCACCATGTCTTCTATTCTCGTGCAGTTCCAGCCCCACCCTACTCAGCGTGCTTCCCACTCTCTTGCAAAGACGTCAGAGCTCAGTGCACTCTTGCCTGGAGCTCCCCCTAGTGGCGCCTCCTCTGTTATCGCTCTCCTGGACAGAACGAGCAGCTGTGACAGTGTCAACATGGGTGCAGGAATGGCGCCCATGCTGCAGGGGGCGCCCATAGCTCTAGCCATGCCTGCATCCCTCTCCATACGCCTCTGTCTGACACTCTGTGTACACGGCTTAGCCTGACTAATATAGCATTGTGTGTACTGCCACTGTGCACTTCGCTCAGCCACGCTATATATAGCATTGTGTGTACTGCCACTGTGCACCTCGCTCAGCCACGCTATATATAGCATTGTGTGTACTGCCACTGTGCACCTCGCTCAGCCACGCTATATATAGCATTGTGTGTACTGCCACTGTGCACCTCGCTCAGCCACGCTATATATATAGCATTGTGTTTTCTGACACTCTGTGTACACGGCTTAGCCTGACTAATATAGCATTGTGTGTACTGCCACTGTGCACCTCGCTCAGCCACGCTATATATAGCATTGTGTGTACTGCCACTGTGCACCTCGCTCAGCCACGCTATATATAGCATTGTGTGTACTGTCACTGTGCACCTCGCTCAGCCACGCTATATATAGCATTGTGTTTTCTGACACTCTGTGTACACGGCTTAGCCTGACTAATATAGCATTGTGTGTACTGCCACTGTGCACCTCGCTCAGCCACGCTATATATAGCATTGTGTTTTCTGACACTCTGTGTACACGGCTTAGCCTGGCTCTATAGCATTGTGTGTACTGCCACTGTGCACCTCGCTCAGCCACGCTATATATAGCATTGTGTTTACTGCCACTCTGTGTACACCGCTCAGCCAGACTATATACCGTTGTTTACTGACACTCTGTGTACACCGCTCAGCCAGACTATATACCATTGTTTACTGACACTCTGTGTACACGGCTCAGCCTGACTATAAAGCATTGTGTGTACTGCCACTGTGCACCTCGCTCAGCCACGCTATATATAGCATTGTGTTTTCTGACACTCTGTGTACACGGCTTAGCCTGACTATATAGCATTGTGTGTACTGCCACTGTGCACCTCGCTCAGCCACGCTATATATAGCATTGTGTTTACTGCCACTCTGTGTACACCGCTCAGCCAGACTATATACCGTTGTTTACTGACACTCTGTGTACACCGCTCAGCCAGACTATATACCATTGTTTACTGACACTCTGTGTACACGGCTTAGCCTGACTAATATAGCATTGTGTGTACTGCCATTGTGCACCTCGCTCAGCCACGCTATATATAGCATTGTGTTTTCTGACACTCTGTGTACACGGCTTAGCCAGACTATATAGCATTGTGTGTACTGCCACTCTGTGTACACCGCTCAGCCAGACTATATAGCATTGTGTTTACTTCCACTCTGTGTCTGCTGGGCCTGGGAACAGTAGTACACCGCTCACCCGCCACTGTATAGCATTGTGCTCTGTGTCGCTGCTGGGAATAGTGGTACTGTATAGCATTTCTGTACTGCCACTGTACTGCTGCCAGTCAGCGTGTACTGTAAGGATAAGTGAAATGAGGAAGAAATCCGGTGAAAGAGGAAGGGGCAAGGGAAGAGGTGTTTCCCCTGACGGTTCACGTACAGGCCACAGGGGAGCACCCAAGAAAACCCACTCAATACCGCCCATGTTGTCCAGGACAACAACCCTCACAAATCCAAAAGAACAGGACCAGATAATGACTTGGATGACCTCTCAAGCGTCCAGCAGTGGGTTAAGCAGCACAAGCACATCACGCACGAGGTCCGAGTCCTCAGCCAGTTACAAGGAGCCAGTGGGCACAAAGCTGACACAACCGGCAGCGACACCACGCACACAACTGCCAGATAACCAGTCCTATGAATTACCTCAGGACACAATGGGGTATTCGCAGGAGCTATTCCCAGCCCAACAAACTTCCACCTATGAAAGGTCAATGGAGGAACAGCCAGAAATGTTGTGCCCGGATTCACAACCATTAACTGTGGGAAATGCACCGCGCACTGAAATACAAGGCGAGTCCGAGGAGGACTCGGAAACCCAAATCCCAGAGCAAGTTGGGCAGGAGGGGTTGCAATTGCAGGAGGTCGGCCGACAAGATCTGGAAGACGACGTTGGAGTGAGCTGCGCAGAGGTTGTTCTGGGGAGCTCTACTCCACGGCGGCGGCCCCCCACAATGACATATGACGAGTTTGAGGAGATGGAAGAGGAGGGTATGGACAATGTGGACAGAGACCCAGATTTTATTTGTGAACGAGAACATCGCCGTCGTAGCAGCAGCACAGATGAGTCTGTTGAAGAACCCACTGCTGCACGAGTTCGCCTTGTGCCACAAGGTAGGCGGCGCACAATTTCAGGCACCACAAGCGTGGAAGTTAGAGTGAGAGGCAAAAGAGGAGGAAACAGAAATCGCCAGCAAGGAGGCAGGTGCTCCAAAGTCTGGGCTTTCTTTGAAGACTGCACTGAGGATGTTACCATGGCGATTTGCAAGGTGTGCAAGACTCGCCTGAGCAGGGGGAAAAGTATTAACAACCTCTCCACCACCAGCATGAGCCGCCACATGCTATCCAAACATCCCACTCTGTGGGCAAACGCGGCAGGACAGGGTACCAGCAACACTGCCTCCCTTGGGTTCACCAGACTCACCACCAGACCCGCCTCAGCAGCAGCAGTAGCCCAGCCATTGCGTGGTTCACAACATTCACAAACATCAGACGACGCTGACACTGTCACTTTCCGGAGTAGTGCTCTTGAGATCTCCCAGTGTTCATCAAACACAACAACCAACAGCCCTTCCGTGTGCAGCGCTACGGTTCAGTTGTCTGTGTCGGAGATGTTTGAGCGCAAGAGGAAATTGCCAGCAAATGACCCCCGGGCCGTGGCAGTAACAGCCAGCATAGCCAAGCTTCTGGCCTGCGAAATGCTGCCATATCGAGTGGTGGAGACAAACAGCTTCAAGGGCATGATGTCAGTGGCCATCCCACGTTACGTGGTTCCCAGCCGCTACCACTTTGCGCGCTCTGCAGTGCCTGAGTTGCATGAGCACGTGGTCAGCAAAATAACCCGAAGCTTGAAGAATGCCGTTGCCTGCAAGGTTCACCTCACCACTGACACTTGGACGAGTGCGTTCGGCCAGGGTCGATACATCTCCCTTACCGCGCACTGGGTGAACCTTGTGGAGCCTGGCAGCGATTCCTCACCTGCTACGGCGCGGGTGTTGCCCACGCCGCAAACAGCTGCACCGCCGTCCCTCCCACTGGATAACAACAGCAGCACCTACCTCTCTGACTCCTTCTCCTCCAACGCATCTCAAAGCTGTACCTCATCCGGAAACGCTAACCCAGCAGCAGTAGGATCGTGGAAGCAGTGCAGCACAGCTGTTGGCATGCGTCAGCAAGCGTTGCTGAAGCTGATCTGCCTTGGGGATAAGCAGCACACAGGGGAGGAAATTTGGAAGGGAATAAAGGAACAGACGGATTTGTGGCTGGCACCGCTGGACTTGAAACCGGGCATGGTTGTGTGTGATAATGGGAGTAATCTCATTCGCGCTTTAAGGTTGGCTAAGCTGACACACATCCCTTGCCTGGCGCACGTGATGAACCTAGTAGTTCAGCGGTTCCTGAGGACATACCCAGGCGTGGCCGATCTTCTGTTGAAGGTGCGTCGAGTGGCCAAACATTGTAGAAATTCCAGTACTGCTTCGGGGGCACTCGCCAAGATGCAGGAGCGCTTCAATCTCCCCCACCATCGCTTGCTGTGTGATGTCCCTACGCGCTGGAATTCTACGCTGCACATGCTAGCCCGCTTTTGCGAGCAGAAGAGTGCAGTGGTCCAGTACATGACGGCGCAGTACCGAGGCGCATCCGGCCAGCTGCCAAGCTTCTGTGGATCCGATTGGGCCAACATGTTGGACCTCTGCCAAGTCCTCCAAAATTTTGAGCAATCCACGTTGCTTGTGAGCAGTGACAACTCTTCAGTCAGCATTACCATACCACTGCTGTGTTTACTGAAGAGGTCGATGTTGAAAATCAAGGAAACAGCTGTCATGATGCAACTGGGGGAATCTGAAGGAGAAAACGATCAGCGTGATGGTACCAACATCAGGCCATCCGCCTCAGGGAACGCTGGCCCCAGCAGCTATGACGAAGAAGAGGAGGAGGAACAGCTGGAGTTGGAGCAGGAATTTCATGCCACCACTGACGAGGGCCAGAGCGGTGCACGTTGGACTTCCACAATTCAACGCGAATGGTCAGCAGAAGCAGACCAGGAGGAAGGTGACGACTATGATGCATCACAACAACTATCACAACGCTCACAAGAGGATGATGAGGATTCTGGTAGGACTCTGGCACACATGGCTCAATTCATGCTAGACTGCATTGAAGGTGACCCACGCATTGTGCGCATTCTGGACAACACCAATTACTGGGTTTATACCCTTCTGGATCCACGGTACAAACACAATGTTCCAAAACTGCTTGAAGAAAGAGTCAGACAGGTCAAAATGGAAGAATACCAGCAGGCCCTTGTGGAGACTTTAGAGAGGAGATTGACATCCTCCCCCTCCTCTAGCCAGTTGTACGCAGACAGACTGACTCCCGCAAACCCAGGACGACCAGGAGGGCAGCAAACAACGCAAGCCGCAGCTAGTGCCCAAAAGGGAATGGTATCGGCAGTGTCCTTGGAGTGGGAAAATTTTCTGACACCCATGCAGCAGCAGCCCACTGAACAGCAAGCGTGCAGATCCACCTCCAACACCGATCGCCTGGAGAAGATGGTCAAGGACTACATGTCAGATGACGTAGCTGTGTCGAACAATCCATCTGCACCCTTCAACTATTGGGTATCGAAGCTAGACACCTGGCACGAACTGGCAATGTATGCAATAGAGGTGCTGGCTTGCCCGGCAGCCAGCGTTATGTCGGAACGCTGTTTCAGTGCTGCCGGAGGCATCGTCACAGATCGGCGTATCCGCCTCTCCACAGAAAATGCAGACCGTCTGACTCAAATTAAAATGAATCAATCCTGGATTGGAAATGACTACGCAACACTCCAGGACCCCAACCAAGTAACATGACCAATGAACATCTGGGATGGTGTAGCGTTTCCGGTCCCTGTTTATTGAACCTCTCATCTGTATTACATTTATGACTGCATGGCGGCAAAAAGCATTGCTGCTATATCCGCACGCTTCTTGCCCTCATGCAAGGCCTGGGTTGTTGTGTCTTACAAAGCGTGGCCTTCTCCTCCTGCGCCTCCTCCTGTTCCATCACATCTGCTGCTGCTGGGTTAGCGTTGCCGCGTGGTCCCTGTTTATTGAACCACTTATCTTTATTACATTTATGACTGCATGGCGGTACAAAGCATGCTATCCGCACACTTCTTGCCCTCATGCAAGGCCTGGGTTGCTGTGTCTCACAAAGCGTGGCCTTCTCCTCCTGCGCCTGCTCCTGTTCCATCACGTCTGCTGCTGCTGGGTTAGCGTTGCCGCGTGGTCCCTGTTTATTGAACCACTTATCTTTATTACATTTATGACTGCATGGCGGTACAAAGCATGCTATCCGCATGCTTCTTGCCCTCATGCAAGGCCTGGGTTGTTGTGTCTTACAAAGCGTGGCCTTCTCCTCCTGCGCCTGCTCCTGTTCCATCACGTCTGCTGCTGCTGGGTTAGCGTTGCCGCGTGGTCCCTGTTTATTGAACCACTTATCTTTATTACATTTATGACTGCATGGCGGTACAAAGCATGCTATCCGCACGCTTCTTGCCCTCATGCAAGGCCTGGGTTGTTGTGTCTCACAAAGCGTGGCCTTCTCCTCCTGCGCCTCCGTCTGTTCCATCACGTCTGCTGCTGCTGGGTTAGCGTTGCCGCGTGGTCCCTGTTTATTGAACCACTTATCTTTATTACATTTATGACTGCATGGCGGTACAAAGCATGCTATCCGCACGCTTCTTGCCCTCATGCAAGGCCTGGGTTGTTGTGTCTCACAAAGCGTGGCCTTCTCCCCCTGCGCCTCCTCCTGTTCCATCACGTCTGCTGCTGCTGGGTTAGCGTTGCCGCGTGGTCCCTGTTTATTGAACCACTTATCTTTATTACATTTATGACTGCATGGCGGTACAAAGCATGCTATCCGCACGCTTCTTGCCCTCATGCAAGGCCTGGGTTGTTGTGTCTCACAAAGCGTGGCCTTCTCCTCCTGCGCCTCCTCCTGTTCCATCACGTCTGCTGCTGCTGGGTTAGCGTTGCCGCGTGGTCCCTGTTTATTGAACCACTTATCTTTATTACATTTATGACTGCATGGCGGTACAAAGCATGCTATCCGCACGCTTCTTGCCCTCATGCAAGGCCTGGGTTGTTGTGTCTCACAAAGCGTGGCCTTCTCCTCCTGCGCCTCCTCCTGTTCCATCACGTCTGCTGCTGCTGGGTTATCGTTGCCGCGTGGTCCCTGTTTATTGAACCACTTATCTTTATTACATTTATGACTGCATGGCGGTACAAAGCATGCTATCCGCACGCTTCTTGCCCTCATGCAAGGCCTGGGTTGTTGTGTCTCACAAAGCGTGGCCTTCTCCTCCTGCGCCTCCTCCTGTTCCATCACGTCTGCTGCTGCTGGGTTAGCGTTGCCGCGTGGTCCCTGTTTATTGAACCACTTATCTTTATTACATTTATGACTGCATGGCGGTACAAAGCATGCTATCCGCATGCTTCTTGCCCTCATGCAAGGCCTGGGTTGTTGTGTCTTACAAAGCGTGGCCTTCTCCTCCTGCGCCTGCTCCTGTTCCATCACGTCTGCTGCTGCTGGGTTAGCGTTGCCGCGTGGTCCCTGTTTATTGAACCACTTATCTTTATTACATTTATGACTGCATGGCGGTACAAAGCATGCTATCCGCACGCTTCTTGCCCTCATGCAAGGCCTGGGTTGTTGTGTCTCACAAAGCGTGGCCTTCTCCTCCTGCGCCTCCGTCTGTTCCATCACGTCTGCTGCTGCTGGGTTAGCGTTGCCGCGTGGTCCCTGTTTATTGAACCACTTATCTTTATTACATTTATGACTGCATGGCGGTACAAAGCATGCTATCCGCACGCTTCTTGCCCTCATGCAAGGCCTGGGTTGTTGTGTCTCACAAAGCGTGGCCTTCTCCCCCTGCGCCTCCTCCTGTTCCATCACGTCTGCTGCTGCTGGGTTAGCGTTGCCGCGTGGTCCCTGTTTATTGAACCACTTATCTTTATTACATTTATGACTGCATGGCGGTACAAAGCATGCTATCCGCACGCTTCTTGCCCTCATGCAAGGCCTGGGTTGTTGTGTCTCACAAAGCGTGGCCTTCTCCTCCTGCGCCTCCTCCTGTTCCATCACGTCTGCTGCTGCTGGGTTAGCGTTGCCGCGTGGTCCCTGTTTATTGAACCACTTATCTTTATTACATTTATGACTGCATGGCGGTACAAAGCATGCTATCCGCACGCTTCTTGCCCTCATGCAAGGCCTGGGTTGTTGTGTCTCACAAAGCGTGGCCTTCTCCTCCTGCGCCTCCTCCTGTTCCATCACGTCTGCTGCTGCTGGGTTATCGTTGCCGCGTGGTCCCTGTTTATTGAACCACTTATCTTTATTACATTTATGACTGCATGGCGGTACAAAGCATGCTATCCGCACGCTTCTTGCCCTCATGCAAGGCCTGGGTTGTTGTGTCTCACAAAGCGTGGCCTTCTCCTCCTGCGCCTCCTCCTGTTCCATCACGTCTGCTGCTGCTGGGTTAGCGTTGCCGCGTGGTCCCTGTTTATTGAACCACTTATCTTTATTACATTTATGACTGCATGGCGGTACAAAGCATGCTATCCGCACGCTTCTTGTCCTCATGCAAGGCCTGGGTTGTTGTGTCTCACAAAGCGTGGCCTTCTCCTCCTGCGCCTCCTCCTGTTCCATCACGTGTGCTGCTGCTGGGTTAGCGTTACCGGTCCCTTTTCCTGGAACCTCTTATATGTATTACATTTATGACTGCATGCCGACAAAAAACATGTTACCTGTGCAAAGAAAACAGACATTTCCCGCATTTAACCTGCTGGGCGGTCTGGACGAGCTCAGCTCGTCCAGTACCGCCGGAGGCTGCCGCTCAGGCCCTGCTGGGCCGATTTGGCTGAAATAAAAAGCAGCACACGCAGCCGGCACTTTGCCAGCCGCGTGTGCTGCCTGATCGCCGCCGCTCTGCGGCGATTCGCCGCGAGCAGCGGCGAAAGAGGGCCCCCCTAGCCGCCTGAGCCCTGCGCAGCCGGAACAAAAAGTTCCGGCCAGCGCTAAGGGCTGGATCGGAGGCGGCTGACGTCACGACGTCGGCTGACGTCGATGACGTCACTCCGCTCGTCGCTATGGCGACGATATAAGCAAAACAAGGAAGGCCGCTCATTGCGGCCTTCCTTGTTTATTCTGGGCGCCGGAGGCGATCGGAAGATCGCCTCCGGAGCGCCCTCTAGTGGGCTTTCATGCAGCCAACTTTCAGTTGGCTGCATGAAATAGTTTTTTTTTTATTAAAAAAAAACCCTCCCGCAGCCTGCCTGGCGATCTTAATAGAACGCCAGGCAGGTTAAAAGACAGTTTTCCCTTTGAAACTTTAAAATCGATTTTCTCAAAAACTATAAGCTCTTTTTGCTAAAAAAATTTTTCCTCTTGTACCCACTCCCAAGGTGCACATACCCTGTAAATTTGGGGTATGTAGCATGTAAGGAGGCTTTACAAACCACAAAAGTTCGGGTCCCCATTGACTTCCATTATGTTCGGAGTTCGGGTCGAACACCCGAACATCGCGGCCATGTTCGGCCTGTTCGGCCCGAACCCGAACATCTAGATGTTCGCCCAACACTAATTAGGGACACTTCTGGATAGTACTGAGATTTCCCGCATCTTCTTACTCTTTACCATTACAGCACTCTGTCCCTCTCTGGGCGAATGTCCTGAGCATCTCCATAGTGGATACTGAAAAAACCAAGGGACCCAGCACTGGCATGGTGGGGTGCAAGAATCCCTGGGAAGCCTCAGGACCATCCAGAGGTTTTCCACTAGTGAGGTAATTACCTATATATTTATATGTGGAAAGCATGGCGACGGAGTGGTTACCACTCCTGCCTTGCAGCAATAGGTTCCTAGCTCAAACCCCAGCCAGGGGACTATTTGCATGGAGTTTGTATGTTCTACCCTTGTCTGTGTGGGATTCCTCTGGACACTCAAGTTTCTTCCCACATCCCAAAAACATACAGATAAGTTAATTGTCTTTCCCTTAAAAAAACATTGGCCCTAAACTACGATTATGAGCTCCTCTGAGGGACAGTTAGTGACAGGAATATATATATATATATATATATATATATATATATATATATATATATATATATATATATATATATATATATATATACACACACACACACTTTATGTAAAGCTCTTTTCGCTATATAAATACTAATGATCCAGCGTTACTTATGCAGCCCCCCAGGTGGTATATGTAATTCTGAAAAATTCTGGTTTATTGTGAGAGAATGTTTGTGTTTGGTGTGGGTAGTTTGTGAGGATGTTGTTATTTTGAGGAGGGGGGGGGGGGGTAGGGCGGTTGGTGACATTGTGCCTTGGGCGGTGCAAACTACAAATCCGGCCCTGCGTAGGGCCCTCCCTCAACTGCAGTATTAGCTCTTTATTGGCCCTGTGCTTGTAATGATGGGCGCACCCGTCTGCCCATCCAGCTCACTGGCCCCGTCCCAACTGCTGTCCGGGTCCCATGCGCAGTAGCAAAAAGCACAGACCCGGCTACACAGGGACAGCGTGACGCAGGGACACGGGGCTTGTGGTCAGATGGAGGGCTTCTGGGGGCCTAGTTGGATTCTGGCTGAAAGCAGGCCCCAAATGCAGCCTCAATTACACTCAAAATGACAAATACAGCACCAATCACACCCCAAATGACAAATGCTTCACCAATCACCCTCCAGATGACAAATGTAACGCTGATCACACTCTAGATGACAGATGCAGCACTGATTACACCCCACGTGACAAATGCATCAATAACAATGAACTTGAAGAAATAATACACTGTGCATCCTTGACCACTGGCAACAGAGGGGTTTAATATAAAAAAACACAGCACCTTTTGCTGAGAGTTCAAGGCTTTGTTGCAGAACAGATGAGCACATTTAGTATCCACTTAAGCAAATTAGTCTGCTCCCAACAAGTTGCTCTGCTGCTCTCCTCCAGTCCAGTCTGACCCCCTGGCTGAGGTACATCCCCAGGCTCTGCTTTGTTTGACAGCAGCAGCCAGGGAGACCCCCATCAATCATTATAACAAACAATGGAGCCAGCTTACTAGGCAGTGCAGTGAGGAAACTCATCCTAGTTGCAGCCTTGTTGGTCTCTGCTGTGCTCCATGCAGCCCCCCACTACAGATTGCAGAGAACATAAACCAAGTCTGGGGAGGGATATTCCATTGTATGCAGGGGTGGCGGCAGTGTAAATCAACTGCTCTGCTTGAGAGGAGACGGCTGCCAGCAGAAGTTCAGGCAGCCATAAATTGACCTTTTTATTCACAACGCTGCCGCTGACAGTTGTGAGCTCTTTTTCCTGGTTCCCAACAGCAGACCAGTCAGCATCAGCTTGCGTTGCCTCCCCCTGCAGGATACTTTAGCCCGCTGGGAACACTGATTATGCAGCTGCCAGCTCGGAGGAGACCCGATCAGCATTGCTGTATCACACAGCGAGCCGGGCCCAGCGGTGAGTAACATGGCAGAGAGCGCTCTCACTTCTCTGCATAGAGAGGCACTCTGGGAGGGTAGCTGGCCGCCTTAGACACATCAGGCGCCTGTAGGCACGTGCCTTAAGAGCCTTATGGTAAATCTGGCCCTGCCTGAACCTGATCAGACTGATCACATGCTTGATTCTCACACATCACTTCTCACAATGTTTGAGATAAATATGATAATTATGCTTACATATTTTTCTTGTTAAGCTCCTGCAGTACATTAGAAGAGTTAACTATAGAGATCAAAACAATAATAACATAATTCTTAATGAGAAGGGAGAATTACCCAGCCCTCTGGAAATTAGGAATTGGATATCATATGTACGACCAAAAAATAGTTCTTTTTTTCTTCACAATGTGGGTTTATTTGATAGAACGGCACCTGATGATCAGCAGCTGAATATTTCACGAGAGTTAATTGTATGGAAAAATAACATGGTGAGTTACATTTCTGGAAGCTGGGGACATTTGCTGTGGACATTAACTGTAGTTATAGTTTGTTAAAGGAATACTATCGATACCCAAGTGTTCTAAAATGACAATGTACAAATAATGTCTAAGTAGCTGTGTAAACATTTTCCTACTTTGCATGTTAAATATCAGAGCAGAGGCAAAATCTGTAATTTATTGAGGGTAGGAAGGGGTGTCTGCTTCAATGCTCAGCCAGCGTTGCATATCAGACTGCAGAAAGCAAATATCAAACTCTGAAAGCAAAAACAGTATGAAAAGCTGTGACAATTAGTTACATTTCCTCTGCTCTCTTCAGACACTACAGTCAGAAACACAGGACACAGGAGCTGCAGCTGTTGGGAGCTCTCTCTCTCTCTCTCTGTCACACATAGAGTTAGCGGATCAAGTGTGAGGGGCATTTCCCCTCTCCTCATGGCTCAGTCAGCCGTCAGTTTTGGCATCAGTAAAGTTTAAAAGTATTTTGATAACAGTAAACAAAGAGGTTGCTACTAAAATGTACACACCAGTACTTAGCAGCACTTCACAAACAATTCCTGTGTCAATTGAAAAAAAATATGTTACTGGGAGAGGAAAAGATAAAAAGCTAAATAGTTAATGTATTTTTACTCTGGGACTTTTGAGACACTGCAATTGAGCAGAGACTATGAAACATTAAATCTGATTTGTAAATGTTTATACAGAAAATAAAACCTTGAGATATCTAAAAGAGTCATTTTTGGGAGTAGAAGGACAGATCCAATTACTTATTTCATACGTTTATTTTCATCTCTGGTTCACTTTAAGGTAAATGCGTTTGCTATACAGTGTTGCACAACTCTGGGCACCCTCAGTGTGCGGCACCCTCCACTGAAGCCCTCTCCCTACAAGAGTAGCACAGTGCGGGTAGGAACACACTAGGCAGAATCACATATGCATATTCCATAGAACATAGTGGAAACCGCATATGCGATTCTGCCTAGTGTGTTCCTACCCTGAATCATGGTATTCTCCCTACTCCAGCGGCAGGTCGGATCTAAACTCTCATCTGTTCTTCATTGCAGCGAGGCACTTTAATGTTGCACACTTCAGTATGGCTTCCATGTGATTTTGCATGTCATGGGACTTGTCAGGTGCCATATAGAGGTATGCTGCAGCATAGCGCCCCAGTGCAGTTGTGTGATCCTGACCCATTACTCAAGTATTTAAAATAACATGCTCTACTGTGCTACTCTGCAATTTATATGAGTGGCAGCTACAGAGCAGCACTGGAGGGAGGCCCTAGGGATGCGGAAGAGAGGCGTTCCCCTATGCCCCATGATCTTCCCCAGATGTTTTAGAAAGACTATAGATATATATTGCAAGGAGCCCACTGTAAAAATCCTGATCAAGTGCGGTTGGGAGGGTAGTTGAGGACACCGGGCCTTGGGCAGTAAGAAGCACAAATCCAGTTCTGCCCTCGTCACCTTGCCTGGACCACTCCCTACCCCACTGGCTGGTCCTGTAGGGAGAGGGGGGTGCACGGTGGAGATGAACATTTGTGCCAAAGTGCAACCAACTGAGACGGTCAACAGATGTTCGGAGTGGCATGGGAAGACAGCAAGGGAGCCGACTGTCTGCATGGGGCTGAAAGGAAGCCAGAGGTAGTATAAATGCCCTTACATGATTTGTCTCAGGTACACTTTAAAGGGATACTGTAGGGGGGGTCGGGGGAAAATGAGTTGAACTTACACAGGGCTTCTAATGGTCCCCCGCAGACATCCTGTGTTGGCGCAGCCGCTCACCGATGCTCCAGCCCGCCTCCGGTTCGCTTCTGGAATTTCAGACTTTAAAGTCTGAAAACCACTGCGCCTGCATTGCCATGTCCTCGTTCCCGCTAACAGCACCAGGAGTGTACTGCGCAGGCACAGACTATACTGGGCCTGCGCAGTATGCTCCTGGTGACATCAGCGGTAGCGAGGACCCGGCAACGCAGGCGCAGTAGTTTTCAGACTTTAAAGTCTGAAATTCCTGAAGTGAATGGGAGGCAGGTCCGGAGCATCGGTGAGCGGCTGCATGGGCATAGGATGTCTGCGGGGGACCATTAGCCCCGGGTAAGTTCAACTCATTTTCCCCCAACCCCCCTACAGTATTCCTTTAAGACAAGACAAATAACATTTATATTGCACTTTTCTCCTGGCAGACTCAAGACGCTTGAACTGCGGTCACTTTGGCACGCCCAGTAGGCAGAAGCAGTGTTAGGGAGTCTACCCAAGGACCCCTTACCAAATAAGTGCTGACTTACTGAACAGGAAGAGCTAAGGTCCAAACCGAGGTGTTTTGTGTCAAAGGCAGAACTCTTAAACGTTAAATTACCTAATCCCTCTCTGTTCCAGTAACAAACCCTACACAGTGCACTGTGGTCTGTTGTATAATGTGCATAACGTAGATTGTAATGTAACCAAATGTGGCTTATCTTATTAACCATGAACCAGGTGGCAATACCCTTCTCCGATCTTCCTTTCTTTATTTTATATCACATCATTATTTTAGGTACCACAAGGCCGGTGTTCTGGACCCTGTCCCATAGGGACCAGGAAAGCACTGAGGGAAGGATATCACATGTGTTGCTATGACTGTGTGCCATGTTCAGATGGAGAGATATCGGTCATTTTAGGTAATCGTCTGAATTTGCTTTAAAATGTACTGGTTACTGGTTCTGCTGTGTATGCACTTTGTTACACTGCGGCTCCCTTACCTTATCCTATTCCCCCCTCTCGGAAACATGCCAGGAGCACTATTTAGGCAGTGGTGGTAGATGGGGAAGTGGGTAGCCTCCACACTTATTACTACAATTACCAGCCACATTTTGCTATATTTGCACTTTTACAACTTGCAATTTTTAGGTTCTAAATCTTTTTTTGTGTGTTTTGTATGTGATTTTTAGAGCATACAGGGGCGTAGCAATAGGGGGTGCAGAGGTAGCGACTGTATCGGGGCCCTTGGGCCAGAGGGGCCCCGTAGGGACCTCCCTGAACTTCAGTATTAGCTCTCTATTGCTCCTGTGCTCATAATAATCACTTCTGCGTACGTACAAAAAGGGCGCCTGGACAAAAAGGGCGCGGGGTGTAAACTCTAAATAATAATTAATCATTAATAGGGTTTATAAATATAGTGTGCTATATTTCGTTTACAAATAATGTTTAACAAAATTATAAATCATTAAATAATGTTTATGAAATCGGAAATTGTGAAAACGTTAATCTTCCCTGTTTCAAAAGTTAAACTTATAATTACGTTTATAAAAAAACCAATAATATATGTTTAATTGTTATAATTGTATATTATTGTGAATAACCGTCATTTATGGTTTGTTCTTATAATAAAATCTGAAAATATTGTTTATAAAGATGATATAAATATAACTACGTTCGTAATAAGTGTTGTAATACATTAGTAATTATTACTAAAATTTTACTAAAACTATACCTAAGCCTACTCTTACACAGAACCCTACCTGTACCTATCCCTAACCCCTAGACTCCCCTGTTGGTGCCTAAACCTAAGACCCCCCTGTTGGTGCCTAAACCTAAGACCCCCCCTGTTGGTGCCTAAGTAACCCTCCCTGTACCTACCCCTAACCCCTAGACCCCCCTGTTGGTGCCTAAACCTAAGACCCCCCTGTTGGTGCCTAAACCTAAGACCCCCCTGTTGGTGCCTAAACCTAAGACCCCCCTGTTGGTGCCTAAACCTAAGACCCCCCTGTTGGTGCCTAAACCTAAGACCCCCCTGTTGGTGCCTAAGTAACCCTCCCTGTACCTACCCCTAACCCCTAGACCCCTGTCTTGGTGCCTAAACCTAAGACCCCCCTGTTGGTGCCTAAACCTAAGACCCCCCTGTTGGTGCCTAAACCTAAGACCCCCCTGTTGGTGCCTAAACCTAAGACCCCCCTGTTGGTGCCTAAGTAACCCTCCCTGTACCTACCCCTAACCCCTAGACCCCTGTCTTGGTGCCTAAACCTAAGACCCCCCTGTTGGTGCCTAAACCTAAGACCCCCCTGTTGGTGCCTAAACCTAAGACCCCCCTGTTAATGCCTAAACCTAAGACCCCCCTGTTAATGCCTAAACCTAAGACCCCCCTGTTGGTGCCTAAACCTAAGACCCCCCTGTTAATGCCTAAACCTAAGACCCCCTGTTGGTGCCTAAACCTAAGACCCCCCTGTTGGTGCCTAAACCTAAGACCCCCCTTTATTATGTGGATAATTATGTTTTACTAATTGTGGATTAAAAAAATATTTTGCAATTTACGTTACGTACTGATCGCTTTATTTTGTGAATAATAATGTTTTACAAACAGTAAGGGATAAAACTTTAAATAATGTTTTAATTATTTAAATAAGATAAATATGTTTAGTATTTTCATAAACGTTATTCGGCACGGGTGCATTTTATAAACGTAAATCACCACAAGTTCAGTTATAAATCATTAAACAGCTCCGGGCGCCGTTTGTAAACTTTATTTAGCTCCTGGCGCCGTTTATAAACTTTATTTAGCTCCGGCGCCCTTTTTTCCTACCCGGCGCCCATTAAACGCTATTTATTATGGGAGTGAATGGCGGCGCCCTTTTTGTCCACTAGCGGCATGCGCCCTTTTTTCCCAGCTCCATCACTTCTATAGATTGTTTGAATAGTGGTAATCATTAACTAACTGTTCCCCATCCTCTTCTTGCACCTCTGACACTGTAGTTGCCATTTGCAGGTTTTGGCATGCCGTATAATTTGTTATGTATAGAGTTGCTTGGGGAGGCACCAATGTAAAACTTGCATTGAGACCCACAGCTCCTGAGCTACGCCACTGAGATCATACCAATGACATAAATTTACATCAAATTGTATGTAATACATTTCACATTTTATGCAAGTATTTGCATTGCTACTTCAAAATTTGCAATTCACATTGATTTGCATTAATATGCAAATAAAGCTTTTTGAGAAAATCAATGTTAACCACTTCTCTACCACAGTTTTTTTTCCCCTTCAAAAGCTCTTCCCACTCATTCGGTAATAACTATATCACTAACTAGCTAATAACCCGGTGTTGCCGGGTATGTATTTGGCTGGTGTCGGCTCCACCCACTTTTTCTAACCCTAACACACAAACATTCAATGACCAAGTTTGTGAGCTTTGACATTAATCATTTGTATATTCCCATAGAAATTAAATAAATCAGATAAATGATTTGTGACTCCACCTCTCTCCAGCATTTGGATCCCAGTCACCCAATGACCAACTATAGCAGGTTTGAGGCATCTGCTATTAACAGTGTAATAATGTCAGCAATTTAAATATTCGCCTTGAAAATCAACAGGTGAATGTTTATTGGCTATAATAGGCTCCACCCACTTCCCTGAATATTAATCTCAGTGACCTAGTGACCATCTTTGGCTCTTCCCACTTTTTGTAACCTGGACACACAGTCACTCAATGAGCTTTCGGGTCCTAGGCATCAATAAAAACAAATCTGATTGGCTGTTTGTGGCTCGCCCCTTTTTTTAGTTATAACCCCAGTGACCCAATGACCAACTGTACCAGGCTTGAGGCTTGTGCCATTAACAGCGCAAGAATAGCAGCAATTTTAATATTCCTCTTGAAAATCAACAGGTGACTATTGATTGGCTTTTTAAGGCTTCACTCACTTTTCTGAATATTAATCCAAATCACCCAGTAACAAACTGTGCAAAATTTGCGAACCCTGCAATTAAGAATGAAGAAGGTGCTGCAGTTTATATTTTCCTGGGGAAATCTGTTTTTGACTCCACCCAGTTTTTGTAACCTTGACACACAGTAACTCAATGACCAAGTTTGTGAGCTTTCAAGTTCCTGGCATCAAAATTGTGTGAATGGAAGCAGTTTATCAAGCAAATAAATCTGATTGGCTGTTTGTGGCGCCACCCCTTTAGTGAATTTGAGCCCCAGTCACTTAATGACTGAATGTAGCAGGTTTGAGGCTTCTGCCATTAACAGTGTAAGAATGGCAGCAGTTTCAATATTCCCCTTGAAAATCAATAGGTGAATTTTGATTGGCTCTTGTAGTCTCCACCTACTTTTCTGAACATTAATCCCAGTCACCCAGTGACCAACTGTGTCACGTTTGAGAACCCTGTCATTAACAGTGTAAGAATGGCTGCAGTTTATATTTTCCCATGTAAAAAGTTAGTTGTTTTTGGATGTTTCTAACCTTAACATACAATCACTCAATAACCAAGTTTATGAGCTTTGGGGTCCTTGGCATCAATAAGTTGAATTTTTCCATTGAAATTAAACAAATCTGATTGGCTTTTTGTAGCCCACCCCCTTTTAAGAATTGAAACCCAAGTCTCCCAGTGACTGAGGTAGGCTCCATCCACTTTCTACATATTAATCCCAGTCACCCAGTGGCCACCTGTGTCACGTTTGGGAGCCCTACCATTAACAGTGTAAGAATGGTTGCAGTTTATATTTTCCCATGTAAAATATTTAGTTGTTGGTGCCGCCCACTTTTTCTAACCTTGACATATAGTCTCTCAATTACCAGGTTTATGAGCGTTGGGGTCCTTGGTATCAATCATTTGCATATTCCCATTGAAATGAATCAAATCTGATTGGCTGTTTGTGTCTTTGCCACCTTTCTGAATTTGAACCCCAGTCACCCAGTGACCAACTGTACCAGGTTTGAGGCATCTTCTATTAACAGCTATTAACAGTGTAAGAATGGCAGCAATTTAAATATTCCCCTTGAATATTCCCCAACTGTGCTAAGTGTGGGGACTCTGGCTTGATTACTGTAAGAATGGCAGCCTTTTACACTTTTTCCATTGACATGAATAAGTGAAATCTGATTTGCTGTTTGTAGCTCAGCCCAGGTGTGCAGGGGGGGACGCGCAACCCCCAGAACATAACAGGTAGTAAGGGATCTGCATACCAATTTTCGTTCAAATCGGTCAAGCCGTTTTCGAGTGATTGCGGCACATACACACATTCACACACACACACACACACACACACATACAGTGCTTGCAAAAGTATTCGGCCCCCTTGAAGTTTTCCACATTTTATCACATTACTGCCACAAACATGAATCAATTTTATTGGAATTTCACATGAAAGACTAATGCAAAGTGGTGTACACGTGAGAAGTGGAACGAAAATCATACACGATTTCAATTTTTTTTTACAAATCAATAATTGCAAAGTGGGGTGTGCGTAATTATTCAGCCCCCTTTGATCTGAGTGCAGTCAGTTGCCCATAGACATTGCCTGATGAGTGCTAATGACTAAATAGAGTGCACCTGTGTGTAATCTAATGTCAATACAAATACAGCTGCTCTGTGACGGCCTCAGAGGTTGTCTAAGAGAATCTTGGGAGCAACAACACTGTAAAGTCCAAAGAACACACCAGACAGGTCAGGGATAAAGTTATTGAGAAATTTAAAGCAGGCTTAGGCTACAAAAAGATTTTCAAAGCCTTGAACATCCCACAGAACACTGTTCAAGTGATCATTCAGAAATGGAAGGAGTATGGCACAACTGTAAACCTACCAAGACAAGGCCGTCCACCTAAACTCACAGGCCGAACAAGGAGAGCGCTAATCAGAAATGCAGTCAGGAGGCCCATGGTGACTCTGGGCGAGCTGCAGAGATCTACAGCTCAGGTGAGGGAATCTGTCCATAGTCTATCCATAATCTATCCTTTGGGGGGGCTGCATGGGTGGTCCCCCCCCCCCGGACACAGGCCATGTCTGGGGGGCGAACCGGCCATGTAATCTCGCTCCCCCCTCCCGGGGGGGGGGGGGGCAGTTGCAGCACTCCCAGATTTTTGGGGGTGTCTGCGCTGCTCTTTCTTGGGGGTACAAGGAGGCCTACACGCGGCACCCCTGTTGAGATGCAATGCACATTGCGTGGGCCAACTCCTGCAGGAAAAGCAGGTTGATAGTTTAGATCCTGCACATTCTGGTAGGCGAATGCATTATGCAAACGCTTTGCCATTTTAATTAGTCAGCAGACTTGACGCAGCCAGTAATGAAGTCAGAAGTTGACTGGTCTGAGCACACATCTCTTTTCTCTTGTGTAGCAGGAATCTGTCCATAGGACAACTATAAGTTGTGCACTGCACAAAGTTGGCTCTTATGGAAGAGTGACAAGAAGAAAGCCATTGTTAACAGAAAAGCATAAGCAGGGGCGTACCTAGAAATCCCCAGGCCCCCCCCTGCAAAAAAAAAAAATTCCGGGCCCCCCCCCCCCCCCAGGGCCCGCTCAGGGACTTTTGGGGGCAGGAGGGGGTCGCAGCATAAGAGGAGAGTGTGGCAGATCGGTGGGGAGGGGGGAAGTTCCCCCCCCCCTCCCTCACCTCGGGCTCTCCTCTCAGCGCTCCCCCTCCTGAAATCATTGGTGGCAGCGGGCAGGCAGCGGCAGCAGCAGCAGTAGCGGTGGCGGCAGGATGATACATTACCTCCTTCTCGCTGGAGGACTTCCGTTCTCTAGCAACTTCCTGTTTACACAGGAAGTTGCAAGAAGCTCTTAGAACGGAAGTCCTCCAGCGAGAAGGAGGTAATGTATCATCCTGCCACCACCGCTGCTGCTGCTGCCTGCCAGCTGCCACCAATGATTTCAGGAGGGGGAGCGCTGAGAGGAGAGCCCGGTGAGGGAGGGGGGGAACTTCCCCCCTCCCCACTGATCTGCCACACTCTCCTCTTATGCTGCGACCCCTCCTGCCCCCCAGGGCCCCCTGAGCGGGCCCTGGGGGGGGGGGGCCCAGGCCCCCCGACGACGGCAGGGGTCGCATCCCCTATTGGTACGCCAGTGAGCATAAGAAGTCCCATTTGCAGTTTGCCACAAGCCATGTGGGGGACATAGCAAACATGTGGAAGAAGGTACTCTGGTCGGATGAGACCAAAATGGAACTTTTTGGCCAAAATGCAAAACGCTATGTGTGGCAGAAAAATAACACTGCACATCACTCAGAACACACCATCCCGACTGTCAAATATGGTGGTGGCAGCGTCATGCTCTGGGGTTGCTTCTCTTCAGCAGGGACAGGGAAGCTGGTCAAAGTTGATGGGAAGATGGATGGAGCCAAATACAGTGCAATCTTGGAAGAAAACCTCTTGGAGTCTGCAAAAGACTTGAGACTGGGGCGGAGGTTCACCTTCCAGCAGGACAACGACCCTAAACATAAAGCCAGGGCAACAATGGAATGGTTTAAAACAAAACATATCCATGTGTTAAAATGGCCCAGTCAAAGTCCAGATCTAAATCCAATCAAGAATCTGTGGCAAGATCTGAAAACTGCTGTTCACAAACACTGTCCATCCAATCTGACTGAGCTGGAGCTGTTTTGCAAAGAAGAATGGGCAAGGATTTCAGTCTCTAGATGTGCAAAGCTGGTAGAGACATACCCTAAAAGACTGGCAGCTGTAATTGCAGCAAAAGGTGGTTCTACAAAGTATTGACTCAGGGGGCTGAATAATTATGCACACCCCTCTTTGCAGTTATTGATTTGTAAAAAATGTTTGGAATCATGTATGATTTTTGTTCCACTTCTCACGTGTACACCACTTTGTATTGGTCTTTCACGTGGAATTCCAATAAAATTGATTCATGTTTGTGGCAGTAATGTGACAAAATGTGGAAAACTTCAAGGGGGCCGAATACTTTTGCAACCCACTGTATATAGATTATCACACTGAAATGATCTATACATTATGGAAAAAATTAGGCTTTCTTTGGGCAGTACTTTATGCTAAAAATTATATTATTGCATATGCATTTGATAGGGAAGAAGAAAATTTTTTTTTTTTTAAAAATCCCCATTACTCAGCTTTCAGCCATTGTAGTTTAAAAATAAAATGTGCTATTGTAGATAAAACTGACTCATTTTATTTGCCCATTTATCCCGGTTATTACAATGTTTAAATTGTGTCCCTAGTACAATGTATGGCGATAATCTTTTATTTTGAGTTAGGGGTGAAGACGTTTCAAAAATATATCAAATGTATTTAATTTTTCTATGGTAAGTGTATAAGGGTATATTTGGAACTAGTTTTACTTTTTGGCCACAGGATTGTGCTGTACTAACTCAGTTTTCCAAAAATAGAAAACAGAACCAAGGGTTTACATGTTTTTATAGGTGTTTATAAACAAGAACATAGAAAAGCGTGACAGAAGTTGCTAAGTGGTTAAATTTAGAGGAAAAAAGTAGCAAAGACTGCGCTAAAATGACAGCGAATGTATTAATATTTATATAATTGTTTGTTTTAAATGTTTTTATTTATGTTCAGAGTGTGGTAAATATAAATAAAATGATGTGTGGTCCCCCTCCTGAGCCTCTTTAACCCATTGTCCTCCATGCAGGCTGGGATAGCCAGAATGTGGAGCCCCTGCCGTATGGGGCTTTACACCCGGATCTATACCAGCCAGCATGGTCCATGGTATGAGGAGTTCTGGGGTAGAGGGGAGTCCAATCCATGGACAAGGGGCTCTTCACCATCTCCGGTGCCCCAGAAGAAGGTGGGAGCCGCAGACTTCCTGGGGGTATCATGGTGGAATCTGGGAGTTCCCCAAGATTCCCACCCCCATCCCAGGAGCAACGAGTATAGGGTCACATAGTACTCCTTACCCATTTCCAGAAAGGGTTAAATGAAATAAAAACTGTAACGATTGGTGTCAACACGCAGAGAGAGAATCTGATTATTGGTGATCTGCAGAATCACCAGCAATGCAGATATACACCAGATTATGGATGATCTGCAGAATCACCAATAATCCAGGTATGTCTAACCTCTGGACACCTGAGATATGAGTGTTTGGTGTAACAGTAGCACTTTAAGTGAGAACCACCAGAGGAGATGGAGGTTAGAAGAAGAAGGGAATTCACCCCAGACTGTGGGTGAATCCCTAAAGGCTAAAGGCTCCCTAGGAGAGGGGCCTAGGCTTGGTTGCAGGATGCCCTGCTGCTAAAATGAACAGACTTGCCCTAACTGGATGTGAGATCCTAGCTCTCAACACCCTAGAGGCGGGCTAAGGTAATACAAGTACACAGTGCTAGTCTTGGGTGTGAGGTCCATAGTGTCAACACCCTGGAACTAGTCTATAGCATAACATAGCATTGACACAGTACCCTAGGCTTGGGTGTGAGGTCCGTAGTCACAACACCCTGGAACTAGTCTATAGCATAACATAGCATTGACACAGTATCCTAGGCTTGGGTGTGAGGTCCGTAGTCACAACACCCTGGAACTAGTCTATAGCATAACATAGCATTGACACAGTATCCTAGGCTTGGGTGTGAGGTCCGTAGTCACAACACCCTGGAACTAGTCTATAGCATAACATAGCATTGACACAGTATCCTAGGCTTGGGTGTGAGGTCCGTAGTCACAACACCCTGGAACTAGTCTATAGCATAACATAGCATTGACACAGTATCCTAGGCTTGGGTGTGAGGTCCGTAGTCACAACACCCTGGAACTAGTCTATAGCATAACATAGCATTGACACATTATCCTAGGCTTGGGTGTGAGGTCCGTAGTCACAACACCCTGGAACTAGTCTATAACATAACATTGCGAGAATAATCTAGCTCAGTGTGAATTCCCAGGACCTCCTGGTTCTAACACACTGTGGGATCTGCCTGAGGTCTGTGTGCCAACACGTAAAGCATTCGCAACGGCAGACAACGTGAGACTGAGGGACGAGTGGTTATATAGTGCACCGCCCAGTCCCCTCCAGCCAATCTGCATACATCCTGGGATCAGATGACCAAGGGAGTCAGCTGATCCCTCTCTGCTTCTCATAAAGCTTCTGTCTTTCCGCGCACGCACGTGTATTCCTCAGCCTATGTGCACAGGAAGGCTGTACCACATCAGACACATGTCGCCGCGCGTAAACCGCCGGACTGAACGCGGAAGTAGCCGCCACGCCGTCAGAGCACGCGGTGGCTACTCCGCAATCCTTCATAAAAACACAACAACAACAAAAAAACCTTTAATAATCTTAAATAATCAGAAATACTTACTTGTAAATTCTAAAAAAAGTTCCTACGCCAATATCCTCAGAAAAGTCCCACACCAATATCCTCTAATTTGCAACCTTGATAAAAGATCTTGGGGCACCCGCCAACACACACGCCGCTTACCGCCGCACAGCACAGCTCTAGCTATACTCTGTATAGCTAGAGGTCAAAGCATCTTTACATTTTGGCTCCAAGGCTACCCATTGGTCTAATAACAGATTCTTCTGATCCCCTTTGGTCTGTTATTAGACCAATGGGGAGCCTCGGAGCCAAAATTTTAAAGATGCTTTGAGCTCTAGCTATACAAAGCAAAGCTAGAGCTGTGCTCCATATTCCCTCCTGCACGGTTTCCGCTCTCCTCCCCCCAAGCCACCTATAGCACCCGCCCACACTGTCACCCTGGAGCACCCATAGCACCCTTATATCACTGACATTGACTTTTTATGATTAAAAAATATATTTTTTTTAGTGCAATGCATTACATTTTTTCTTCTTTCAAAAAAAAATATTTTGACAGTCACTACAATGTGTCGAAATATTGTCAAACATGAATTATTATTTAAGTAAATTTAGATGGATCAAATTAAGTAGCTCTAAAATCATTTAAATAATTTTATTATCCTACTAATATAATCAATGGGAAAGTTTGGATGTTTGGATGTTTGTTACTCGATCACTCAAAAATGGCTGAACGGATTTGAATGAAATTTGGCACACTCATAGTACATTACCTGGAATAAAGTATAGGATACTTTTTATTCCCATAACCAAAAAGGGGGCGGAGACAAATACAAACGTCACTGGAACATTTAAACTGCAGCCATTCTTACACTGTTAATGGTAGAGTTCTCAAACTTTGCACAGTTGGTCATTGGGTGACTGGGATTAATATTCAGAAAGGTGGGAGGAGCCTACAAAAGCCAATCATAATTCACCTATTGATTTTCAAGGGGAATATTTACATTGCTGCCATTCTTGCACTGTTAATGGCACAAGCCTCAAACCTGGTACAGTTGATCATTGGGTGACTGAGGTTCAATTTCAGGGGGTGGAGCCACAAACAGCCAATTAAATTTGTTTCATTCCAATGCAAATTATTGATGCCAAACACTGCAAAGCTCACAAGCTTGGTAATTGAGTAATTTATTAATTGTGTGTTAGGGTTAGGAAAGTGAGCACAGCCAACACCAGCCAAATACATAAGCGGGCAACACGGGGTCATAAGTGGGCAGAGGCAAATACAAATTTTACTGAGAAAATGTAAACAGCAGCCATTCTCACACTGTTAATGGTAGGGTCCTCAAACTTTGCACAGTTAATTACTGGGTGACTGGGATTCATATTCAAAAACGTGGGTGGAGCCTACAAAAGCCAATCAAAAATTACCTATTGATTTTTCAGGGGAATATTTCATTACTGCCATTCTTGCACTGTTAATGGCACAAGCCTCAAACCTGGTACATTTGATCATTGGATGACCTGGGCTTGAATTGATAAAACGGAGTGGAGCCACAAACAGCCAATCTTATTTGTTTCATTTTAACGCAGGTTATTGATGCCAAAAGCGCACAAACTTGGTCATTGAGTAATTGAGTAATTGTGTGTTAGGGTTAGGAAAAGTGGACGCAGCCAACACCAGCCAAATACATAATCGGGCAATGCCGGATCATCAGTAAGAGGAGACAAATACACATTTCACTGAGAAAATGTATACTGCAGCCATTCTTACACTGTTAATGGTAGGGTTCTCAAACGTTGCACAATTGGTCACTGGGTGACTGGGATTAATATTCAGAAAAGTGGGTGGAGCCTACAAAAGCCAATCAAAATGCACCTATTGATTTTAAAGGGGAATATGTAATTGCTGCCATTCTTGCACTGTTAATGGCACAAGCCTTAAAGAGACACTGAAGCGAAAAAAATATATGATATAATGAATTGGTTGTGTACTATGAATAATTACTAGAAGATTAGCAGCAAAGAAAATATTCTCATACTTTTATTTTCAGGTATATAGTGTTTTTTCTAACATTGCATTATTCTATAATATGTGCAGATTACACAACACTCAGCATTCAAAATGATTCTTTCAGAGCAGTCTGTGAAGTAATGACCTCTCCTCTAGCAGAGAAAAAGTAAACAGTTCACTTACAGTTGAGATAATAAAAGTCAGATAACAGCCCTCTCCACGACTAACTTAGTCGGAGAGCTTAATGGCTTGTTTGCATAGAGATAACAACTGGAGTTTCTCAACTCTTCCTGTACTGGAAACAATTAGACTGATGTATCTGATCTTAATGTTTATTTCTTAGCTGTACTACATATACAAATAATAATATCATAATTTTTTTTCGCTTCAGTGTCTCTTTAAACCTGGTACAGTTGGTCATTGGGTGACTAGGGTTCAAATTTAGACAAAGGGGTGGAGCCACAAACAGCCAATCAGATTTGTTGAATCTCAATGCAATTTATTGATGCCAAAGACCGTAAAGCACACAAACTTGGTCATTGAGTAATTGTGTGTTAGGGTTAGAAAAAGTAAGCAGAGCCAACACCAGCCATTCTTACACTGTTAGTGGTAGCGTTCTCAAACTTTGCACAGTTGGTCACTGGGTGACTGGGATTAATATTCAGAAAGGTGGGTGGAGCTTACAAAAGCCAATTAAAATCCACCTATTTATTTTTAAGAGGAATATTTAATTACTGCCATTCTTGCACTGCTAATGGCACAAGCCTCTTGCACTGTTAATCACCTGTACCTGGTACACATGGCCATTGGGTGATTGGGGTTCAAATTCAGAAAAGTGGTGGAGCCACAGCCAATCAGATTTATTTTATTTCAATGCAAATTATGAATGCCAAAGACCACAAAGCTCACATACTTGGTCATTAAGTAATTGAGTAATTGTGTGTTAGGGTTAGGAAAAGTGGCCGGGGCCAACACCAGCCAAATACATACCCGGGAAATGCCGGGCATCCAGCTAGTCTTTAATGTGTCTTAAGTTGGCCATACAATACAATCATCAAGGATCATTTCTATATTGAATTGGAAAGATTGCTTTTTTGTTGTTTTTTTAAGAGAAAGAATTAAGAGAACATGATTATTTTTTTATATATTTTTTAATAAAAAGCTAATCAGATATGCTGGAAAAATAATATAGAAATAAACAAAAAGGGAATATTTTATTTGCTTCAATTGTTTCTGACATTGATGTCAAAACTTTATCATAAGTTCATGGTGTATTGGTTACATTTTTGACAGTATTCATTTTAATTAGGACATTAATCAGATTTCTCTAATCCCCCAATAAATAAATATTAACTAATAATTTAATTGTGTATGACATCATTATATGTCTTTTCTTTTCTTTTAGACAGTGAGAATTGCCAAAAATGCCCTGATAATGAGTGGCCAAATGAAGCAAAAAATAAATGTGTTCCAAGACATCAAGAATTTTTATCCTTTCAGGACAATGTGGCCTTATTGTTTATTGTAAGTTCTGTGTTATTTTCCGTGGCATCGGCCTTGATAACTGCACTCTTTGTGTTTTTCCGGAACACTCCCATAGTCACTGCTAACAATCGAAACCTCAGCTTTGTTATTCTCCTGTGCCTTGTAATGAGTACGTCAAGCATATTTCTTTTCCTTGGTCGCCCAGTGGATATAATCTGCTTTTTGCGCCAAGTGTTCTTTGGGATCTCCTTCACTATTGTTCTGTCATCAATTTTGGCCAAGACTATCATGGTTTGCATTGCCTTCAAAGCCACCAAACCCGGTTCAATCTGGAGAAAGTGTTTGGGACTCAGATTTCCCAATACAGTCATGCTAGTCTGCTCATCTGCTCAGGCTGTCTCTGGAATTACTTGGCTGTCAGTTTCTCCACCATTTCTAGAGTATGATTTTCACTCTTTTCCATGGAAGACCATCATTCAGTGTAATGAAGGCTCTGTTCTGGCTTTTTATATTATGTTGGGTTACATGGGCCTTCTGGCCGCTGTGAGCTTTGTTCTGGCCTTCATGGTGAGGACATTACCTGACATATTTAATGAGGCCAAATACATCACCTTCAGCATGCTGGTGTTCTGCAGTGTTTGGATTGCTGCCATCCCGGCCTACCTGAGCAGTAAGGGGAAACAAATGGTCATTGTGGAGATATTTGCTATACTGGCTTCAAGTATTGGAATACTGGGCAGTATATTCTTCCCTAAATGCTACAATATATTGCTGAGGCCTGAAATGAATGACAAAAAGCATTTATTATATAAACATGCCTTGTAGATTAAAAGTAGTCTCTGTGCTTTACAAAATAAAGATTGAGTAGTAAATAAAGTACTACTATTTGAACCAACAAATTGTGTCAAGAGTTCCTTTTTTAATGAAATAATCTGAATCAGCACTGGAGTGTAACACACAAGATTTTGAATATATAAAGAGTTTTAATGCTCAATGTGAGAATTTAGTTTGGATATAACCAGTTGTTTTTATGTTTATATCTGTACTTTATTCTAACATTGGAGATTATTCACAAAACATTTATCTCAAATCATCTCTTCACTAATTTTTCACTTTTTCACTCAGTTATAAAATATATTTTCAAGCCTCATTGGTTAAAGTGATCCAGAAGGTCAGATTTCTTAGGAAGATTTTCAATTGTAGTGGTGCTCATAGTAATTATGTTGGTAATTTAAGGAAACAGGAGGTTACATGTGACATGATGAGATAGACATATATATGGAACGGTGCCGAGCACACAAATAACTAGGCTGTATTCCTTTTTCTTCTTTCTCTGCCTGAAAAAGTTAAACATCAGGTATGAAAGTGACAGTTTCTGTCCGGGATGGAACCGGGTCGTACAGGTTCAGACTATAGAATAACCCTGACTGATAAGTAATTACAGCCATAAAACACTTTCTTGTCAATAAATGGCTACTGAGAGCAGGAAAGAGATACAAAGGGTCCATAATTCATAGATTTTAGCTCTGGCATACTTCAATAAAGGTGTCATTGAGCAGAGACAATGAAACAGTGAAAACTTAAAAACTGTAATGAATAGTGACATAGCAGTGGCGGTGAATGGCGTTACCACCGCAGCTGCTTCTGATTCTCTGCCTGCCAGTCTTCCCGCACCTCGGGCATCTAGCACGCCGAGGACGGGTGTCTCTGCTGTTCACAGGGGTGCATTAGCGCGTGTGCACGCTCACCGTCAGGATCTTTATGCCAGGAGGAGGCGCGTCAGCTGACCGGCTGGTCGGCTGACGTCACAGGACATGCTCGCCGCCGCTGATTGGTTGAGGTGCGGTGGGCGTGCCTCAGGGGTCTCCTCCACTTCTTAAGCACGGCGGATTCAGTAGCAAGTTGTCTGCTGTTGCGAATACTTCGTGTTAGCGCTCAGACCTTAGATAGATCTGGTGTGCTTTGATCCGAGAGGAAACCGGGGATTAGAGTTGGGCCGAACGGTTCACCGGCGAACGTGGTTCGCGCGAACGTGGTTCGCGCGAACGTAGGTGGTTCGCGTGCGGGTACCGCACGCGAACCTTTTGCGGAAGAAGTTCGGTTCGCCCCATAATGCACTGAGGGTCATCTTTGACCCTCTACATCACAGTCAGCAGGCCCAGTGTAGCCAATTAGGCTACACTAGCCCCTGAAGCCCCACCCCCCCTTATATAAGGCAGGCAGCGGCGGCCATTACGGCCACTCGTGTGCCTGCATTAGTGAGAGTAGGGCGAGCTGCTGCAGTCTCTCATATAGGGAAAGATTAGTTAGGCTTAACTTCTTCCTGGCTGCATACCTGTTCTGTTCAGTGAGCCCTCAGCCCACTGCATACCTGTACTGTGATCCTGCCACTGCATACCTGTTCAGTGATCCTGCCACTGCATACCTGTTCAGTGATCCTGCCACTGCATACCTGTTCTGTTCAGTGAGCCCTCAGCCCACTGCATACCTGTACTGTGATCCTGCCACTCCATACCTGTTCAGTGATCCTGCCACTGCATACCTGTTCTGTTCAGTGAGCCCTCAGCCCACTGCATACCTGTACTGTGATCCTGCCACTCCATACCTGTTCAGTGATCCTGCCACTGCATACCTGTTCTGTTCAGTGAGCCCTCAGCCCACTGCATACCTGTACTGTGATCCTGCCACTCCATACCTGTTCAGTGATCCTGCCACTGCATACCTGTTCAGTGATCCTGCCACTGCATACCTGTTCTGTGAACCCGCCACTGTATACCTGTTCTGTTCAGTGGACCCGCCACTGTATACCTGTTCTGTGAACCCGCCACTGTATACCTGTTCTGTTCAGTGGACCCGCCACTGTATACCTGTTCTGTTCAGTGGATTGCTGAATTTTTTAGGCCGCTGCTAGCAGCGGCCGCTGTAATAATTTTTATGGTGCGTGTACATGACTGCCTAATTTTTCTGGCTGCACTGAGGGCAGCTGCAACAACAAAATAAAAGGCATGTACATGCGCCCATTCCCCTTCGTGATCATTACCTTGCCGTGGTGAAGGGGCTTGCGTATCACAATGAAGCAATGACCGGCGCCTAGATGAGTGTCTCGGGGGGCACACAAAAGATAATAAGGTCGTTGCTTCATTGTGGTCAGACCAAATTTGATCAGCTGGACAGTCACTGTTCTGTCATTCAGCTACATCAGCCAGGCCGACCATATGGGCTGTAAAGCCACCAAAACCTGCACTCTCGCCATGGTGCGCACCAGTCCAGCACGGTCGTCACTAGTACAAACAGCTGTTTGCGGTGCGTTACACGGTGAGTTTGGTGTGTCAGTGTGAAGCAGTACCTTAATTACACTACCTGATTGATGTATACACATGCAAGATGTTTTAAAGCACTTTAGGCCTGTCATTTAGCATTCAATGTGATTTCTGCCCTTAAAACGCTGCTTTGCGTCAAATCCAGATTTTTCCCGGGGACTTTTGGCGTGTATCCCACTCCGCCATGCCCCCCTCCAGGTGTTAGACCCCTTGAAACATCTTTTCCATCACTTTTGTGGCCAGCATAATTTTTTTTTTTTTCAAAGTTCGCATCCCCATTGAAGTCTATTGCGGTTCGCGAACTTTAACGCGAACCGAACGTTCCGCGAAAGTTCGCGAACCCGGTTCGCGAACCTAAAATCGGAGGTTCGGCCCAACTCTACCGGGGATTTCACACAGTGATAGGATTGCTTTGATAGCCATAATTATAATTGAAAATTGTATTATCTGTTATGACTCTTGCTCGTTCTGACTATTCTTACTCTCAGTGATTTTGTACTTCTGCCCATCTGATCTTGCTGCCGACTCTGCCTGCTATAACCTTCCTGTCTTTGCCTTCTGACTTTGTACCATATCTGCCAGCCTGTTGCTAAACTCTGCTAGTCTGACCACTCTACTCTCACCAGAGGGCCCTAGTCTCTGGTGAGGGGTCTAGTACTGTTAGTGCCCACCAGCTCCTCTGGTGTGGCATAGTCAAACCTATCAGTACTATTGTTGCACCAAACACTACACCTATCTACACTCATTGCTATTGGTTGCTTCCTCAGCTCTTGTATATCTGTATTATAGGTGATTCTGCAGATCACCATATAATCAGGTATATATCTGCATTATAGGTGATACTGCAGATCACCTAATAATCAGAACTCTATGTATGCTGACACCAATCGTTACAGAACAGCAGACCAAAATGTCTATGGACGCACTGTGTAGTCAGGTTGGGGCCTTGACCACAGCGGTAAATAATTTAACCATGTTGGTCAATACCCAGCAAACACAGATCACTCAGCTATTTGGAGTTGTGCAAGCTCTCCAGCCAGCAACCGCACCAGTGCCGTCCCCTCCTGTTGTTGAGTTAAGAATGCCTCTTCCTGAGAAGTTTTCAGGCCACAAATCTGACTTTCAGAATTTCAGAAATCGTTGCCTCTCTTACTTTGAGATGAGACCTATTTCATCAGGAACAGAAAGTCAGAGAGTGACCCTTATTAAAACCTTATTATCAGGAGATTCACAGACATGGGCGTACAATCTCCCCAGTGTTCATGAGGCACTATCTTCGGTCCAGAAATTTTTTAAGACTATGGCTACAATAATATGAAGATCCTGATATCGCAGTCACTGCTGAAAGGAAGCTAAAGTCTCTCAGACAGGGACATAATATGGTAGAAACTTATGCCGCAGAATTTAGAAGGTGGGCTGTGTCGGCTAGATGGGGACAGTTTGCTTTATTAGATTGTTTGTTAACGGGACTGTCTGATCCAGTCTCTGATGTGATGTTAGCTCATCCTTAGCATAAAACTGTCGATGAAGCTATTGCATTGGCGGTAAAGATTGATCGCCGCATTCGTTATCAGAGACAGACTCGTGGGAGATACCCTGTGTGATCTGTTGCTAAAATCTATCCAACACCTTCTCCTCCTCCTGATGAACCGATGCAAATCGGACATTCAAAATTATCAGAGGTAGAGAAAAACCGCAGACTGACAGAGAGACTCTGTTTATATTGTGCAGAAAAGGGTCGTATAGTACAGAACTGCCCTAAGAAGTCGGGAAACGCTGCCGCCTAGGTGTAGTTAGAGGTACTACCCTAGGCGAGCCAGCATTACCTCTAACCGATAATCGTTTACTCCTTCACTGTTTTATCAACTGGGAGGGTCAAGTTTTGTCCACTCAAGCCTTTGTGGACTCAGGCTCTGCAGCCAATTTTATTGACTATGATTTTGCTAAAAAATTAGGGATTCCCCTAATTCCATTAGACAGACAGATCTTGGTGACAGCTGTGGATGATTCTCCTCTGCAGTGTAAACAGCCTCTTTCTCAGACCCCTGTACTGCTGTGTCAGGTGGGGGCAGTGTTGATCGGATACCTCATTATCCTATTCGAGTTTGGTCAAATTCGGATAGTAAACTATCCGAATTCACTGGAAGTTCGATATTCGAGTTAATCGAATATCCAATTCGACCTCGGATATCCGACGTCACTATCCGAGTCTGTATTCGAGTAAATATTTGAGCTGGCCTTAAATAGCTTTTAAAACTAGTATTGGAGGTCAATGATGCATGAAACCACCTTTTTTATGAAGAAAAACATCAAGTGATTATGTGGTGATGTAGTAGTTATAAAAAAGGTATCAAAAATAGTAATTTAACTTCATAAAAAGTGTTTGCATGAGAAGGTGTGTCCAAAATGGTTGTAAGTTGGAAGTCTTCTTCTTCTTCTTCTTCTTCTTCTTCTTCTTCT